>NC_047079.1:7011884-7611884 GCF_902459465.1 Asterias rubens
CTTCTATTAACTGTGAGATTCGGCGAGAAATAGCGGGATCAAATAGTATTAAACGAGATTGGAGTTGCCAGGGTGATCGTGATTGCGATGCCAGAGCGAACGGACGACTTGAAATGAACAGATTAGCGTCAGTTCTAGTTGTTTTGAGAGGTTGTTTGTTCCTCGATCTCTTGTGACGGTTTGCTGTTAAGTGTTGTGTTCTCTTTAGGATTGCAACTAAACCTCTAGATAGTGGGTAATAACATTTCGAGTGGAGGTTTTCAGCTCAGAATTCTCGACAGGTGTTTTTTTTTAGTGGATGGCTCTGTATTTGGAGTTCGGATTCCACGAATACTCATTTTATTTAAAATAACACGGAATGGATCCCAAATCCGGTTCCAAGGGGAGGGGGAGGGGGTTGATCCTTTTCTGTGTCAGTATGAGCCATGACTTGAACTGGTTAGAGGGGAAAATAAAGCAAGACAAATAAAAGGACAACAACAGGACTTTGACTCGGATGCTGCGTCAGGCTGACACAGTTTGGGGTCAGTTTGGCACAGAGTTCGGGTCAAACTGATCCAGGAATGAAGTCGGAACCCATGTGATCATGAATCCGGTAAAATCAGACCCGTATTTTGTACAGTGTAGTGGTGGTTGTTATAGTTGGGGCATATAATAAATAGTCTACATTAGCGTACAACTTATTCAATTAATATATTTAAATTTATTTAATTAATATGGACATTATTTCAGTTAAGGCTTTGAAGACAGAGTGAATGTAACACTTAAACATACGCCTTAATAAGTTACAAAGCAATTAGTTTAGTATTACAATTGTATTACACAACACAAGCCTTCCAGGTGTTGAATGTATTATCTGCTTATTTACTTTTTTGTTTTTAACCTTTTGCAAATGTTGTGTCAGGAACACAAAATAAACTATATAAGGGCAGTTTGAATGTCACCTGTACGACTACGTACACATAATACCATTCGTTACATATTCGTACAACAACAAAATGTATTAAAGAATCGGACTGGCTGTAAACTTGAAACAGACATCAAACAGCCGTCTGTAAATCTAACGTGAAATTAGCAAAATACTCCAAAGCTTTTACAACTGCAGCAATAAATATCACTGTAATGCAATTGGGAAATTGATGAACGTTTTGAAGATGGTTTTATTAAATTTGAGGCAGAATATAATCGTCTATACGAGCAAGACATTAATAATTTTGACATTTAAGTTCTGATCTGGATTTTTGACTTTGCTTTGCATGCATCAATCAGATATGATAACGAAAAAAAAAAAAAAAGAAAAAAAAAAACCGCTGTAACGTTAGTGCTTTTACTACTAACAAACAGTTCTATGTGTCCCTTAAATAGCCGACGTTTCGACCCGGAGGCATCCATTAAACTTTCATCAGGTATATATCTGTCCTCCTTAGCACTGTGCACAAATTTCCCCGGAAGATCTAGTTAGCCATGTCATGTAAAGATATTGGTCACCATAAATGTCGTGGGCGCTAATCTAATGTAATTTCTCCAACACTGTTAGTGGCACTCTGGCTCAACTAATGGCCCCTGTTTGTCTTATAGCTACCTCACATGTGTTCCAAAAATAACCACCTCTCAAGCAGAGAGGCGGCAAAGGTGATTTAATAATTTTTGTTGTTGGCCGTATTAAAGAAATAAAAAAGAGAGAGAGAAAAAACCTTGTCAAATACACTGTGTTTTTGAGTGAAATTAATAACACAACGCAAAACGTGTTCCCTACTCGAACACGAGGTACCATTGGGAAACGACACTGGGGAAAAAGCAATAAACATCGATTGTATTCAAGTGTCAATTAAAGACTACGGGCGCGGGGTTTGATGTACAAACAATAATAATATCAAAATATGAAATAATGGAAGATAGTGTCACTGACTTGACTAAGGATACAGTGGAATGTTTGTGGGTGGAATTGTTTTGCAAAGCACTCGTATTGTTGACAAATAGAGCAGCTTTATAAAGAACATATAAAAGAGGTTGAAAATTAACAAAATCAATACAAATCTATCACACATTATGAGGTTACATCAAAAGGTTACACTAAGAGTTTAAACACATTATGTTGTACCACTTTTTAAACGATAAGCATGTTTATCGTTTTTGTTGACACCTGCTCACATGGGTTTGTAGCATTCAAACACACACACACACAAGAATCAAAATATGTTTTAACATGTGTATAAAATGTATGTTAGCAATGTGTTGAAAATCTAAACACTGTTTTTAGATAGTTGTTAGAGTTCTGGCCAATAACGAGTAAAATGTACAATACAGGTCAACAATGCGGTTTTTTGAGGCAAACAACACACATGAGCAACATCAAAACATCAAATAACAGGAAATAAGGTTACTTTAAACCATAACCACTTTCTAAATCAGTACACTCAGTACACTCATGTCCGGCCTGGGAACATGTTGCTCTAGTTTTCTTTAAATGCAGTGGACACTATTGGTAATTACTCAAAATATTTATTAGCATAAAACCTTACTTGGTAATGAGTAATGGGGAGAGGTTGGTAGTATAACATATTGTGAGAAACGGCTCCCTCTAAAGTGCCATAGTTTTCGAGAAAGAAGTAATTTTCCAGGAATTTGATTTCGAGACCTCAGATTTAGAAGTTGGGGTCTCGAAATCAACCATCCTAACGCACACAACTTCGTGTGATAAGGGTGTTTTTTCTTTCATTATTTTCTCGCAACTTCGATGACCGATTGAGCTCAAATTTTCACAGGTTTGTTATTTTATGCATATGTTGAGATACACCAACTGTGAAGACTAGTCTTTGACAATTACCAACAGTGTCCACTGTCTTTAAGGAAATGCCTTAATCATGAGCTATATCACAGTCATTACCAATACCGCTAAACACTGTTCTGCGACGTACATGTAAAATTCATCAAAATATCCGCAAAACGTATAACCATAAAACTGGCATGGCTAATGACACATGCTATTAGTCGAAAACACAGTATGCATTCATACAAATCTATAACAGTTGAACTTGGCACACTGCACACACGGCTCTACCCTGATAGCACAATATATTACACATTTTATACAGAAAAACTATAATACCACATTAAAATATATATTTCTCTCATTTTATAGTAAACTAATCTGTTTCATTAAAATATTACTTTGCAGACCAATACAGACTCTATCAAATATATCGAACTATATTAAAAAGTGCAACAATACAATTGTACCTAAATAGTCATACCTGTTTACACATTATGCAAATTTATACAATATCAATGCGCGATTCCCCTTTCTTTAAGAATTAAAACAGTAACAACCAAACTAACCCTGAACGCAGCTAAAATAAGCTTCACCGGTTTTACGTAAAGCGTTATTTAATTTTATGCACACAAAGAAAAGCTCCCGGAAAGTTTTCGCTTATTTCCTCGCTCTGTTAGAATTTAAAAACAGTAGTTAAAAGCAATTTGTAAGGGATTTGTTCATTGTGGAAAGTTTTATAAGCTTTGATACAATTATTACAGTATCTGTTAAACTATTGGTGGATTATAAATGCTATATATTATCTTATCAAAATACCCGCAAAGAATACAAATTATTACAAATGGCAGTTTGTTCTCTTGTCTCTTGAAAAAAAAAAAAAAAAAGGAAGTTTCATTTGATGTTTTTTGAAAACTGATACATGGAATGATTTACATTTCTTAAAATAAATGTTATCTTATCTCTTACACAAGCTTAATTCTTAAAATATTTGTCCATGAATAATTTTCGTACTTATTAGTAGATGCTCTGCTGATCGCACTGACATCTGAGATGATTTTATTCATTTGAGTTTCTATTATTTAAAACTGAGAGAGGGAAAAAAAATGACAAAACCTTATTTTACGAATGATCGGAACGTTCATTATCCAACTTGACTATTGTACACATTCCATACCTAGTTTGCCCGCAGGGAATTCGTGCAATAAGAAGCATAATTCCTGTTTCAGTTGCAATCTTGATTATTGTTTTTCAATCCAAGTGAATAATACTGCGCATTATGAATTATACACGGTGTACAACCACACACATTTACATACACGGTCTTTGACACCATGTGATCAAATACTGACTGTATTAATTTAAGATGACTCTAAAACAGAGGTTGACAATTATTTGTTATATTTTGTTATATGTTTTATATGAACGGGTGTCGGTTTCGAAAGGTTTAAACCATTTCCTGTGTACGGAAGAAATTTACAGTCTTCACAGTCCCATAAACAATCAAAGAAACATTTGTACGATTCTTGTTTGGGTTTGAGTATTTAAAAACCCATTAACAATTGCATTGTCTTCCTTTTGAATTACCACAAAGAATCATTTTACGAATCTCGTTTTGTTATTTTTGTTATGGTTTTAAAGTCTTTAGAATCCCATTAACATATGTACTGTCTTCCTTGAGACATCTCATCACAAAGAATACGTTTTACGAATCTTGTTTTTTGTTATGGTTTTAAAGTCTTTAGAATCCCATTAACAGTTGTATTATCTTCCTTGAGACATCTCACAAGGAACATTTCTACAAAAAACCTTGTTCTGTTATGATTCTTAAAAAATATAAATGTTACAACTTCTCTTTATTTTGAGACATGAAACCATTGTCTGATCGATTAGTTTCTTAATGGATTCTCTCCCCTCAGCGACATCAAGATAAATCAGGATCAAATTTCCTTTCCCCCTCTCCAAGGCTACTGAGCAATTAGTCAGAATAAAAAAATGTACCTTGAAGAACAAAACATTCCAGAGCACTTAAGATATTATTACGTTTTAGCTTCAAAGTGATACGCTGTTTTTTTTTTCAGGGATAAAGTATACACTTGAGAACCGCTAGCGATTCGTGCCAGGATGAAAATTATTATGCATCATGCAGCTTTCCTTCCAACACCTGCTGCCCGGGGGCTGAATTGTGCACAAGGATTTAAGAAAGAAGCCAAGGAAAAACACATCCGATTAGCAGAGGGATTAAGCAATTTACAAGACTCTGGAGGAAACAAAAATCATCCCGTTCTCATTTTAGGAAGAGCAATCTGCTGAAAGGATTTGTAAAAAAGAAAAAAGAAAAAAGAAAAAAACAAAAGAAAAAAAAGAAGATACAAAATAGTTCATTTCCACACATCCGAGTTTTCGAGCGAGTATAGGAAAATAAAATTAGCGCCAATTTGTTTGTTCAGCTTCCCTGCACGTGCAACTTACTTAGAAATAACATCAACAACATTTTGTTAGCGCTTCATCTTTGACGACAAATCAATCGCTAATACTATAGTTATTGGAGTATTATACTATAGTAATTGTACAGTGTAAACGGATCTTTAAGTGGATGATTACATCTTTAAGACTTAAGATAGTTATTTGGCAAAGTTGATCCTGAGAAAAGCCTTACCCTCTTTATAAAATTGTCAAGTCATTGAATACATTTTCGGTTCCACTACATTGCAAGTTAAGCAAATAGCATACTTAAAATAAAAATCACATGGTTTGTTTACCATAAATTTTACCTTTACAAACACAAAATAAGTGCAATAAATGTTCATTCTATTGCACTGATTTATTTTGTACAGGTAAGTTTTTAAACAACAATTATGCCATACAAATAGAACAGAGGGGTTCCAATTCCAAAGCTATTTCCCCGCCACTTTAATCAGTTATGAATCAGAATCCACAGTGAATAACTACGGGCAAAATTATCAACTCCACTTTGCCTGACACAGGGGAAATTACAGAGGTATATCACCGGGGATAACCCTGCCTATTTTCACGCCTCCTGAAATTGATAAAAGGCAAGAAACTCCCACAATATTTTGGTAAGAGCTTCGAGGTATCCTGGGTTGATAAAAAGCGTAAAGTAGGCAATAAATAATGGGAAGAAGACAGGGAGTTAGGGTAGGGTAGGTAGGAGCAAATGGCAGCGCACGTTCTTAAAGTAATCACGGAACAAATTACATTCTAATGTCATGTATGCAGTCAGTGGATGAAGACAATAATGAATTCATAAAGAATGCTTTTTGTTTTGCTCCACACATTTTCAAAAATACATCCTTATCATTGTGCATACTTTTGTTATCCTTCGTCCCTGCACTTAAACAAATTTGTATAGACTTTGTACACAAATGTCTTAGTCTTTAGAATACCCTTATGGGATCCTTGGTCGCCATTAGGTAGGCTGTACAAAATAAGCACACATGAGCGCCATTTTACAAAAGTTACACAAAATGTTTGAGCGTACACAACACGCGTAAATCACCAAGCGACTCATTGATCCTGGTACGGCCTTAGAGAAATGACCACGGTATGACAATTAATATATCACTTCGACATACTCCTGCACGACCGTTCTACGTTAATAACACGTTGCTATGGTAACAATCAGCACGTCTGCTATATAACTGACCCTAAAAAATGTAGGGCATAAATTATGTCACGATGTTAATTTCACATAAAAAATAACTAAAAGTTACATGTCATTATAGATGCTTGAAAAATTATGTAATGTATTTTTCCAGCAATTTATAATCCAGCTGGAGAATAAATTTTGAGCAGAAAAAAGTTAATCTGGTTTATGTTGTTAGTAGCCGGCTCAGTTTAAAAAAAAAAACGTCCCACGGAAATTCCGTCGATTTCACCCTTCCGGTTTGTTACCCTCTCCAAACTGCTTTCGGTCACGTAGAAAACGTGACGTCATATCTACAGATTCACCTTCCATAAGAAGAAATAGCCAGAATGCAATTCAGCAATACCCTTTTCGAATTTCTTTTTTCCTTCCTTTGAGCTTAAGTCGAAACACGGAAGAAGATCCACCCTAAGACGGTAATTGAATCAGCACTGTCAGGTGCAAAAACATCATGCTCTTAAAGCATTCTACAATGGCGACCTGTCAGAGGAATTCTAGTTGCACTCCCAGATATTGCCTTTCGCCAAAAAGAGACAAAAATGAAAGAGAGTAAGAGAAAGAAAGGAGGACAGGTTGAACGTCGCGGGAAAATACGTCAAACTGCCAACAAGAGTCTAAGACCCGTGTTATAAATAACCCGTTTGACCACATTACCTTTAATTCCGAGTTGACATTTAAACAAACGATTTTCTGTCAAGGAACTATTTTGTCTTTTATGAAAACGATTAAACCCAATTCAGCATGGATGACAGTTGACATTTTTGCGAGACTAAGAGTCTGTACTCGACGAGGACTGAAATACCGATGGTAAACTGAAACTGACAATCTAAACTGATGAACAGTTCCATGTTTAGAATAATCTGTGTGAAGGCCATGGAAGAATACAGCCGTAAAAATATTGAGATTGCGCGGCTGTTTTTCCCCTCTTCAAGCCTGACCTATAATTTGGTTAATACGAGAACTTTACGCTGCCTTCACCTGTGATGACTCAATACTCAGTAATTTGAACAACATGGACAGGGTAAATCTAAATATTCACGATTCTACAGCTTCAGCATGAAAAACTGAGATTAGTTGCGGTGTTACAAGGTGACTGACGACTTGTATGACAAGACTACGTGGCACGCTACAGTGATAAAGCGTTACCAGATTTGAATATTTTCGAATTACCACGCGGTTCACCAGCCTTGCTTTTTTCTCAATGGCACAAAAACCCTACAGCAGCGCGGTGCCTAATGCATTCACTTCAACTTTCCCTTTTTTCTCGATTTGAGGTTGGCCTTACGGTGTTCCGAGCGATCGATGTTCCGGGGAGAGTAAATTACTTTCAGTTCACCGGATTCACAGGATCCAATGTAGCCATCATCAGGCAACATTATATTGGCGCTGTAATAGTGAGATTTACTGACCGTCTCGTCATCAAGCCGCGTTTATTTTGGCAATTGAAAGAACAAATTTCAAAACAATTACAGCTAAATATCAAGACGCAAGTGGATAATATCTACCTTCGGGAAGTATCAGAAGCACCTCATTATTATTATTATTATTATTATTATTATTATTATTTTTTTGTTGGTATTATTATTATTATTATTATGATTGTTATATATATTTATAAATATCAGCGCTTGTTTGAATGGCATAAATGGACATGGAGGTATGAATGATTATTTTAAGTCTCTATTCAGTGCTAAGTCTGAAAAAAAAAACATCTTAAGAACTGATTATGAAATAAAAAGAAGAAAACAATTAGAAGACATGTAGCGAATGAATAAAAAATAAAAAAATAAAATTGGAAATCGAATAATTTATAACAAATGGGGTGATTTGGGTGAATCAATTAAAGTACATTCTGTAAAGTATTAGAATACAGACACAAGGGTTAGACCAATTTTAAATCAAACTGAATGTACAAAAGATTATTCTTTTCAAATTCAAATCAAGCAGTTTTTGCCATTGCGTTGAGGCTGTGTGCTATTCAATGAATCAAATTATTTTTTACCGCATAATTTGCCCCACCAACCTTTTAAAATTCCACCAGAGTACAGAATAAAAAAAATCTCTTTTCATTACTGAATTACCGAAACGGCTTCCAGGCTGATTTTTTTTTTTTTCCAATTTACGGGAGACGACGGTCGTGAATGACAATGACCGAGATTAGCTCAAATCGCCAACGGCTCGACTAATTCATGAAAGTGACAGTCACGTGTCACTGTGACCCCCGCCCCTCTCCCGACTCCGCATGCGCAGAACCTTAACTTAAATTAACAACACCTCGCCAGCAACTTAAATGCTGCTGGAATAGCAATAATATAATATATACTAGTGATAATAACAATAACAGTTATTAAGAATTTACAAAATCCTATAATCTCTAAATGCACTCACAAATAGATTCCACTTTTAGAAAACTACCACAGCTATGTTTTCCCCTTTTAGAAAACTAACATCTATATTTTAACACTCTTCCAATCTAGAGCTATCTAAAATATAGTAAAAATTCTATCTAGAAAAAGCTGTAGAAAACACTCGTGGAAAGATTTTGTGGAATTGTCGAAATACTACAGTTTAAATAATTCTTTTTTTTATATCCTGATATCAAAATTTGATTTTAGTTTTCTGAATGAGAAAATACATTTTGGCATTTTTATGATTCGGTTTACAAAAATAGTTCGCATGTTGTGTAATTTTACGTGGTGCACCCTTTTACAGTTCCCTGGTCAGAACTGACCCGGATTCCAAGTCCCATTGCCTTGACCCATTTCTGTGTCCATCTGATCCATTACTGGTTCAGACTGACCATTTATGGATCAGGTTGACCCGAAAACTGGTTGAAACTGATAATTTCAATATAGATTCTATGTCAGTTTGAACCGTTTCTGTGAACTTTTCACACAGATTCCGGGTCACACTGACCTATAAATACCCAGGAATCCGGAACCGGGTAAACTCGGACCAGGGTCAAATTCTGACCGGGAGCTTTGTAGAGTGAGTTTCTACTGGAACCGACCTGTGGTAATAGGTTGGTTTGGGATAATTTTGGGGAATTCTTAATTGGCCACAGTTGTTGTGCATATTCTATAGACCTTCTGTCATGGTAGACCTATCATGAAGATTTCATGGATTAAAACAATGTGCCCAAAACGAGGTTGAGATACAAATAGTCTGTTCCCCTCCCTTGCCTAATGAGCACCATCGTGTGAGTGGATACATGGTTTCAATCTACCATGATAGGGGGTCTACAGTAAAAGTATGCAACAGGTCATAATGGAAGGTTCTTGTACCCGATTCATTGCATAATCAGACATGGCTTTACGA
The DNA here is from genome assembly GCF_902459465.1 of Asterias rubens. Lineage (NCBI taxonomy): Eukaryota > Metazoa > Echinodermata > Asteroidea > Forcipulatida > Asteriidae > Asterias > Asterias rubens. The sequence continues at coordinate 7,021,640 of NC_047079.1, forward strand.
AGTAGCTTGACATGATTGAATGACACGATGATATCTAGGGTGGTGTCCCTTCCTTCTCATTGGACAACATTAGTGGATTAAAGCAATTAACCAGATCGCGTTCCATCTCTGTTTCCTGAAATGGATTAAGAAGCCGACAGGTGCGGGCGATGACTCACAGGGTCTTGTTACCGATCGCTCGGATGTACTCTCATTGATGTATATGAGCATTCTCTAACTCTCTCCAACTTTAATTCCCAGCTTGGTGATTTCCATATACTTCTGACAAAACTAACTTCTATAAACACATACAGTAGACTTTTCAGCATCATCACTATCTTAAACTGGTTCAAACTTGAGCTTGATCACTTCGCAGGCCATCTTCTGTTTGGTTTGGTTTTTGTAAGTTTTATTTTGCAACACATTTCCTCCCGTTCTTGCAAATAGTCTGGTTGCTTTGAAGTAGGCGATATTCTTCGCTGAGGTAAAAAACCCTGTCCACAGGGAGCTAGACGATATACAGCCGGATATGAAAGAGGCTCCAGTTTGAACAGCAGGTCGCGTACCCAATCATCCCTGTTCAGAACACAATAAACAAACTATTACAAGGGTGAGGAGTCCGACTACGTTGACTCTCATAAGCGAAACACCGTCAGCGGTGAGGGGCCCGATCACGCACGTGAATGGGTTCCCATGTTCAGCGTTTGTGGGGATAGACCAGCAGTCGAATGTTAGCCCTACATCGTCAACAGTCACAGACTTCTTCATTTCTGATCCCGCTCCACCATCTCTCCGAAGCCCCATTGTCCATGTATCATCTGCTACGGTAATCGCACCTCTCTGATTGACAACAGGGTATCTGTCTTTGGCCAGGGTGCCGCAGAAGACGGTGTCCCCCTCCACTAGGGGTGCGGGACCGTTCGGGAAGCACACCGGAAACAACTCCGGGAGGTAGACGGTCAGGAAGGCTTCCCCGTACGCTACCGTCTTGGTCTTGCTATCAGCGGTACTGTCGGTGTTGTTGGTGCTGATGAGTTGACATCGGTAGACACTCTCGTCTCGCTCCTGAACTGGGTTGATGACTAAACGCTGCACGTAGGCTGAGGTGATTTGAGCTACCTCCTCAGAATGCTTCTGCACTAGGAGATGAATCCGACTAATAAACAAACGATGATCAACAGACTTGTGGAGTGCACCATTGGAAGCAATCACAGTCTCACTCACCGATCCCTTGTAGAAACGCGTCCATCTAACTGTGTGGTAGGCTTCAGAGTAGCCTACGATATCGCAGCGTAGAATCACCATATCCCCTTCCCTGGGTTCCGGGGTACTCTCGGGCACGATGGACAGGGACACGGTGGGCACCGCCGCATCGGCGAGTAGGGGGCCTATAATCGGCATAGGTATAGCTGAACCGAGCATCACGGCAGTGCAGAGGAGTACGAGGCTCACCATGGTGTTGCCGAACATCAGTCCACTACTATAGAATCTTCATCAGAATACATCCAAATCAAAACACAGGGCTGGAGATTATCTGCTCATCAACTGCTGCTTCTGTCCTCTTCCTCAGTTCAAGTACAAACGCGATAAGTCCAGGTGTATCCCTGGCACAGCACCAAGCCGCACACACACTCTCTCATCAATGTGTTTATAAACCAGAACGAGAAGTAGCACTGAGCTACACGCAAAACAACACTCCGCTCTCACACACAGCGTCCAACAAAATTACGAGATGCCCATCTCGCTTTAATGTGGGCGTGCATTGGCGCGCAGATCACCACGGGCACCAGGGAGCTGGAGTTACCAGTGACGGCCAATGAGTCACACACGGTTCGCGGTGTACCCGTGCATGAATACAACCCCAAGCCCCACAGGGTAAAAATACAACCCGTAGTATATCAACCAATAATAACTCGAATAATAAGACCAGCTTTCCGCTGATTTCTCGCTTCGCATCTTGCGACATCCATTCACAAAAATAACCGCTTTGGACAATGAACGTAAAAACTACCCTGGAGTGATTCATCCAAGCTCCTTACATAATTTCATAATCATACAAACTCATGCATAAATAATAAACACAGTAGCAATAATCACAACCCTAGATATGATAAAAACCCTCCCACAATTTATATCAGGCATCATTTTTTATTTAATAAGTTGCCTTGAAACACATCGATAAATCCATGGCAATTGAAGTCAAATTCAAACTCTCTGTGCAAAGCACAATCATATTTAGACGCGAAAAAAACACTTATGAAAAACAAAATTACATCTGAAAAAATTCCGCTGTACAAACGGTGTAGGGTTTCAGCTGGCCCATGCCATCATTATTATGCTAGCGTGTGAGGAGCCACTCATGTAGATACATAGGGATTTATTAAATTTCAACCTCGTCCCCCCCCCTGATCCCAGTGACACTGGTTTGTTTGCCCTCTTCTCTTTACGAGTACCAAGAATTATGATAATTTATTCGCACTGGACACTACCGTATAGCATTAGCACAGATCGCTTGGATCTATACACACCCTCCCCTAGCGTGTATTGTGTTAGTAGCTATACTCACTGTGTACAGCTCTTATACACGTTTATCATCTTTCGCTCGCACCACCCAATGCATCCCAAGCACTCCTTTTATCTTGCAGGTTTATGTTAAAACGAAAACAGGTAATTTGATAATGAAGTGTGTTTTATGCCTTTAATCAGATTCATATGAAAGGTCATATCGACCGTCCAATGTTCCTATGGGAACAATTCAGTCAGTACGTTTAGGATAAACACAAAACCTGGAGCCTGATTTCTCATTTTCAAAATGATTGGAATTAATAGAAACAGGGGTTGAACGGCCCAGGGTAACACTCGGAGGAAAACATAAAAACACGTTTGAGAAACTCATTTAAATATAAATAGACGTGATGTTGTAATCCGAGAAGAGTCTTGATTTATACAAAACAGAACAATTAATTTCAAAGCTTGATTGGAATCCGTTTTCTTGAATAATTGTCAAACTTCATTGTGGGTTTCACGCAGTTTACGGATCGCGTGCAGGATGGCTAACAACAAAACTAAAGTCGACCTGATGCACGGGAAAAAAAGATAACTTAAACCCAGATTTGGGATATCGTTTAAACTTGTACATACCTGTGGAGTTCATTTTTGTTCACGCTTTCTTCGATTGTTGATAAACAAATCCGTTGGTACAATTTCTGAAATATGAGAAGTTTTTAAATTTTATATTTTTTTTAACAACGAAAGTATGTTTTATTGTTATTATTAGTTTTATGATGACGATGTTTATTGTTATGTATTTTCTTGTAATGAAACTAATGAAACCAAGCGACTCTAATTACAATCACTCTACATGCACCATAAAACAATACCCACTACCATTACTCTTTACACGAGCATTTTTTGTATAATAGTCTGCAAAAGACCCTTGAGATCCAAGGCTATGGGGACGTAGCCCGGCCCGAGGAGCTATCGGAAGTTGATATTTTTCTTTTACACGATGTGATGAATTGAAATAATAAACAATATTTATTTAGCGCCAAATGCGCCACAAAAGACGCGCAAGGCGCTTATATACGGATTATAAAGATGTAAAATAAAAAGCCCATAGACATGCCGATAAATATAAAACAACTGCAAATAGAAACAGGAACTCCGTGAACCCCTTAAGTCATGACATTTTACAGAAAACTTAAAGAAATCATAAGAAGATAAGAAATAGGATAAATAACTCGATTTACGAAAATAGGCACATACAAAAACCAGCCCCGAAAAAGGAACAACATAGTATGCAAAAGACAGGCTCTTATATTCCTCCATTTTCATCAAAAGAGAAGGGGAGGGTCAATAGATTCCCGGTGCAAGATCACACTTAACTTCTTTAAAAAAGGAGACCCTTCCAATATGCAACGTCTTGTCTTGGATACGTGGCTTAACTGAGGCTTAAATCATCAATCAGAAGAGGACACGATGACACGATGTCTTCTATTTGAGGTACATGCGTGTGAATCCTTTAGACCCGAGTGGAAACTAAATGGCTTTTTGGCAAGCATCCTCCGCCAGATTAGTTCGTGTTCAGGCGCCTGGTGATCTTTCATGCGATGCTAGATACCGAAGATTTAGTTGTTCGCATTTAAAGGGGACAGTGCATTCTATTGTGGTATATATTATTCACAGTATCAACAACTGAAGCGCCACCAAGTGATGAAAGTTAGACAGTTTGGTATAATAATGTGAGAAAGCCTGAGCATCTGACGTTTCAAGGCAAGGCTCCTGCAGATAATGACAGGGGACCAGTCCAAATGTGAGAATAAATATATTTAAATGAATTTGAGAATGATATAAATTTCTGCAAACCAAAGAAATGATTTTCATGCTGGCATGACGAAACATACATCTTGAATTACATGAATTGAATTGAATTGAAACATATGAGGCTGATCCTGGAAATGTCGTACTCTTAATTTAAAACCATGTTAGTTGAACGTGACAAACTAAAGCCTTTTTTTTTTAAACCAGAGCTTTGGATTTAACTACAGCTTAGGCTAGTCAGCATTTTTGTGTGAACGTGCACGTTTCGTATACGGGGCCTAAGCTTGATTAAAGTAGCCTAAAGTCGAAGCCTAAGCCAGAGCCTTAGCAAGACATTGAACAAGTATTGTGGGCATTGCTATTAATTATTGCTGTTTAACACACATATTGTGGCGAAGAAGGTGATTGGTTTATCAATACTGTATGGCCTTGTAAAGCACGACTATACTAACTGACGGAGTCTAAGCCGTCTTTGTCATTAACGACAACCTCGATCCCACGGGATGGATGCACATGCGTGATTTTGACACCATCTTGCCACAGAGTGGTCCATAAGCTGATAAAATCTGTCAACCTCGATCGCTTTCCTCCGTCCCTGGTTATTACGTATTAATTCACCCAGAGGGTTTCACCACACAGCAGAGAATGTTCTATCACCGTGAGGAGATGCGCTGTCCAGGGCGACAAACTCTCCCCGTTTTATAGGAAAGAAACATAAACGTTTAAAGGTAGACTGGTCCCCATGTATTGGTTTATACGTATACAAATGTACATTGGATTCAACTGGGAATCTCCAAACCACGTAGGCATTGTTAAATGATGCCAGGTCAAAGTTGAATATGGACGTGGGCTCACGATAGAACTCTGGCGGAATTCAAAAGCCTTACTCAAAGTGTGACCACTTACAACATGTTCTGCGATACGCTATCCTTTCTCAACAACCCGAACAACACTTTAAGAGGTATTACAATTCGCATACTGGTTAGCTTCCATCCAAGGCAAGCAAAGGTTAGCCTTCAATCAAGGATTGTACGTCTTGAACATGCTCCGCGATTTGCTGTGTATGTTTAAGAATATACATCTACTACACTTAAAGATCAATTGTTGTCGACACAAAACACAATATTGCTAGCTAGACTCCATTCAAGACTTGTAAAGGCAATTCAAGGCTTACAATTAAAGGCATTCAAGGCATACAAATATTGAACACAAGACGCCAATAAATCGCATTCCTGTCACACAGAGTGACAACAAAATGATTGAAAAACCGCCTATAGGCGAACCATGGTCCGGGCTGAAAGCTCATGCAGGCCATTCAGTGTGGTAACATGATAATGCATTGTATAGTGTCATATCAGTTCAATTGCTATTCACTGCAGTGGCAATATTTGTGAGATTTCGAGATTCATTCGAAAAGGTCATTTGGATACGTACCTTAGTAAGGCTCCATCTTAAATTCCATGCTGTGTCAAGTTTTCCCTCTCTTGTATTGGACATTGGAGTGTATATGACGCCGCCATCTTGGTCTTGTTCCCTATGTGCAATAGTTACACAAATACTTGTAGTCATATACAAAAAGGGGCTCTATTAACGGTGTTTGGCTGTGTGGCTTCTGTTTGGTTGATCCAAATTGGTGGCTACCACTATATGGCTACCGCTGCGGCTACGGCTAGACCGGCACGTCATCATTGCGTCAAATAGCAAAACCTTTAGCAAGACCCTGAGCACCAGTCAGAGCCGTAGCCATTAATTTGTGTGAAGACAACCAGATCAGATGGCTACCGATGGACTTTTAACAACAACAACACAGAAGGGAAGTAGATAGAAATGACGGCCGAAATTTGGACGAGAATAACACTGGTACAACCATGCAGGGAAATGACAAAGAAAAAGAAGAAACAAATCAAACATGTGTTCAGACTAAAGTACACCCTGTCTTCTAGAAAAAGGTTACAAAAGATATATCGTCTTTCGTTATCGATATGAATTTTACTAACATTAAACCCCCCCCCCCCCCACGCACTGTTTCAAAACGGACTGAAGACGACTGCCTTCTAAAACGGAAAACCTCTCAAAACTTTATGATTTTGGTTCGCCACCTTTTTATAGCCAAGCTTCCGCCGTGAAAAACATACTTCGAAAAAATAATCTTCAACACCGGAACTCTGTCCTGGGACCCCAAAATACGTTTAAATTTATACGAATTGAAATTTGAATTCGAGCCACACTTGACTTTCTAAAGCGGCGACAAAAATCGGCGATCGGGCGGCGGCAAAAATGCAGCCAATGCTACAAGTGGTTTGTCCACTTCGGTAAATGTTTTTCCTAGAAATGGACAAATATATTTACCTGATTATGACGGTTGCCTCGGGTTTAATTTAGTCCTCAATTTGGCTTGAAGAATTTATCTGAGTGGGGGGGGGGGGAGAGAAGGAGAGCGAAAGGGTAAAAATTAAAATGTGACAATCAGAAGAACAAAACAATCACTGACTCAAAGCATGGTCCTTGATGCCTTCCAAAATGAGGGGGAAATAAACTATCAGTCATCTCACCCATATTATCGATGATTCCTATCATATGAAAACATAATAACATAAAATTCTGATTCTGATAGCCCGACGACTGTTCAATACATTTCGTGTAAACTGAAGAGCATGTCAATGTTTGCTTAAAATATGTCGTAAGTCAAAACCAACGATGACAAGCCCCTTCGCAAGCCAACGACATCAAACCATTTCAAGAGATTTAAACCCCGTATGTTTAACTTTGAAAACACAAAACTTAATAATCATATCGATAAGTTAATAATACATTTACTGAGAGGCAATTTCCCCCTTCGTTCCCGGGTAATTGGGAAGCATAGATCCATTAGTGACACACTGTTGACAGAGAGATAATGATGATTAATAACCAAACACTACTGGCGGCAGAATTTAAGCACACTAAATACACAGAGTAAGCACCTCTTAACGGTCTGTTCATCTGGTCTGTGACAACGAACAAATGTACAACAGAGTAGAGAGAAATTAAGTGTTTCAAGTATCAACATTTATGGACCTCTTTTGTTCTCAGGTACACACTTTGTATGTTACATTAGAATAAGGGTGGGATACAAGTCCACACAGTGTTTTCAAGTCTCTACAACTGATCACACGCGCACAGACACACAGCTGTGTTTATGGTGTCAACCCGCTGACTTCTCTTTGTTGTCCCATTGTTTGGACATCCCCATTTTTCAGACGTCCCCATTTGGTTGTGTACACAAAATCGAATCGAGGACGTCCTCGGTGTGACTTTTTCCCGGATCCCTTTTGTTATAACCTTCTCCAAGTCCTCGGTTTGAATGCGTAGACATGCCCACAATATTATGACACATTCTTATTGTTATACATCCCTGTTGGACATCCTTTTGGTCCTTTCCTTTGTCCCGCCATACTGATGGGCAATTTCACTGTGCCTTTTCATATATAACTCTATGCATAGAGTATGCTGTGCGTTATGCAGTGAAGTGCGCATTATTAGGCGACGCGGCGTTAATAATAGACGTAAACCTAACTTGCCCACCAACATGGCGAGCGTGGCACCAGTCGCCGCGTGTGACGCGCGTGCAAGGGGTCAATACTAAACATCCTTCCATACACTGTGTACACTCAATTCCTTGATGGAGCACCCCCTATATTGAGACATTTTCTTTTCCTTTTTGTTTTGTTTTCGGTCTTCGCACGAACCCAAACGTCACAATTTCCATTTCTCTTAAATTATTTTGGTGCATGACACACATGACAACTAATCTACCCTGTGAGATATGGGTCATGATACGGGTCATGATATGTGACAGCCCGAGACAAATAATTGAAGGAAGCGGAGTATTCTGTTTCATTGGAAAGGGACGAGCTGAAAGCTTTTCAATTCTTTGCTTCAAACTTAAGGTCCGCTTCATGTAGTATACAGAGAGACTGTTTTTATTGTTAAAGGGTGATCACAACATTTGTAAAAATGGACAATAATCTTCAATGGTTTGTTCATGGTGTAAAACTTGGAATATTTTCGCTTAAAATACAATAGTTTTTGAAAAACAATTAAAACATTTAGGTTTGGTCTTGCGAGTCCAAAATCTAATATTGTTTGAAAACAGATTTGACCGGTGCTTTTTTCGCTTCAATCTGTTGATGTTTCCTTATAGTCAGATTTTGATGCTTTTAATGTCTCTATTTCATCTAACGGTGTGTTTAAAGACACTGGACACTATTGGTAATTGTCAAAGACTAGCCTTCACAGTTGGTGTATCACAACATAAGCATAAAATAACAAACCTGTGAAAACTTGAGCTCAATCGGTCATCGAATTTGCGAGATAATAATGAAAGAAAAAACACCCTTGTCTCACGAAGTTGTGTGCGTTTAGATGGTTGATTTCGAGACCTCAAGTTCTAAATCTGAGGTCTCGAAATCAAATTCGTGGAAAATTACTTCTTTCCCGAAAACTATAGTACTTCAGAGGGAGCCGTTTCTCACAATGTTTTATACCGTCAACCTCTCACCATTACTCGTGACCAAGTGAGGTTTTATGACAATAATTATTTTGAGTAATTACCAATAGTGTCCACTGCCTTTAACATGGGAAGCGTCAGGTAATGGTTACCGTAGTCGTAACTGCAGTTACCATTGGTTTAAAAACATGGATAAAAACTATATTAATTTCAGTGCGGAAAGATACCTTTATTTTTATTCCGTGGACGGACATCACATCAGGTCAATATAAATCTCAATCACACCTTCATATCTCTAGATATTAACCAGAGATTAATTACATGGAGTCAGAGTCTGCTTCTCTCTGCCGGCTTGGTGTTAGAATCATCGGCAGGTTCAGACCTCTAGATTATGGTAACGGAAACATCTACAGCGGTCCGCTTTAATATCAACCAAGCATCGCGTTGCTCGAAACCAATATAAACCGGGGATAAATTTGTTTAATATCTGGAGTCGTGACTGGATCGAATACTGTAATCAAGAAAAGGCATTAGAGAAATAATAGCTTTTCTGAAGGCCAATGACCTTTAGCATAGCAGTCACGTGTGAATGTTGTTTTCATATTTGGAGAATCAAACCACAGATATAATTATAACTAAAAAAAATAACAGAAATTAATGAACATTAGGCGATGTGTTTTTTCACCAGATCCCTTGTTTTTTGGCACACATAAAAACTCCCACAGATATATGGAAAACCGAGGTTGACGAAAGAGAGATAGTCTGGCTCTTTATTGTAAACTTAATGTCTGTATTGATTATCGCTACTGCCATATAGGGGAAAGACAAAATGGCTTGGTAAGATTAAAGCTAGCATGTATACAATGTTATCAAGAAACTCGTAAATTTCAAAAATGTTAGTACACTGTTCATTTTAAGTTTTTGTTTATTACTTTTTGCTATGAAAATGTAACAAGGTTAAAAGTCACCTTTTGTAAGGGGCTTCAGGGAGGAATTTTTTAAAAATGAAAATACCTCAGGGGAGCTGAAGGTGGGAAAATGTTTTTTACCTCATCGAACAGTCTATATGGTAGGGTGGATGGAAACATACACATGGCAAGGAGTTCTTAAGTGATACAGTAATGGCCTACGTGGACTATTGCTGTCGGAATGGCCCTTCGCTCTATGTCTCGTTAATTGTGTCTCTATGTTAGTTCTCTTTTTATAATTAACAGGGCTTCTGAGATAATAATGTAATCAAGTGTGTCACAGACTTTTTTGATTTTCTCAAGACCGCATCACCATCGTCTTCAAGGTTGGCGCTGATGCTACCAAAGGTGCTAGAGTAAGATGCTTCAAAGCTGACAAAGTTACAACTCTGAGTTCCACTAATAAAGATAAAGATTATTGTAATTGCAAAAACTAATAAATGGCCCCATATTTGACCCTAGCTGTGTTTAATCAGAAGAGGTGTTCGGGTTTAGGATTCGGAAAGCTTTTCGTTCCAGTCAAGCACGCTGTTAGTTTTTGAGTGGACTGAAAGGTTCGCAATACACAAAAATTGAATCAAGAGGCATCTCGACATAGCAGTGTGTGCACAGAATAAATCTGAGCACATATTTGCAGTTTCTTTGCATTTTGAACGAAATTAGCCAGAAATGCCAAGTGATCGAGCTTCTGTGCACTAGCTGGCAAAGTCTGGATGCATTAATAGTTCAGATGAGAGGGGGATGTAGGCCACACACTTCCCCTCCAAGCAGCGTTTCCGTTAACTGCATCGACGGCCTTGGTGCATCCACGTAACTTATCAGTCACGAAAACATACATACAAATGCTGCACTTTTGGGATTCAGTGTAGTAAGCAAGGATGAATTCGCTCCTCATCACTCCTCATTTACAGCTCCTCCTCGTGCTCCTCCTCTAGGCGGATTGACGAGTATAATCAATGGGAATAAATTGAAGATGCCTCAGGGACAAGCTTCAGCTCATCGGGATGATGTCATGATGACATGGGAGTGGTTTGGGGGCAACTCCAGTCCAGTGATTGATGCATCCATATTATGAGGAAATCGGAGCTCTGCCTAGCCCCATTTTGCTTCCATGAAGCCTCGGGAAAGCTTCTCCCCGTCTCTGACTATAAGCTTTTTACTCGTGGCTGTATAGATAATATCAGACTGTTTGCAAAACAGGTTGTCTTGTATAATACCATGGCATTGCCCCGGCGGGAAAATAATTTATGTGTAGCTTTTAAAGGAATGTTGTTTATTTTGTTTGGTAATCTCGACTCAACCCAGTGTGACTGGCAGAAAAAAATCATAATAATAAAAGTGTACAGTCTCGAGGGTCATTTGCAATATTGATTAAAGAGCAACATTATTATAAAATAATTCCTCATCGAAACGATATCACACATACAAATAAAGTATTAAAACACGGCTAGATAGTTAAATGTAGACGAGCGGATATCATATCGCGCTAACATCACCATCACTTTTTCAAAAAGCACAAAACATCTTTCTAATGACGTGTTTGAAGCTCGCTGTATACGCTCCAAAACAGTAAACAGTGGGAGCTCGCTGATTACTTTGTAAATGGGACATTTCTAGCATAATTGGGTTCTTTGCTCAACCACGAAAGGTTCATCGGACTTTTATAATTATTAAGTAGGTCTAAACAGTACGTTGATGACATTAAGCCTTGCATTGTATGGATAAACCCTCGGGCCACCTTGAAATAAGAGTTATTCGACAGTCATCAAGGCGGTCTCACGCTTAGAGAGGTCTAAATTCAGTAACAGTGGGTGAGTATTGACGATTTAACCAGCAAAAACAAACGTACAATTAAAACAAAAATCTTTGTGATTCTGAAAAAAAGAAACAAAATTAGTTAGTACATGCACAAATCTTTCAACTTCATGCATTTTTTGTGAATTTTTTTAGAATCTTTTAAAAAAGATGACCATTCACATTTAGTTTTCTCATTTCTAATTCCTTAGAGGGTGTCAAATCTTTGAAAGTCTTGTTCTCCCAAGTCAACTGAACTGTACCTCCCCTTTAAGCCACGAGAAATGGGAAGGTGGTATATTCGACTACACTGAAGCACTTAAGTCGTGCTGCTGGAGGGAGTGCTTTCACGTTGAATACAGCATAGAAATAAAACACCCCAACTCGATCGCACTGATAAGCACTTTCTTAATTCAATATAAATATTGAAAAACTGATGCAAATTTTCTCAAAGGACCTGTTTTGGTGTTTTGGGGGTCGAATATTTCGGTCGCGAATGTGAAGCTATTATCAAGGTTTTTAAATTAACAATGAGGGGGCAGGGGAGTCATAAATTGGTTCTTACATGTTGAGAATAATTGCATAACAAGTCAATACTTTCTGGCTAGCTAGTTTAATTATTCAATTTTGATTAAAATACTGCAAAAAAAATTTATCAACACCAAAAAGAGCTTAGCATTATAAATATAATGCTTGTCGGGAGTGGGTTACCTGTCAAAGTACAACGTATGTATCAGCATTGCGACTGGTGCCCGCTACCGCTCTGCTATCATTTTCTGAGGCAACTGCTTATAGTAGTTTAGTGTAATTGGACCATGAGTATATAATGAAATTCAAAATTCACGGGGAAGGCAAATTTGCAACAACACCATCTCAGTCCGGAGAATCTCCTGTTAATAAAAACATCAGCATTGATCGAGTGTGTCTTTTCACGCGATGAAATTCAAACCACAAGAGGTGTCAGAAAGGAATATAGCACAAAAATCAGTTGCATATAGTGCCGTTGCAACCACTAAATCAATGCATCGCATAAACAACCGGTGATCGATGACTTGTTAAAAGAACAAAATTAATTAGCATATTCATGTTTTTTCTCTGTGGTGTTTTTTCTTCTTTTCACCTCCTATGGGCGCCAACCCCATTCTTGTTGGTCCGGGTTTCCTTCGTGTTTATACGCTAGCCTCAGGCACCTTTGATGCACTCCCGAACCGCTAGGGGACCGGCGAGGCTTTGTGTGCTCGAGACCACGCAGTCGATAATTTCAATTTTCGTCATTAGGAGATGGGTCAAGAGAGAGGATCTTTCCTGACGCACGACAAAAATGAGAATACACTACTTGCAGCTTGGAACTGGCGGTTCTTCTTTTCCCGCCTTTTGTTTCTCCCGCAAATGTTCTGCCTCTGACTTGCTCTCTGCAGACAGTAATGTTTTACCTATAAGCTGCCCGGTCGTTCATAGTAAATTTAATTTCAATCACGGTTTACAACTATTATCCTTATGATAATTATTTTTAAAGGGAGATAGTTGAAGGATTTTTTAGCGTCTGGAAATTCTCGAACGGCGCGCCATTTTGAATTGACAGTTTTGAATTGACAATCTTTCACAAGCGTCTTTTATTTCTCTTATTTGATATTTTGCCAGTAAGTCAGTGTTACGTTGGAGGTAATTAACACGCTAGGATGATTTCTATTTGACCATTTTAAGAAAAGGAACAAAACAAGAAAGACATCTCAAGACACACCGGAATTGAGGTGAGAGGAAGCCAATTATGGAGCAGAGACTTAAATCAGAGGCAATAATCAAAGATGCCGCCGAAGTATGACACAAGTCCACACCTATGTATAATTTATAATGTTACACGAATATTAAACATTGGCAGTTAATCTGATGTGCGTGAGCAACGCATGAAGACGCTATTGACACATTGCAGTCAAACGTGTCACCTAACACGTTAACTAACACTGTGATTGAAGACAGCGATGTTTCCTATTTACAAAAAGCTCACCCAAGCTTGAGCTAGTTCAAAGGCTTGCTTGAGATCATCCTTATCCATGGATTGGACATCAGATACAAGTCTTAATCAGAGTCAGTATTTACTTAGTAATGAACTGCATCCCCGTTAATAAAATGTCCACAATGCAGCCAAAAAAGACCGAAGTCGAAAAAGGTATTATTTATTCTGAACACTGCCATGCGTTACATAAAGACAAACGACTAAAACGTTTCAACTGAAGCCTTCTAAAATCTCACATATTGAATGTCACAAACACTCGATACAGACGCCATCTTTACGTAAAAGCATCTTAAGACAGCGTTACAATGTATCAATGTTTAAGAGCAAACCCAAATGGAGAATAGGTGCTCGTAGGTGATGCTTCATGGTTGATTAAACAGCCACCACTGAACATGCTGACCTTCAAGATGGAAGTGTTCTTTACAGTGTTTTTGTCAGAAATAAGAAAAAAAGTGTTAAGGACAAGTGTATGTCAGAAATAAGAAAGAAGACGAAGAAGACACAAGTGTTCTTCAGAAATGCTGGAGAAGAATATCCGGTACATCCATGAGGAGTGGTGATTTATAAAGGTCGGTCTCACTGGTTGCTGAATGCTTCCATCAACAAAACACCCCGGCTTCACCTAAATGTATAACTTAATTTTCATATTTTATTTTCTCAATTTACTCTCAGAGCTAGGTCTAACACGCAATAGGTGTTTGCCTTTGATATCCCGAGACTGGAGGCAGAACAAGTAGATGTAACTTAAGAAATGAACAAAATTGTTCTTTCTCTTTGAAACAATATCCAGATTTAGTTCTCTGTCTCTTGAAATTGAGGTTTATCGAGTACTTCCTTCCTCTCAGATGTAAACACTCCAAAATCGTCTTGTCCTCTTCACCTTTCTTGAGATGTTCAGACGGCTGTGAATGACGCCTTTGAGGCCAGGTGTCCGTTACGTTTGTTAGGGTGTTTTCCTGTCCTATTCCAAACTGGACAGTTAAACATTGTCTTCCTTTCGTTTTGATCAGTGGCTTAAAGACAGTGGACACTATTGGTAATTGTCAAAGACTAGTCTTCACAGTTGGTGTATCTCAACTTAATGCCTAAAATATTAAACCGGTGAAAATTTGAGCTCAATCGGTCGTCGAAGTTGCGAGATATTACTGAAAGAAAATTACACCCTTGTGGCACATGGTTACAAAAAGTTGTGTGCTTTCAGATGCTTGATTTCGAGACCTCAAATTCTAAATCTGAGGTCTCGAAATCAAATTCGCGGAAAAACTAATTCTTTCTCGAAAACTACGTCACTTAAGAGGGAGCTGTTTCTCACAATGTTTTATACTATCAGCCTCTCCCCATTACTCGTAATCAAGAAAGGTTTTATGATAATAATTATTTTGAGTACTTACCAATAGTGTCCACTGCCTTTAAAGCTCACACTGTAAACAATCCAATGAATCTGTCAGCATGGATCGCCTTTAGATAGTGATTTTTTTCGCTTTTTGGTTATCCGCAGGCTTGTTCTCTGTGTAGTCTTATTTTTTATTGCCTATTTTTTGTATGTATTGTTTACCTGGAAATAAATAAATAAATAAATAAATAAGCATGAGCACCTTGACACCGGCTTACAGCTGCATGACCCTACACCGCAGTTGCATGCCTCGATATTTATTCATTGCATGGCCCCATTTTTCTGTGAACGAATTTTTTGTTCGAAACGAAGTAAACAAACAACAAAATTCGAACACAATAATTATGCAAAATTGTTTGTACATGGCTGATAGACATGAGATAATGTCATAATCCCAACAATTAGTAACTTATAGTTTTTATTTAATCCCAACTGGATAATTTGAGGGCGCTGTTTCCATTTTAAAGTTTCAAAGGCATTTATTTGGCAAGGCGTTTGTTCGTTTCTTTGGCTTTTAGACCCAAAGGGGTTTGTTATTGCAAAATGCTGCCACCCTCTCATCACGAGACTCAGTGTGGTCTCACGGACGAGCGCCCCCTATCGTCACAGGACAGGGAGGATTTGAGCGTTGTGTCAATAGCGTTAGAAGTTTCTACCTCTCTGTGTAGACGTGTTCATTGAGTGTTGATATATTCAAGCTCAGTAAAATCATTCGTTTAATACAAAATTATCAATTAGACTTAATTAATTATTGGATTTTTTTAAAACAATTATTGAACTTACTTGGTAAGGAAGGCAAGTGAGTTGCCAACAACAGCGAGATGTAGAGATGTCAGTGTCACTGCACGACACGTAAGGTGCCAACAACAGCGAGATGTAGAGATGTCAGTGTCACTGCACGACACCTTGTTCGCCATGTGCTGATGGAGGGGCATGTGAATAAGACCGCTACTCATTGTTAAGGAGAGCCGAAAGAGGACACAGTTTATGTAAATGCCCAAGTATGGCGCCGAATACATCTGTCAATGCTTCATTGCCTAAAGTGACAACACAGTGAAAAATATGCAGACATTCCTTTGGTTGTCTTATGCAAGTGTATGCCATTATGCCCTATATGTGGCACAATAAAGCCCTATTGTTCTTAACACACACTCCCGCCTGTACAAAAGTAACCAACCCCCAAATGGAAAAATCCTGAAAAGAATTCCTGAGATTCCCAGTACACAACGAAGACAACAATATAAGAAGGGATGGGTGTACACCATGACCGTATCGAACGAAACGCATGGTTCAGGTTCGGTCAGCTGCCTTCGCTCGTCCCCAGCGCCTTGCCAAAGGCGGTGGGATGGGCAAACGTATCATGCACGCTCTGCGAACCAGCTGCCATGGAGGTAGAACTTATCGTGCACCGTTCTGGAGGGCGCACTTACTAAAATTAATAGACTGAGTGAAACTCATGCACGGGCTAACTTGTTTTGTATCGAAGACTTGAGGCTGATGGCTTCTATGGAGTGTTTGAAATTGGTCCAACATTTTACCCCTTTGGTTTTTTACCTAGAGCTCTTTGGGCAAACAAGTCCTCCAAAAAGTAGCCCCATTTTGCGACATTCTGTCCCCACTGGAAAATTAACACGGACTCAAAGGGGATGATTCAAAAGAGGGCGCTATCATCATCAGAAGAGTCTCTGCACAGTTCCCTTTATTGGGTACAGTATCTCCTGCCACACTGGTATTTGGTGCTAATCACGTGCCTCGGAGTGTGACGTCAGAATGTTCTGGGTACATAACAATGAGCTTGAACCCTGGAAGGTCATTGAGGTCTTCCCCTGGAATGTGTTTATTAGATTCCAACCCCGTGTGAACATCAGATAATCGAAGGCCAGAAGCGGCTGCCAAACAAATATCCTTGCATTGGAAAAGTAACTTCCTTGTGGCAGACCAATGGAAGTTGCTGCGTGATAGACTGCAATAGCTACCATAAACAAACACACTGTGGTTTAATATGTATACATAAATCGTTTCCTTGTTGGTTACTATTTTAATCACGTTTCACGCAAATTATATATAAAACATGCAGCTCAGTAGAGCTTGTTTATATCTTCTATCCATTTAATATAATCTGAGTATTATAGAATAATATGAAAGTAAACATGGAAAAACATTTTAAATGCACGACCAGTAAAGTTCAGCAGTAAGACAAATCCCATTCTCTACACCCATAAGTTCAGGGTCAGCTTGACCAAGAAAATGGTCAGCCCCCCCCCCCCCCCCACGACCGGGAATTCGAATCGACTTTTACCCGTGAGTTTTAAGAGTGTAGTACATGCATCGAACTTGGTGTTCTAGCGGTTAATACATGTTTTTGGTTGGGGGTCGTAGGCTCAAATCCCATTTGACCGTGGATTTGCCCTTCGCAGAGCCGGGAAAAGCACTGAGTGTTAATCACACATCGGTGTACCGTAAAACCAGTAGTCTTTATACAGCCCCATGCAAATGGTTAAGTCGCGAAATAAAGCAATGCGTTGTAAATTATTTGTTTGTAAATATTATAAGTAGGAGTTGAAATTTTGCATGTTGGAAATACGATATAGTAAAGTTTTCAGTAACACCATGTAATGATAGCCTTTAAATGAGTTGGGGGGGGGGGGTTCTGAAACCAACGTTTTTTTCAGAACTACCCCAACTCATTTTAGGGATTATCATTACACGGTGTTACCGCAACCCTTACGATATAGCAAGTTGCTTTTAAATAGCCCAACATTGTCTCATACTTGTTTATTACATGAATGTCATCAATAGACATTATGCATTGACGTCATCCAGCCGCCATCTTTGAGGTCAAACGGTGACGAAACAATCGAAACGCACATAGATTGGCCTATGAACAACCTCCTTTTGACCTCAAGGCGAGGGCGCCGTACTGAAATGACGTCATGTGCATAAGAACTATACTTTTTAACTCTTCAGGAAATACTAAAACAGAAGTACAAAGCATAAAATATGAGAGGATAAAAGATTGATTTACAGATTAAGTTTCTGAATAGATTTATCCAATATTGGTCTGCGTACAATGATTATCTTCAGCTCGGGATTATAGTGTAGTTTGTATGGATTTCAATGATTTTACACATACTATTTTGGAATTTATTTATCAAAATGTGTTCTCAACAATAATTGTTTTGAAAAAAAGGAACATTCATTTTCGAATTTTAACATGTTTAAATTTTTGTTTTATTATTTAGTTTGTATCAAGTGATGATACTGGTATACCTGCCTACTGCCTATAATACATATCTTCATGCAAACCACATTTTGTGCTAATGAAAAGCGGTAACTACAAATCCGTAAATAGTGGATTACCAATCCGCACAGCAGATTAAACTAATCAGAGAAAATGGATAACCAACCAGATAACTAATTTCGGGTCAGAATTGACCCGATTCACTTTCAAAAACATTTTACCGGTAAACGCGACGAACTGCTTTGAAAGCCACTGAAGCTTTTGCAAAGAATCCGAAGCTGAATGTTACTGCTTGAGCAACGTCTAGTTCCATGACTGAGTTTGCCGTCCTGGCTGGTCATATTCACGGCGCAGCTAGGGCTGTATAGTCTCCTGTCAATGTGTGTATATTGGAAGTGATGACACTCATCTGGTGCAGTTTTTGCGAAAGGGTTAGTTCTGTACATTTATGATGCTAGCCTCCTTCCGTTCGGTGTAGAAGTCTCTCCGAGATAACAGGCAGCAGATTATTGTTTTTGAGCGTTTTTGAGACAAGACTAGTTCCTTATTTTTTCTAGGCCGATAGAGTTTGATTCACCAGTGAGTGTTAGTCTCCTCTCCTCTCCTCTCGTTCAGTGTTCAAGTCTGTCGTCATAGAGGAAATCGTTGATCTAGTATGTGCTATCCGAAGTCTTGAAGACACTGCGAAAGATTTGAGACACAACTATACGGTGAAGACGCACGGTATGGGATGTAAGTTACATTCGGAGGAGTTCCATGATGTAGACAGCTTACATGATAGCTTTCCAGCTCATACGGATGGATACTTAAGATGCATATCCTGATGGGCCAGCCCGGTCTACCGGAATCCTTGTGTCATACATGTGCTCTGCTGCCGGGCCATCCGCTCCTCCACGGTACCTACCTCGCTGCGGTGACCCGCTCACGTTGTCGTACACTGAGAACCGGTCTGTTTCATCTCTACGTCCCTCCACAACATGCGTCTCGATAACTTGCTCTTTTGACATGCAAGTTCCTACCAACTGTACTATAACCACAACAAAGATGAGGATTATTTCCAAGATGACCAGGATATAAAAAGCATTGATTGGGAAGACGAACCACGCCATGATAAAGTATCTCAATATCAATCTGAAAAGGCAGCCACTAAAACCCAATCCAACGAATTCGGTTGCACGCCACTCGTTTTCCAAATACTTGAATACACACCTATCACCAGCCACTACTACATGGAAATACTTGTGTGCAGAATAGTCCGTACACTCTTATATTTACGTTTTCCCCCTTTCTTGATAACAATGGCATGTGTGGCTTCCAAACATATTGCAAGGTCAAAGTTAATATTTGAATATGGCAGTTTTCAAAAACTTTGAGTTTTTCCCATTGCAAAAGATTTACGTACTTCCGTGTGAGCACCACAGGTTACAGGTTGACATACATCAAGTCTTTGTACTTGATTTGAAGTTTTTCAGTGCTAAAATGTTGTCCAATAATATAAGATATTTTGAGGACCTACAAAATAGTAATGAGGCAGTTGCTAAATGTTCTCCATAAAGGGGGTACCCACTCAAGCTGCGTTTGTGATTAGATGGTGAAATACATAGGAATGCTCTGAAGCCCCGCCCCTTTCAAACTAAACCGAGCTGGAAAAGGCAATTTTTAGATTTCTACACACACTTTTTTTTCGCTGGAAAGGCATGCATTTACAATGAGATGTTCGGGTAGCAAATGAGTGCATCAATCTTAAAGCGTGTGTTTCTTTATAGTTTCAAGACGGAATTCTTGAATAACCAGCACTTTTGGATGGAGTAAAAATCAACAAATTATAAACTACGAAAAAGAGTAACAATTATTCAACAAATTATATGGCGAACCATTCATTCAGTTACATAAACATTAATATTCTGAGTTTAGTAAAAGATAGAATTACTAAGTATCTCTGACGTAATTCTTCCTATCCATCCAACATCATACCGTCACTCAATTGTTATTATTGTTCTCCTTCACTGAAAGCATGGCCCTCACGTTCGCGTAGACACTTTCTCCACCGTCGTTTCCGTCTCCAACCACCGGGGCGATAGAGCTTTTTTGACGGCCTAGCTCCTCCTCCTCGCATCCCATGCCGTAGCGAGATTTCCTCTGGCAGACTTTACGGACGAAAAAGATTTGCCAAATCGCTAGACATGTGATCAGGATGATCTCAAGCAGAATCAGTGAGTAGAACACAGCAAGAGGACCTTCGAACCATCCCATGATTGCTGATGTGAAGGAGGACCACAATGGAAATAAGCTTTTTAATTTCTGTGTGTTATCCTCGACAATTCCTCAGATCCCACTGTATTTTATGATTATTGTATGTATTTTACTTGTCTTTGTCCACTTGCTGTCTTTTAAAGAATGAAGTGGAAATTGTCTTTAACAACAAGGAGGATCAAGGTGCAGTTACTTTTGCAGAGGATGATAAGCTCCTGTTCCGGACAGTGTTGTTGTACTACTCCAAGACGTCTCACCGTTTCTTCGTTTTTACTCAAGCAACTGTTTGACCCAAGTAGAACAAGTTCGTTGGCACTATTCTCTTGCTCTATCGATATGAGATGCTGGCCCCAGTATGTTGGTGATTGCAATGCTCCTGTGACTTGCTTCTTCTCCAATATTCTAAGAAGTCTCACCGTTCCGTCCTCCCGGTCAATAAGTTCCAATCCCTCTTTGACTCGGTCGAGTGTTCGTCTTGGTGGATGAGATTCTCGGAGACTTGCTCTATCGACTCTTAGATGACACTAGAACTGGGGGCCTTTTTCTTGTTTATTTATACTGTGTACATACAGCACAGATGAAGAGTCATAAAGGCTAAGGAGATGCTGGTCCAAGTATAGTGGTGATTGCAATGTTTAACTTGCTTATCCAGATCTCCTATTCTAACTACTGTAAACTGAAAATGTTTTTCAATCGCTGCACGACCACGATGTTCAGAGTCTCAGATGTTCTCTATGAAACTATTTTAAATATCCTCTTTCCTTTTCAGATTCTCCTTCCTCACACTCCGTTAAGGATATTGGCTCTTTTCCATATCCTCCACACTGTTAAACCTTAGTCACTGAATACCATGAGATGTGTTCAAAAAGTAACCCTGGGAACTTTTAAACACATTGACGGACAAACACAAAGCAAACAAATGTGTTTTGTAAAACTCAGCTGGAAACTTTCTTTTTGTTAAACCAATAACGATTAGGAAAACATCACCAGCGTTTTTAATGATCAGAAAATAAACTATGTGATGTTTTCTTAGTGCAACTGATGGAATAAAAACATAAAGGCTTCTGTTGAACCAAATCCTATACAATAAATGAGCAACCAAGCAAAAGATAACCGATCATTAATTATAGAAAATACCTATCGCCATCTTTGCCAATTACGAAGCTTATTGCTCATGACGTCACGGAGGTAGGGTGGCCTACCACAGAGATAAGCAAGGTTCGCAGCTAGCAAGAGACCAAAATACAACTATGCTTAGACTAACCAGGACCAAAAAGAAGGGTTTGATTAGAATCAGTGACGTAGTAAATACGGGCTAAAAACACAAAATCCAAGATGGCCGCCGTACATGACTTTTTTTATTTTATTTTTTATTTTATATATAAGGAGCAAATGTGAACAATAGCCCAACAGACATTGACATGGTCAATGAACAGAATGAAAAAAAGAAGAACTCTGAAGGGCTAATCAAATGGTTCACTGCAGCTCAGATTTTGAACTCCACAATGCTCAGAACGTGATCACATGACACACACCTGCCATATTCTTATGAAACAAATTCAACAAGTGTACATTCCTTGTTCAAAAAGACACACACACACAAACTAAATGAATAAAATCACTAGAAACGTTAAACATGTTTGACCAAACGGTTGTTATGGTTACAGCTAACCTCAACTATATTATTTATATCTTTAATGACCCCACATAAAAAAATGTTCATAACTTTCAGAATATTTGATGGTGGGTAGATACAGCGTTAAAATGGTGCGAACAAAACATATATTGTTTGGGCATATTGTAGTCACCAGTCCTGATGGGGTTAAAGCGATTGAAAAACACGTGTCCAGTAACTAATTTTACGTTATTTCGCTTTTTGGTGGCAGACAAGTGCAAATTGCAATGAAGCTTGTAATTCACAAGGCTTCGCAGCACACTCATACGACTTGGTCAAGTCTAACCATGTCCAGAGTGCGAATGAAGTACCCTGTGTTTTTTGTTTACAATAAGAACCCGAAAGCTTGAACCGTTTCAATCGATAATCAAACATAATAGACGGGGGTCATCAAGTAAATGGTACAGGGTTACAGTACGAGATTCCAATAGTGCACTCAGTGCAAAGTCCTGAACCATATAATGTATGTATGTGAAACTCCAGTCTAGATGTGATATGTTGATGTGATGGTATACTGCTTTGGAGCTGTATTGTCAGATGCAGAGTCAACCATATTGGATTGGAGTCATTGTTAATTGTCTTTCTAAATGTCAGTTTCAAGGACAGTGTTGAGCTATAGTGGAGCAGCGCCATGATGTACATGACATGTAGGTTTTAATGTACACCTATAAAACCTGCTGTAAGAATGTCACACTGTTGACCCTGCGTTTCTACGTCGTGACTTATATTTCAGTTGTCATATCTAATCATCCTCCAGCTGACACATAGATCTACACAATGGACAGTAGCAATAACTGAGTCACTTGAAGATATTACACTGGTGTTGTTGAGTATCGGTGCACCATCCCCATTCCACAGAGACGCTGTCATCCAGGTCACCTTAAGGTACTGTACAAAACTTGCTCACTGTTGGTTTCCGTTGGAAGAAAATAAACCTCATTCAAGAACTGATAGAAATTGTGACGGTAGACAGAGTGTAAACCTGTAGACACTGGAGATGTAGAACCTGGATGGAAGAGCTTCTAACTACCCATCAAGACAGCCATGTTGCTCCTTTGAAGACCCGGAAGTAGAACCATCAGCGGCCATGACAGTTGTCAGAGGGCTCTTCTAGTCCAACTTGATACAGGTAAGCATATTGCACCTCAATGAGTGTTGTTCCTCGAAAGGAGCTGCTCAATTAATCCATCAAGATCAAGATGGCTGTATGTTGTGGAAATAACACATGCTATAAAATAATCAAAGTCACCCATGGAATCCTACACTATTGGTAATTGTCAAAGACCAGTCTTCTCACTTGGTGTATCTCAACATATCCATAAAATAACAAACGGATAACTTTCCGTATGGCGCCACCACTTTTTCACTCATTTTTACAAAAAGGGATATATCAATCAGGTAAATTAGATACTATATTATTTTATTTCGAATGAAAAAGTGGTGGCGCCATACGGAAACTTTTCCATCAAATTCGTGGAAAATGTCTTCTTTCTCGAAAACTACTCAACTTCAGAGGGAGCCGTTTCTCACAATGTTTTACACCATCAACTTCTCCCCTTCACTTGTTACCAAGTAAGGTGTTATGCTACTAATTATTTTGAGTACCAATAGCGTCCACTGCATTTGAATGAAATAATTGCTACTTATTACATTCAGTCTCAAATCACAGCGAAAGGAAGCTGCAAAAGTTTTTAAAGTTTGTTTCGATTTAAGTGGGGCTCGTACCCGGATGCAACCACCCCCTGCACATTAGAATTACCACCCTCAAAAAATTTCCAGATGAAATATATATATACTTCTTTAAAGGATTCCCATTTTTTATCGATTTAGAAAGAACAAATTTCCCCAATTGAAAAGCACCACGACAGTGGCAGTTTTGATGTACAGAAACAAAACATTGTAACCCGTCGTTAAAAGTACCATTGACAATTATTATTGTTTTCTTTCTCAACAGCAAAAGTCATGACTCCCTGGGCAGCTATCGTCTTTCTTACCATCGCCGCCATTTTGCTTATATTGGTCATTGCAAGAACAATCTACCGTTGTTTCACTTATCACGGGTGTTGCAAGACGGAAGAGAACTCGGCGAGTCTAATGAAGGGGAGGTCAACAAGCCGTAAGAGTGACTTCTTTGAGATGGAGGTTGAAGAACCGCCAAAGCTTGATTCGACACTGGAGCCTGAACCGGACCCAGACCCCCTGGCAGCGGAGATCTTGGCTCTCCAACTTGAGAAGGAGAAATTGAATGAACTTCTTTTCGATCCAGAGAAGCAGCATGCCGTGGATGAGTATGACCCACATGGGTATTATTCCCAACTATCAGTGGTTGGTGAGGACAGCAATGCTGGCTACGATGAACCGGATCGGAAAGTCAGAAAGCCCAAAACGGAATCAAGCCCAACTGCGAACATTTGCATCAATCCACCACCAGAATCAAACCAGACAAACCATCAGCTCCCAACTCTCCAAGAAGAATCTAAAACTTATCAGGAGCTAGATTTGAAAGACGTGTCTCCGCACACGGAGGACTTTACAGCTTTAGTTTTCAATGACAACCCGGAACTTCAAAACGGAACTGAGAATCCGAACTTTGAGGTAGACTCATCGGATTCGGAACACTCCTACGAGATAACGATTGCGACAGTGTAACAACTGGGGATCAATAACTTGAACATGGAATTGACTATTCTTTATTTGATCCAAGGCTACTTTAAATGCAAAATACTTCTCTGTTTGTTTGCCCACAGTTTAGTTTAAAGAAGTATGGATTTTTTTTTCCAAAACCTCTTTAAGCTAGCCAAAATTAACGGCTACGGCTAAGTCATTACGTTAACATGAGTGGAAGCAGATGTTATAACATCTTTAGCAACAGCCACAGCCGCAAATAAAAAAGTGGCCTCAAATAAAGGTTTTCCTTATCATGTTCGGCACAAGAGCAAGCATTTTTAAACACATATTGTGTGAAATTGAATGACTGTTTTAATGAGCTTAAGTTTAGCGTCAAATGACAAGGAAACTTGATTTTTTGTTGTTTAACCTTTAATATTCACTTCTCACACTTCTCCACTCGAGTTAAAAATATTACTAGCAACAAACACACACAAGCAAAGAAAACAAAACAAGCAACAACAACAACATCAACAAGCGAAGTAACGTAGTCTTTTTGTAAAACAGAGATAAGACGTTTTTGTTCAAGAGGGATGGGTCATGTGGGTGAGTAAAGGCAAACTATGGTTCCAAAGTTTACATCATGATAATTTGCATGTTTGGATTGTTTATGTTTGTTTTGTAATCGTTTAGGAAACAATTTGTTGTAATAACAGTGTTATTCATGGATACAAGTTTTCAAAAAATCGTTTCAACATCGTTTAACATTTTTACAAGTAAATTGTATTCGAAATGCTAAAAATATTTTTGCTAAACTTCCGTCATTAATTAACATAACAGATTTTCTTAACACACATTTTCTTAAGAACTATCTAAAAAATAAAATAAATACAAGTTACAAAATGTTGAAGGGTCTTTATACGTTTGGTAATGCCTCTTAAAATGGCAACAATATTACTTGGCAAGACATATAGTACAATACAGCTTTGGGTGGTATACCGGTATTGCTTTTCGAGAAACGTTTCATTTCGAAGTACTGCGGTTATGGGAAAGGATATCACCAAAATCTGAGAAGCATTTCTAACAGTAACCTTTCTCAGATTGTAAGTTCAAATTTCAGTTGATTATTTCTGGGTGGACATAACCGCTCAAGATTTTCGGCAATATTTTCTCAAAAAGGCTACCAGCTTTTGAAATGAACCTTTCCACACGTCAGTTTTATGGTACAATTATAAATTCCAATAACCGTGTAAAGTTGGAGGGGTGGAGGGGTGGAGGGGGAGGCAGAAACCCGTGGAAAAGCAAGGGATGAACGTACGAACCAAATTTTGGGACACAGGGAGGCATTTTCCGGTGATATTTCTTAATAATGTTAGTTTTGTATTTCTAATACCGTGCACATCTTCTTTCACATAAACCATTGTTAAGCCTTATCTTATTATAAAAGCAAAGGAATATATTTTTATAATCGCATTTAGCAAAGATTTATCTCATAATTATTACACAGCAATGTTTATGAATAAAACAAATTAAAAAAAACCTTAATAATGTACAACTTTTGTGCAGTCTTTACCTGCGTTGTCTATTATTGCAATATTTACATAAAGTTACAAAAGATTATTAATATGCTTTATCCCCGATGCAAGTTTAACATCTATTTTACAAAAGATTCTATATTAAAGGGAAGGTATACATTAAGTTATCAATCTTAAAACTAATGACATAAAACAAAACTTTGGTTAAAAGCCTTCATGAGCTTTCGATGGTATAAATGCATTTTGAGACATATTTCACTTCGAAGTATTGTGGTTATAACGTAAGAATGTAACGTTTTTATGAATATGAGAAGCGTTAAAGCGGAAACGTTTATCATATTGTGCATTCCTACAGAAGTTTTTCTTCCTGTGCATGCATAGACATTACTCGCATCGGATTCTTGGCGATATCTCCAAAAAACAAGGACCACCCTTTGAAATTACATTTTCACAGATAAATTTTACTGTACACAACTGCATTATAACGATAAAGATAATTGGTTTAGCTAAAAAGTTCGTTTACTTTTTCTTCTTTTAGAAATGTTCAGTTAACAAAAAACTTCGGGACATTGAGGGGAAAGTCCCAGTTCCAGCTCAGTGAACAATCCGACAAGCAACATGGAAAAACATTATTTAATGTAATCTGATTGGGTGCTGAGCTAGCTGTTTATGGGGTTCGGGCTAGGGTAGTAGGACCAAATAACTACCGTATTATGACTAACAATCAATGCTTCGTATGGACCTTGCATGTTTTTTTTTTTTTTTTTTTTTTTTTTTGGGGGGGGGGACACTGACTGCTTTGGTCCCGCGTACATTACTTTCAAGACATACTGGACACAATTGGTAGGTATTTAAAATAAATAATTCAGCATAAAAAATATTTGGTAAAGAGCAACGGAGAGCTCTTGATAGTATAACACATTGTGAGGCACGGCTCCCTCTAAAGGTACGTAGTTATTTGAGAAAGGGATCCTTTCTCACTAAAATATTTTAATATGAGAAAAACTTCAGGCATGAAGCCTTTCTCCGGCATCTGGAGGCACACTAAGGTAACAAGGATTGTTTTCTGTCATTATTTTATTGCAACTTCGATGACCAATTGAGCAAAACATGACTCAGATGTGTTATGTTATGCATACTGTTGTGATTAGGGCTACAACAAGTGAGAATACTGGTTTCGACAATTGCCAAAGGTGTCCAATGCCTTTAACGAAAGGACACAACATTGCGCACTTTAACTGGACCCACTGCTCAAACACGTGCGGGACTTGTCGACTCTAGTCACAGAGGAAGTGACCAACGCTTCGGGCCCTTCTTTCAGACACACAAAGTACTTTGACATTACCGTTTACATTTTGATTGCATCCTAAGTTACCTCCAGAACCCATGTATTACACATGCAGAATAGGCTGTACATAACTTATGAATGGCAGACAACTGATCGAACTTTCACACTCAGTTTTCTTGAATATTTGAAGGAAGTACTTTTAGTGGATTGCTGAAAATCGTCCACACTCTAAAAACAAAATCTGGCTCAGAATTATCTCGGATTTCGGGTCCCGTGTGGCCTGAACCATTTCTGGGTCAATATGACTCTGAGTCGGTGTCACTGTTGCAGGTTCCGAGATAATTTCACATTTTGTTCAAGTCCAGGACGTCCTGACCTTAAAATGGGTTTAACAGACACCCGTGAGACCCGGACTCCGGATCAGTTATGACACAGTAGTTTTTAGAGTGCAAACGAAATCTAGGCCCGTTCATACCCTTTTATTTCACACACTTATGTCTCCCCATTTCCTTCTATTAAAAAAGAGACAAGAAAGATCAGTGTTCTCACTCAATTTTGTGCTCAAAGTACTATTGGCTCTCTATCCATTGGTACAATAAAACCTCCCTTCTGAGCTCGATGAGGGCGCAGTTTGAAATTTAACCAGATTGGTTTCACTATAGGTATTTAACAGTCTTTACGTTTAATTCGACGAAAGTAACGCTTAGTCTTGCACTTAAAACATCACATGATTTCAGAACACAGTACTGAAGTGTGCAAATATAATATAAAAAAGAACCGAATTAAAAACTGTTAAATGGTAGATTCACTGAACGAAATTACTGTGCGAAACATATATTAAGGGCAGTGGACACTATTGGTAACTCCTCAAATTAATAATCAGCAAAAAAACTCACTTGGTAATGAGTAATGGGGAGAGATCGATAAAATAAAACATTGTGATAAAAACAGCTCCCTCTGAAGTGACGTAGTTTTCGAGAAAGAACTAATTTTCCGCGAATTTGATTTCAAGACCTCGAGTTTAGAATTTGAGGTCTCGAAATCAAGCATCTAAACGCACACAACTTCGTGTGACAAGGGTGTTTTTTCTTTCATTATTATCTCGCAACTTCGATGACCGATTGAGCTCAAATTTGCACAGGTTTGTTATTTTATGTATATGTTGAGATACACCAACTGTGAAGGCTAGTCTTTGACAATTACCAATAGTGTCCACTGCCTTTAAGGTATAGACACTACTTCAACTTTACCAGGGTATGGTTATTATTGTGTTTACGCGGTGCCAGATTTACACTTGCAAATACAGGCTCCCAATATCAGCAGAAGAACGAAGCAAGCCCCAGCAGCTATCCCGACGATGGCTCCAAC
The DNA here is from genome assembly GCF_902459465.1 of Asterias rubens. Classification (NCBI taxonomy): domain Eukaryota; kingdom Metazoa; phylum Echinodermata; class Asteroidea; order Forcipulatida; family Asteriidae; genus Asterias; species Asterias rubens. Next base: position 7,050,564 of record NC_047079.1, read on the forward strand.
CGGCAGCGAACTGGAGGATTTAGGCTCCGTACTCGCCACAACATGGGGCTCAATGGTGCATGAGAACGCCGTGTCTCCCGCATTGGAGACGGTAGGAAATGCCCAGCAGTCGTAGGTGACTCCGTCATCGGAGGCGTTGACTTTTCGGGTCACCTCCCAGCCGGGTCGTCCATCCCGTCGAGACGTCTTCGTCCATGGCTCGAGCATTCCAGCCGTGTTGTCTCGCCGGGTGACCACGGGGGTGCGACCGGTCGTCAGCGTCCCACATGATAGGGTGTTACCTGGGACGAGCGGATCGGGTGCCTTGGAGCTCGGTGTACACACGGGGAAGACTTCAGCTTCGTGTACGGTCAGCGCCATCTCTCGGGAAGCTAGAGTTACGGGTCCCTCGTTGCAGGTCGTGGATGAGTTAACCAGGGCAGCCATAACGTTGCAACGATACAGTCCAACGTCCGAGTCGGTCACTTCGTTGATGACGAGTCGTTGGTGTACATTACCCGGAGTGTTGGAGTCTTCGGAACTCTGGACCCGAGACACCAAGAACCTGGAACCAGCTGGTTCCTTTAAGGTTCCAGATTCTGCAAGAACAATCCAGGATGACGAGGGCGTATCAAAATGTGTCCAGGTCACCAGATGGGTACTCTCCTCGTAGTCTTGTATATCACACCGGAAAGTGACCGTGCCGCCCCGCATCGGCACTGCCGTCCCAGACCCGGACTTTACGGTGAGGTGCATCGTCAGGTATTGGTCTTTAACAGGAAAATGGCTGCTTAAAACCGTCATTGTCACCACAACAACAGCTACGAATCCTACGAAACTTCGAATAAAACTAGACATTGTTCCTTCTGGTAGACTCAGTACACCAAGACAGGACACTGATTCCAGGAAAAAAATATCAGTCCCTAAAGTCGCTTGCTGAATCTGCAAACAAGAAAAATAACCAGGCAACAACTTTCAAAAATGGCGTGGAGGTAATGATGTCTGTTAAGTTGAAAGTCTACACCAGTCATAAAGTGACGACTCCACTTTTAGACGTGTTGTCTCTTTATTATGTGAACCACAAATTGGGCTATTTGGTGATCGGCATCGGGTGAAACCCACAAGCATTGTTTTTATCCAAATGAGTTGGTTTTCCCCCTTAGATGAAATAGCTTCCTGTTTCCGGAGTAAATCTGGCAACATAACTGTCCACAATATTGGAATTTCCACAAGCTGAGCAATGTCTAACGATAGGGTAACCTAACATTGAACCTCTCCGCTTGGTGTTTCCTTTATATCTGCCAGTTTTGTATTTACATAAACCCCTTTTTTTGCAAATGATGCGAACTTCCTTCTTCTTTCCAGTGACAAGTTTAGATCATGATGCCCCAAATTTGAATGCAAAAAACTCTAAGTGAGTTTTGTTGTGTTGGAAGCCATGCATGGTGTCGATAAATACAAAGTTCTTCTGAAGACGAGCAGAGTATACTGTTCGAAACGTCAACACCACACCGGCTCTTTTAGAGCCAACACTGCAAAAAAAGAGATTAAAATAAACCGCAAGTTCATTAATTATTTATAGTTTCTTTCAGTGTTCGGTGAGAAAAGCAGGGGGGGGGGTCAACCACGAATAATTTATTCTCTCTATCCAGGAGTCCAAACAACAACAACAACAACAACAACAACAACAAACAACGAAGACAATATTATATTGTTATTGCAATAATTATGCATGTAGCAGAGTGCACACCGTATGTTTTTTTATGCTAAAGGTCTACAATTTCGATATGGACTTACAATTATTAGAATGATAGCAATCGTAATGTTTTTAAGACAACTCGAGTCATTGCCTTTTCTAACAAAAACACAATTTCAATGACACATGTATTATTATGACATCAAAACATTGTGTTGCTCTCTCATTTCAGGAAGTTCAAAAGAAAACAGCGATAACTTTGAAATCGTATATTCTTATTTTTATATATATTCAACTAAGGAAAGTACAAGTTGAATTGTTAGGTTGGCAGAAAAAGAACGCCATCGAGTTCAACATCCTGTACAGATGACAAAACTATTTTAGAAGTTTAATGGTCATATTGACAATGAATATTGTAAACTTCTGCATTTACATGAGCCTTCGTCTCATATGGCACATACAAATTAATGTGGTTCTTGTACCATTGTCCATAACAATAATTAACTTGTGAACAGTCCGTATTATTATTATTCCGCAAAACACACCTCTTCAAACAATTATCTTAATCATGGACTAACCGGCGCCCCTGAATGGCATTTTCTTTGTCAGATTCTGTGAGCTTTATTAATTTATTTGTTAACTCATATATTTATTGGTCGACCAAAATGGTAACTTTCTTGCCAAGACTAACATTTGTTTTTCAAACAGTGCCCCAGGACAGCAAGGAGGCCCAATACTTGCATGGTAATACAAATTCCAAGAAGACCTGTTGCACAATCCCCCATGACATCATTTCATTAAAGCGCCCTCGGCTAAAAGAAGGTTGCTCATTGGCCCAACCATACAGCAAAATTGACCAATTAGTGTTCACTTCCCCTCCAGGTTTGAAGACCTGTCAAAACGAAACAACCCTTACCCGTGACACTTCAAAAGAAGGGAGTTTTACTAATCATCTAACGACATTAATGCAGGGGGTATCACAACCCAACCACCAAGCATCTTCATTTTGCACCATGTCTAAGATAGTACACCCCCTGTCAATGAGCACCCCTCCCCCCCCCCTGTATCAATGAGCACCCCACCCCTTCCCCTGTGTCAATGAGTAGAGTTTAACATACCCTGACAGCCTTGAGGAAGTTCATTATTAACAAAGACTGACTGTGTCTTCTTGCTCATCCAAGCCTATTAATATGGGATAGGTTGCTGTTGGTCTAGTACTGCAAGTAGGCATACTATATTTACTGCAAGTAGGCATACTATATTTACTGCAAGTAGGCATACTATATTTACTGCAAGTAGGCATACTATATTTTTATATAAATGGGTCATGATTCAGCCCTACAATGGCGCTGTTTTAATAAGAAGAAACGTACCTTTAATTGGAAAGACTAATTCAACATGAAGTATGTTAAATTGTATACACATTACGACAGGTACATATGTCACTGGGGATTTTGACCAACGTCATGTGGGATTTGAAACTCTCAATACCACAAGGGGACCGAGGACAAAACAGAAAAAGGGAAAACAAAAGGTCACCATAGGTGAATTCTAAAAACTGGGGTGCCCCACAATGAATGGTGTGTACACAGTATATGGGAGGGACTTAAACAGGTACAGAGGAGGGACTAAAGATGTCTCTACAGGGATGCACAACATAGACTGCGAGTATCTCTACTCTCTTAATACATTTCGAGCTGTCCTCCATACGGCTCTTCAAAAAGAGTGATGGTTATTTCATTCTTGGTGACTTCGGCTAGAGCTACGGCTAGATCAGCACGTCTGCCAGTGTTGAAGCATAGGCAGACGCGCGCGATCTAGCCATAGTAGCTCTAGCCGAAGTCACCGTTTCGGACACAAAGTCAAGCCAAAAGAGGGCGCCCTCAGACGAAATTCCTCCACATATTTGCAGAACGAGGGGACAGAATTATCGAAGAGACAAAATTCTCGTGACAGTTAGACAGTTACGAGCATAACTACGAGGGAAGACGCTAGCCCGTCGTGCCCATGTCCTGATAGGGGTTAAGGGATAAGGATGGGATTAGTGTATAGGTTTTGGGGGTCAAATAGGTTAAGGGTTTAGGGTCAGGGTGGGAAATAGTCCATACGTATTGGTACCCCAAATTGTATTGCCAGTCAAGCAGACGAATTTGCCCCCCCCCCCACTCACAGTGACTTGTTGTGCAGAAACTTCCACTGATAGCGCCCTCTGTTGACTTGACTGCCCTTTAGCCCATGATAGTTTACCGGGATGCACACAAACCGGGGGCAAACATCCCCTGTGATACCGACCATTACACAAGAGATCGCTACCATTTCAAAACTGTTGAATGCATTTGTTTGATCCCTGATCTAGTAAGATTTATTTTGCGGTCTCTCATTCAGTCTTCAAACATCATGTTCAATGCTTCTTTGTCATATAAGAATTTCCTCTCTCCTCTATTTAAAGTCAACGTTTCACTTACATAAGACCTACGTCATACTATTAAGACCGGTTCATACTTAATGCGAATGCGAATTTGACGTGAATTTGACGTCACAACCCTTCTTCCGCAGCGATATTCGCAAGTGAGTAGAGGGGAGTTGCCGTGCTGCGAATAATTCGTTGCAAACTTGTGACGTCAACATTCGCGTCGCATTCGCATTCGCAGGAAGTATGATCCGGGCTTTATAAACTTTATTTGTTTGCATAATACAAGATGGGTCAGCAGTAACCAGCCGTAGGGTTGATTCGCCAGAGGAAAGAGAAGGGAAGACAATTGCTCCGATGTGTTTGGTTCCCCAAAGTTAAGTCAACCTTTTTTTTCATTTTCATGTTTTCTTTGTGGGATGGGGGGGGGGTAACAAAGTGCCACAGCCTCGGTCGCATCTGCTCATTGTTTTCTAAATCCACGAAAAGCGATATGTTCGGCAGGTCTGTCATCATCTCTTGTGTCTGCCAGTCTGTCAGCGATATGTTCGGCAGGTCTGTCATCATCTCTTGTGTCTGCCAGTCTGTTTACCATACATCTCTTGTGTCTGCCAGTCTGTTTACCATACATCTCTTGTGTCTGCCAGTCTGTTTACCATACATCTCTTGTGTCTGCCAGTCTGTTTACCATACATCTCTTGTGTCTGCCAGTCTGTTTACCATACATCTCTTGTGTCTGCCAGTCTGTTTACCATACATCTCTTGTGTCTGCCAGTCTGTTTACCATACATCTCTTGTGTCTGCCAGTCTGTTTACCATACATCTCTTGTGTCTGCCAGTCTGTTTACCATAACGTGACCATGAGCGAGACTGATGGTCAGTTATTATTGATCATAACTAAAAAAAAAAGTTATCCCTAAAAATATCCACTTTATACGAAATTAATATTTTACACACATGTTATGGTGGTCCCCCAACGTCCAATACATTTTTTAAATCCATTACCAAAGTATTTTTAGACTGTTAAAGGCAATGGACACTATTGGTAATTGTGAAAGACTATAGCTTTCACAGTTGGTGTATCTCAACATATGCATAAACTAACGAACCTGTGAAAATTTGAGCTCAATCGGTCATCGAACTTGCGAGATAATAATGAAACAAAAAAGCATCCTTGTCAGACGAAGTTGTGTGCGTTTAGATGGTTGATTTCGAGACCTCAAGTTCTAAATCTGAGGTCTCGAAATCAAATTCGTGGACAATTACTTCCTTCTCGAAAACTATGGCACTTCAGAGGGAGCCGTTTCGCACAATGTTTTGTACCATCAACCTCTCCCCATTATTCGTCACCAAGAAAGGTTTTATGCTATAATAATTATTTTGAGTAATTACCAATAGTGTCCACTGTCTTTAAATCATTCACATAAACATGTTTGCGTGGAGCCTATATCTGAAGTTTAATTTTACACTAACCATGGATTTTTAAAAGTGTGCTTTAAGAAGTGTCAATATTTTCTTGAACAGCGATGCAATCTTTTCTTCCGAGGGAGGGCCTAAATGAGGAGAGGGGATATAAAGAGCTCAGAATGTGGGATTCTACTAATTGAGACTTCCTTTATACTTTGGGTGAATTCAAAGATGATCTTAAATTAAAGATAGGGTTAAAGGCAGTGGAAACTATTGGTAATTACTCAAAATAATTATTGTCATAAAACTTTTATTGATTACGAGTAATGGGGAGAAATTGATTGTATAAAACATTGTGAGAAAACAGCTCCCTCTGAAGTGACGTAGTTTTCGAGAAAGATATATTTTTCCATGAATTTGATTTCGAGACCATTTAGAATTTGAGGTCTCGAAATCAAGCATCTGAAAGCACACAACTTCGTGTGACCATGGTGCGACAAGGTTTTTTTTCTTTCATTAATATTTTGCAACTTCGACGAGTGATTGAGCTCAAATTTTCACAGGTTTGTTATTTTATGCAGGTTGAGATACATCAAGTGAGAAGACTAGTCTTTTCCAGTTGCCAATAGTGTCCAGTGTCTTTAAGGTAAAGGCTAAGGTGTCTAAGAAAGATTCAATTATGGAATCAGGCGTTATCTTCTCCTTGCTGACCAACAGCGGCCTGTAGGACCCTTTTCAAACACTGAAGTGTGACTGTCATGTTGAGACTTTACAATAAAACCTGCTATTTGACAACTGGCAATGATTATTCTCAATATACTAGTCATATTATGCCAAGGGATAAACTAACTGATACAGTCTTCAAGATGGTCGAGAGATTGTAAACAAAAAGTGGAAGAGATGGATATGACATCAAATAACCTATTTTTATTTATTTATTTATTTATTTATTTTTTTTTTTTGGGGGGGGGGGGCTGGAAGCTGGACAAGTATTTCAAGACGTGTTTAATTATAAGAAATTAAATAGTATACACACAATTCTAAAAGCTTACAATGGATGAAAAAAAGGAGCAACGAGGACAAAATGTTTTTTTTTTGGAACACTAATAGTCAGTACTGCTGATGGTACTTTAACATCGTCCTTTATTTTTTACCGGCACATCAGACACGGAATCAGTAGCTAAGAAACAAATCCTCACAGGCCCATCTGACGGTCAATTAATAAGTATATCAAAACGAAATGACAGCTCAACTTGACATTCATCCACCCCCAATAAACCGACCTTGTCAAACTAAAGCAGCAAATGATCCATGCAAATCACACATTACATCCGTTTTGAAATAAGAGAAAGTTATGTTGAATATTATCGCTGTCAATTTGGATTTTGGACGGTATTAAAAACGTAAGCCACTTGGACACACAGTTCAAGGAATAATGATCATTTGACATTGAACAGTGATTGTGTAAGCGGGAAAGCTGGGCCAAGTTCGAGCAAGGGTTTAATAATTCGACAATATTTGGGCGATTTTGCCTGGTACCCACGGTGTATTGCATGCGTAGGTAACCGTGGAATATTGACTAATGGTTGACAAAAATTGTCGCCACTCGAACTTGTCCCATTGCTATTTTATGTAAGAAAAAAGTTAACAAAGTTGTCTACTCTATTAGTTTATTATTATTATCAACAACAACTTCCGTAATCTACTACAAGTCACTTGAAAAGGGGTGGGGCTGGGGACACAGTTTATAGAGGGTGGATGGGGTACCTAATTTTGAGATAAAAAGTCCCACTTCTGCGATGTCATGTAAACTAATCAAATCGTCGCTGTGGAAAAGATGACTACTGTTTAAACAGTCGTGTTTATACAGATCCAAACATATAACCATCTCAAAACCCCTCCATTGTGGATCAAATTAAAAAAAAGACCACGTGATAGAGGCACCTGTAGATGTCAGACAGATAAAACACTACAACAGACAAACGGACTCCTCACAATTTTGCGTTGGCGCAATTTGTTGAGTCAAGTTTGACTTTGGTTGCCTTGCACGTGTGGTTGCTTTACGCGATGTGTGTGCGTTTATGCACACTCTATCATCGATCATGGACTGATTTTTAACTGCAGAGCAACCATCCGTTAGTTAATTGGCTTTGTAACTCATTAGCACTACATGAGTTACGTAAAATATCAGTCAGTCCTTGTAAAAACAAACAACTTCAATATTTGAACAACATTTACTGCACGATTATCAAAACGTGTATTCACGTGTAAAACACCGTGCGAATCTCGCAGTGTCTTTATTTTCTAAAAAAAAACACCAAACAGACAACGTCATAGTCTGAGAATCGCAGGGCACTCATTAAAACAAAGAGGAAACAAAAACTGTCTCTCAGCTTAGCACCAGGTCACAAAAATTATGGAAGGAGAAAATGGGGAGACAGAAGCTCAGCTATACAGATGTAGTTGCTAGAGACATCGGGGTGCTTCCAGCTGATCTTCCCAACCTAATGAGAGATAGACAGGGATGGGCGAGCCTCAACATGATTCCGACCTCGGTCGACTAGAAAGAGGGAACATTAACAATTCTATGTCAATAATGCACTTTGACAGTCACAATCAAGGGGGTTTGCACATGATTTAGACGTCTACAAAGGGTCTACTTCCGACTAGGCAGCGATGTCTTAAACCATAAGGGCCTTGTCATACGAGGCATATTTTTACAGGCAGCTTGGAGGCAACCAACTGAAGTGTATGGCTACCGGGCTTTTGCAGCACATGAATAATTAGTTTGTTAAACAATGTCTTGACGATCCCCCGTAAAATTCAGTGTAAATTCAAATGTGACTGCCTATTCTCCAAGGAGATTGACTAGAACTGGTCAAAAGTGTAAATTGCCTGTAAAAATGTGTGACTTGGGCCTAGGAAACTAAGGGAATATTTATTATAAGAGTGGATGGGAGTTATATTCAATCTCTCCTCATTAGTCATTATGACGATTCTGTAACAACATGAAGATTCAATTTCCTTTATTTGTTTTGATCCTGAACACCAGGTGAAGGACAGCTAAGACCCTGAGTGTAGTTCTTGTCAAGTACTTCACCTCAGGGAGGTCAACGGGTGACCTGGTTGAGGTCAAGTGGGGAGCTGCATTCCAGTTGTCAAGTTACGGCTGCTCTGTATCTAATGATGAATACTTATGGGTCTTTATATCTTAAGACTTGTCAGAGCTTATTCAGTTTTCAATGTAATCTTCAGTCTTATCTACTTCAAATTTGATTTGGATATCTATCATTTAATACTTGTATATCCCTCCTTAATGCCATATCACATATGTATGAGGCAGTATAGTCCCTAGAGTGTGGGTTCGAGTCCCTGTCGTGACACACTGGCCCCGAGAATTTAGAAAACACACTTACACTAAGTGCTTCACAGTTCGTTATATCATTATGATGGCTGAGGAATAAAGAAGACATAAAGAAGGAACACATGGGACCCACTTACACCTCAGTACATTAATTAGTGTAAAGTTCAAGCCGTGGGCGAAGAAATTCATCAGTAATTCCACCTCCTCAAGTTCCACGTGACTATGTATCCAAACTAATATCGCAGTCATGTATCGTTTCGGTTAATAAACGTAATTGGCTTTCACTTCAAAGTGTGTGACTACACCCAAACGAGGACTTACTTTTGTTCATCCCATTGTCTGGGCAAACGAGGACGTAATTGTTTTCTATTGTGACTGCAAACATTTGATTCTGAGAGTCTGGTCATACTGACTCCTTGGGTCATACTGACCCCTTGGGTCAGACCCCACAGGACCCAGATCAAAACAATTCTGACCCAGGAAGTTTAAGGGTGTGGTGCTATGTAGGTAAGTAAATGTGTCTTATATTTCAAACATAGCTCCACATCTTGTTATAATAACAATGAGCGCTTGGAGACACCCAAGGTGCGGTATAACTGCATTATATTAACATGATCAGTCATATTTATAGCGCCTTTTACTCATGGTTGAAAGCACTCTAAGAGGTGCGACAGGTGTTATATGCTTTGAATTGTTACACATTCGTTAAAAACACCTTGCAAGGGTTACCGTAATATACACAATGTGTTTCGGCGCCATCTTCAGCCGACCATACCAGGAACAACGGGGCAAACACCTTCCCTTGCGATAGGTGTCACTAGGCTCTTGAGACGTGCATTACACGGTACATGAGATATAATAGCTTTACCTCCCGTACGAAGAATGAAACAATTATGGTTATTGCTGATAAGAATACAATTGTCAAGACTGGGACTCGAACCTACACTCGGCTGATCAAAAACATCACAACTTGAGTCTAGTTTGTTTGACCCCTTGCCAACAACAAAATATCCCTTATTTTTGAAATATTTGTTATCATCACAATAACCACTCTTACTTTCGTTTTAGTGGAATATGTTTCCGGAAAAAAACCAGGTTGCAAGCCTGAACGTCTTTACAATAAGCACTGTACTGATAACGACGATACGATCTGGTTTCACAAAGTAATCTTGCATGTAACCAGCTCATGAGTTATCATAGATTTGACACATATATTTTGCAATACACCCTCTCCAGGAGAACAGCAATGCTTATAGAAGGATAAAACAATTCAAGATAGATTCAATATCAAATTCAAAATTGTGCAGTGGAGGCAAAATCAGCGAATTGGGGCTATCACAAACATTAGTTACCGTCAATGCCTGGTACAGAGTGAGAAAAGCACCCTTTGCTGGCCCCCCCTAACTAGACGCTTCAGTAAGTGTGATACTGAAGATCAATGAGTCACCATTGCACCCCCTCTCCCCATCCCATCACCAGCAATCTAGTCCCCCAAATGCTACACCAAAATGTCCTTGATGTTACTTCTACTTTAAGACCAAATTCTCAAGTACTCTGATAATGTTGGGCTAGTCACCTAAAGTGGTAATCGAATTACTCTGATTGGGGTTTAAGACACAAGTTGAGTATCGTGTTCCATTACAGCAGACATATACTCCCCCTCATCATCAAGATGTGCAATTAACGAACATGTGTTACTCTGCTAGCTGCCAATGAGATCTTGAACATGTGATTCATTTAAAAGGTTCATCTTGAGGTAGGTTGGCAACCATTCCACTCAAGATCGGCGAGTGTTAACTAAAGCATCACAGTTTCTTTTGAGACTTTCTCGTAAAAAGAATGAAATATAGAGTACAACGAAGATGATCGAAGTGGTTTAGACTGCGGGTCTTGGTGCCAATTTCACATGTCAGTATTGAGTGATTTGTATTGTGACATCACAGTTTGGTTCGCAATTAGTGATTCCCAGTTTAGATTGATCTTAGCTCACTGTGAAATCGAGCTAAGGAATGACAAGGTTGTGTGTTCGAATCCTACCAAGCCAACTGCTGATTTCACAATGTACTGTCCTCAATCACTGAATCACTGTTTATACTGGATTGTGCCACTCATAATCGATTCATAGGCGTTAAACCATGTATACATGTGAGAGATTGTCAGCTTAGTGTTTAATATCCAATACATTACCCCTTTGAGATTGCCTGTAACTGGTTGCCTGTAACTGGTTGCCTGAAATTGACTCGTGTGACATGGCCCTTACCGTCCGTAGAGAAAGCAACAGCCCTCCCAAAATGAGTATGTTGATCTAGGGATCCTTAAGCATGCATTGTAGGCGGAAGTGCTTCCTGTTTTTCGTACATTTTGCTGTATCATCCAATGTATGACACCATAGCTTTAGACTCACAAAGAGCCCTTCTTAACAAGAACTTATCTGTCTTTGTGTTTCAGCTGTTTCCAGTAATCTAGTACACCAATGGATTTAGAACCATTGGTTACTCACGCTTTCTGTTGGTTTAATATCAATCAAAGGTTACATAGGGGACAATCAAATTCCTGAAAGAAACAAGTTTTCTCCTGAATATTTGAAGATTATACTGTTCGAAACGTAGAGAACACAGCGGTTCATCTCAGAACCAACACTTCTCACAGAGTTGCGAACAAGGTTGTACCCGAAAATTTGCTTTTAATCAGCTTTGTTTAAGAACTTTCTCTTGAAACAAAACAAAGAAGCTTGAAGTTCTGCAAACAGGAACAATGCATTACAAACTTAAATTTAATGTGTGCAGTATAAGCATTTAATTTTGATGTAAATGTTTTTGTCAAACAGGCAAAACAACTTTCCATAAGAAGCATCGTGCTAAGTATACAGCAACAATGCAAAACAAACTAACACTGAAAAGAAAGCATGATTTACTTTTCACTTTAGAAGTACATAGATAATGATGATGTAATTGTCCTCGTCAAGTATAGGCAAACTTTGGGCGATGACTCAACATTCAAGCTGAAATTCAAGATGGCGCCACCGGGTTGAGACTGAGACTATACACAATGTCATGCATCGGAGAAGCTGTAACCTAAGATGGCGCCCGGTAGCAAATTAACAGCAAGAAGCCTATGAATCAAAATCATGAAATATAAACCTCAAACCCTGGGATTTTAAGATGGCGTCAAGTAAATTAAAGCCACGTGGAGAGTGATTCAGTTGTTGAAAAAAAAACTGCAAACCACGACATCAGCCAGTGGCAAACTACAGGCCCCTTCGAAACTATGGTTTCGTCATGAGCTCTGGCTTTTGCTCTGTCTGCCTGCTAGGAGTATCGTACCAAAGGCGCACGTTTTCATGACGGAGCCATAGCCGGAGACTACATGTATAATATGTAAATGCTGTGGTTTCGAAAATGTCTTTTTAGAAGTGCAGACAATGAAACCCTTGGCAAATTGAGGGCTCGGTGACTCTCGCGTCCACATCCGAAAAATGGCTGCAATCTTTTCAAGTATGATACGTGGACAATGAATCAACATAAGGGCTGTCCCAACATGGCGGCCAGTAACAACAACACGCCAAGAGTGCAAATGGCTTCATCACAGAAAAGATGCAATACAAGATGGCGTCCTGTAACATGGTTACAAGTTAGAAGGATTGGATACTCTAAAGTTCACGGCCGAAAACTGGCTGCAATCAGTATGACACAGGGACAATACGTCAACATTAGAACTGTCAACCAAGATGGCGGCCAGTAACAACATACTGAGAGCTCCAATGAATTAATCACAGAAAAGCTGCGATACAAGATGGCCTCTTGTAATTAAGTTACACGTTTGAAGGATCGGAGACTCTCATCTCAAGTTCAAAGCCGAAAACTGGCTGCAATCTTCTAAGTAAGACACAAGGACAATTAATCACCATTAAAACTGTCAACAAGATGGCGGCCAGTAACAACTACAGACCAAGAGCAATATGGCGTCCTGTAAGATGGTTACACATTAGTGTGTTAATTCAAATACACTCCTGATAAGTAAGGAGTCATTTCAAATATGTCTTGTTGAGCCAAGACGTCTATACAAAAAAAAAAGTGTCAAGAGGAAAAATAAGGTTTTTTTCATGTGCATTTTGATAGCACCACTACCAGCCTTTTAGCATGATCCATTGGGGATCAGACATTTGGCGATTTCCTTTCCGATCTAAGAAACCCTCTTCGTTTATTTGAGTCATGTTGGTTCTTAGGATTGATTAGAACGGGCCAGCTGCAGATTGTGTCATCATCACAATCCTGACTATAAAGGGAGACCCTGTCTAAAGGGAGGCCCTATCTATATGGTTATATTCGACAGAAAGACTCATTGTTGTATACTTTATAAAAAAATCATCTCTCTTTTGTTTTTATCTGGGCCCAATTTCATGGCTCTGCTTACCGTAAGCACATAATCGGCGCTTACGGAAGCAGGGAACGGCAAGCGTATTTCACGGGTTAGCGGCGAATTTTGGCTTATGCGCGTGCGTACTCCAAAGATGATAAAAGCCTTCCTATAAGAGGCTGTGAGAGTTTAGGAAAGTTAAAGGAGTAATCGTTTAAATGATCGATAAATCAAATTGATTTGTATATCCTCATCAATTAAGTCTGATAATAAAAATCCTTCTGCAACTATCACGTAGCACACGTACTTCTACTTAAAAGTTTCCAGAAAACACTGATTTATGACAATTTTACACGTTCGTGTTTTTTGTGCAACTAATACGCAGCACATGTACTTCTACTTGAAAATTTACAGAAAAACACTGATTTACGACAATTTTGCACTCGTGCAATTTGTGCAACGACAATGTTTGAGTTTTATATCTTCACAAATGCATCTTAAAATGACCCGTTTCCTGTCTCTAAATCCGAAAACTAAACCAAGCCAAGTCCGGAGGATGCCAGCGTGTTTTGCCCCGGCAAGAGAGCGGGAAAACGTTTCAATTTAACCGTACGGTTTCTCTCTGCTCCCCCTCTCTCTCTACAATTAGCGTGAGCCCCGAGGATGTTTGATTTCATGGCTAGGGGATATGTCCCATAAAGCAAACTTGATTGCCTATGAATCCAAAGGAAATGTACGCTCAGGGGCTCTCTTGTTGGATTTGCAGCAAATTGGAATCATTATAATCTTGTCATGGTTATGGTATTTATTACCCCGTTGCCTTGGAAATTAATAGCCTGTTGCACTTTACTGTGTTTCCTTGTATAAAACCAACTTCCTCTGTATGAACGGTTAACATTGGTGTCGCAAGGACTGACAGTTTTAACAGTAGCTTGCAGATTGCTATTAGCAAATTTGCTTATAGCTGAAACAAGCATAGAGTAAGGACAGAGAACAAGCGATGGACCAAGTCAACGTTACCAGGTTGTGTTTCGACACATCGTTAACATATTATGTGTCTCTGTAACACAGTTTTCGCTTAGCAAGAGGCCAAAAAAACTTAGCTGAAATATGCGGGAACCAGTCGCGGTCAGATGTGTTAACACCAGTATATTTGTAGGTAACCATGGGTGTGCCTAACTTTATTGCTCTTTAGAAAGCATGTTCCTGCTAAGCAGTTCTAAAGCCGCAGCGGTCAAATCTTTGGAGTTGGATCATCGAAACAATTACCTTTTAAAAGAACAAATACATTCCAAAAGCACATTTCACACTTTTCTTTGTAAAAGTATTGTTTTTATAGTAAAAATAGCAACTTTGCACGTGCAGACGATTTATTTTTAAAACGTGATCAAGGATTTTTAAATCAACGGAACTTGCCAAGCAGAAAGATAATCTTAACTTTCAACAACAATGTCTTCAACAGTGAAAGACAGTAGACAGCAAGAAAGAGTAAGAAGGAAAGGCGTCAAGGAAACAAAACAATTAATCTAATTAACAACTTAGTTGACATTTGGAACGTTATGATAACATTAAGAGCTTCGTAACGTCAACAGCTATCATTTTTCTGATCTACCGGCTCCGAGGCCAATGCCCTCCAAACAAAGGCCAAAGGAGTGATGGGGGAAATGGCTCACAGACCCCGGGGCGTGTATCGTCTGTCGATGGGAAGTTTAGATCACTCGTGAAATGAAACCCATATCCAAATCTACCCCCATTATGTGCCCCACACCTGCGGTATCGGAAACACAATGGGCTACTTGAGAGGGGGGGGGGGTAGGTAGCTGAGGAATAGTTGTCACTATCACATCATCACATCTCCCCCCTGAGAGAGGTCACCTCACACACCTGCAGGTCAGATTTGAAAACTGATGAAGACGACCAGAGACCGTCGATCGAAACTTCGGGTGCCTAAAAATAAAGTCAATACATTTACATGTTGCACGTTTACAAACCCTGTGTCATGGCCGAGCAGTCTGGTACATCGGACTTAAGTGCTGGTTTGTTTAGGCGCCTTGTCAAAACGTCCAAGCCGTTCCATTCCGCGTGCATTCTGCGTGAGTCCGCGGATTTTTGTAACAAAAGAACCCGTAGCAACCGGGCATGTCCACGGCCACGACGGCTCATTTACATGTCAATAAACATGAATATTCCGGGGGCTCCGCGGAGCTACCGGTCGGCCATTGTAAGGTCCAGCTTATGAGCTGACCGGCGGAACCGCGGAGGAACGTAGGTGGTTAACAATGGTTTTACCTTAATTTGCAGATTAAAAAGCAAAGCGAGGGTGGATGTGTAACTAAAATCCATTTCCTCCAATGTGTGACTTTTAAGACTTGGCTGGGCCTACATAACCAAAACATGAATTTTAAAAATGGTTGTCTTTATTCCCGGCTTCGACTGACAAAAGTTCCAGGCTACGTGCAAACTCCGTTCCAAGTGGGTCAGAGTATCCAGGGGACAATTTTAACTGTTCGTTCTTACTTTCCAAGCGGAAAACATTAGTTTCTTATTTATAAAATCCCAAGTCACCGTCACCAATGAACAAATATACACACCTGTGCGAGTGTGTCTCCATGTCAAAACAACCAGATAGTCTGGTTTGTCCAATGTCTGAGGGGGGAGGAAGCCACAGTTTCAGAGACCGGTGTTTCTATTGGCTGTTGAATTTCCATAAAGCGCGTAACGAATGTTTTCATTGGTCGATTTTGCCCTACTGCCAGAGCAGCATATTGTATTCAACATCATGGAAGAAAACGTTTAGTAGTCGCGGCGGGGGTGATTTCTTATTAATTTAGCATCGTTTTTCTTGCGGGAAAATATTGATTAATAATGTGAATGGTTTCAAGTTAAAAATCGATATTTTTGTATCAAGCATAAATGTTGCAAATTATGCTTCGCAAATTGGATCGCAACATTTGCGATGCACTTTTTACAATTGCATAGCAAATCATCAAAATTGCATCACAAATTGCGATGTGATACAGGCGAAATCGTTCCCTGATTATCACATGCACTGGATGGTGTAATTGTCTTGTCGGTGCGGCCTGTCCGCTTCCAGGAGGATGGTATTCGCGAGTAGAAAATGTATTGTTCTGGAAGAGCACGGCCGGTCCGCGTCCAAGCCGCTGATATTCGTGACCTGAAAATACAACTTGTTTATTCATGAACTTATTGTTATACTAACAATAGCGCCCGGCAAGGATAGCTCATTAACTTCGCCGCGCTTCAACGCACATGGCCGTTCTTCCGCGGACTGTCCGAGGTCCTTAGCAACGGCGGTATTTGCTGTCCAGTCCGCAGACTGTCAGCGGAGGAACGCCCGGGACGTTTTGACAAGGCGCCTTAGTCATGGGGGTACCGGTTCGAATCCCGCTTGATATGCTTTACCATAATGGGAGTCTTTGGGACGATTGGTGTCAGCAGACTTACCGGGTAAAATCCAGTGTCTCGGTAATGTGCGCATGCTCAGAACTACTACGTAAACAATGGAAATTTACCCGGTAAGTCTGCTGCCAGCTAGCGTTTCAAAGTCTCCCATTGCTTCTCTTCACCCAGGTATAAAAATGGGTACCTGTGGCGGCAAAGTTTGCTATCTCTAAACTTAAATTTCCCACTTAACAAACCAGCCTGCAAATCCTCTAAAGAACTCCGGAGATTCCCATAACACACTGAAGACACAAGGGGGGGGGGGGTTCATAATTGAGCACCAAATGACGACTAGGCATGGTATTATTGCAAAACGAGTATCATCCATAATTGACTTTTCAACAGGATTGCTGTCAAAAACGATGATTAAACTCTGACTAAAAGCTCCAACAAGGTCAAGGCAAATTTAAATTGACTTGATTCCACGTGACTTAAAATGACAATCTACAACTAGATGGACATGGTCAGCAGACGCTTCTGGATTAGTCAACGAGTTTATTGTTTATGAATGACAGTCACTGTTGTGTCATGGAGGGATTGTCTTCCTCCATGGATGTGTCTTATCACTGGGTTAGCAGAGGGAAGGGGACTGTAGCCCCCCCCCCCCACTTGTTAAAATCACCACGGTCTGGTTGCTTTTCCCCCGTTCTCGGCGTCACTCCTTGCAAAGAGTGCGCGCCATTCCTTTCCTTAAAAAAGACACAGCAAGTTTCGTAACGATAGGACGAACAAGTGATGTTTCTGGTCTGGGCCCAAACTCATAGGCATGTAGGCATTAAAACACGCAAAATCCTTCAGAGGGAGTCGTTTCTCACAACATTGTATACTATCAACAGCTCTCCTCTTGTCACCAAGTAATTTTTTATGCTAACAATTATTTTGAGTAATTACCAAGTGTCCAGTGCCTTTAAACGATGAGCCCCCATTGATAAGATTTAAATAAAATGTTCACTGATATTTACACACAGAGATCGTCATGACCAACTTCAGGTGGAGGTCACTGACCTATGTGTCAATCAAAAATGATATCAATTTAAAATTTGAATTTTGGATCTTCCTAAGTCGAGTAAAAGTAGCAGATTCATCCGAATTGTAATTGATGTCCCATAAATCTTTTGATTCGTTAGGATGGTATGTGATTAAAATGTAGTTTCGCAACCTGTCCTGCTTCATCAAGGTTCATGCGTCTTGCCCAAAACCTAGAGATGATTCAAAGTACAGTAATTTTCTAAGGTCAAGGGGAACTTATGAAAGATCTGTGAAATGTAAGTAGGAGGGCTAAAGGAAAGGGATTGACCGAATTTGAATTGTGAGAACCGGAACGAGAACTCGCTGATTTCCTCGTGTTTACTTTGTGGATGCTTCATTTCCGCGCGAAAATTAATTTGGCAGAAAAAGTTGTCATAAATCACAGGCTGTAACCACCTTACGCACGTAGGCCTGTCAAATGCCAACCATACAGCACACTTGGCTCAATTTCACAGAGCTTCTCCAGGCTCAACAAGTGTAGCTAAGCACAACAAAACTAAGCTTAGCAGAAAAAGGCTACCAACCAAACTATAATGTCACGTGTACAATTTGTGACTGGTTTCGTGCTCATTTCTCCGCTATTAAGCTGAAAGTTGTTAAGCGCTATTTTCTGTTGCAGCCCTATTATTATTATTATTATTTTTTTTAGGGGGGGGTGGCTTGGTAGGCTGAGCTTTTCAGAGAAAGTATTCGCCCTGTGTTCTCTGTTATGATTGGCTACAGACTGTCCATCAGCATCTTCAAACCGTTACATGTTGCTCTGTAAAAGAGCGTTTTTATTTCGACCATAATTCCCCATATATAAATCTTATGCAAGAAACATAATAAACGCTGTGAGAACTGCATATTGTTGTAATAATTATCATGAGAAGTTCACTCGCCCCAACTCACCCTAAACGCTAAAACTAAAACCCAAATGACGGTCATTCTATTTAGGGACCCGTTTCTTGGTAGGAATCAATCCTCACTGTGACTGCCAGCCCGGGGTGATCATAACACATAACCACGCCCCTGCATCCCTGGTTATGACGTCATCGGCTGCCAATCAGCCGTCCGTCTCTCACTTCCTTATTAAAATACAAAGATAAAGACTTCACGAAGTTGTCATCTTGAGGCCAATGCCCTCTTCTTAAAAGACACAGGTACAATCGAAACTTGTAAGCGTTTCCTTGTTACTTCCTCTATCAATATTTGGGTATAGTCTTTATTTGGGTTGAATAAATTAACATAAATTTACAGCCGAATGTGAATTATTCTTCTCTCCTTACATTTTAGAAACTAGCGACGTTATTCATTGGATTTAATCAAGTGTAGATAAGGAACGTAACAACCCAATTTGAGTAAATCAAAGTTGGGCAGGTCCCACTCTGACTGAAAATTTAAATGTGTAGAAGTTGGGTCAGAAACAAAATGTCTGTTTGGACAAAGTTGGGTGTAATCAGCCGACCCTGTTGGGTCATCACAATATGAGTTTTTATATGAAATACGTATAATTAATGTATGTGCACTATGATAAAGTAAACATAATTATATTTAAACAAAGAATAATGGGTTAAATAAGTATTTACAATTCGTGATTTGTGCTTTGCGTATAGGAGTCGTTTAAAACTGCCAACTTTTAAAATAAATAATAACTGATTCTACATCGGCTAAACTCAAGCTGCGTGTGGTTTGCCCCGACGGAAATCGTCCCTATAGAAAGGTGTATACTATGAGGTGAACTTACAAACAGTTATTTCTAGCAATGGCTGTTCTTCTATATGATGATGATGAAAGACAAGGAGGCAGCATCGAGATGCACATGTCTGTTCGCATGTTGTGCTATGGGTGTGCAATTTATATCTAGCCTACGGTTGAGTAAAAGTTCACTGTACCAAAATGATGAGTCTGGCCTATATATTTGGAATAGCATTACCAGGTGTGCGGGGGAAGAGTTTTAAGATGGGAAGTGGATCACAAAGGTGGCTACTTGGGGCAACGATAGGGGGTCAAGATTGATGGAGCCGGGTTTAAGCTACTCGTCTTACGCAGAAAAAGGCATTTAAGCTAACCGTATGTATCGGTTGATCGATATTGGTAGATTTTTTTCCACAAGGCAAAATTGTGCAAAAAAGCTATTTCGTTGTTCTGAATACATTTCCCCCTTACCTCATCATTGCTCTTAAATAAAAAGTGTAGGTTTGAAATTTTGCACGGTGTAGATAAGATATAAAGTATTTTTGGTTTATACCAACAGTTAACAAGTTATTTTGTTTCTAAAATGAGACCGTCCCTAGAGTTGTTTGATACAACCGATGCTTGTAGAGCCTCAGCTCAGAGAAAGATTGCATGGTGCACACTCTTAAGTTTTCACGTTGAATTTAAAGATACTGTGCCCCCCAACGAACTTTGTCCAACTTGTTATGCAAAACTATTTTGGCAAAAGTTTTGCCTTGCAGTATAAATTTATTTATTTAAATACTACTTTGCCATTTATCTATTTCATATCTTTGAGATTGACAAAGTAATGCCTTGCAGTGACTAGTTCATCTTTGAAATACTAGTAGATATTACACGTTTAGACCTTTTACCAAATCCCATACTTGAAAGCACTCGCTTGCCAAAGTTATGCATTTAAACTATTTTACATATTTGTAAAGAATACTTTACAAATTATGCATTGGAAACTATTTCATCTCTGCCAACGAAGCGTACACAGTGGGCTCCTCCTTTGAGATTGGTCTCTCATTATGTTTGGATGGATTATTAATTAAATCCAAGTCAGCGTAAACAATTCCCTCCGCCTCAACCTTGGCCCACAAGTGACCCTCATCCCCGGGGGTCGAAGAGGCAGGTTCAGACGGTTTTGAGCTTCCGGTGGTACTTTTACAAGAGACCTCTTCATGTGGGGTTAAGTCTTTGATGCGGTCCTTATTGACTGAGGTATATATAGCCTCCTGTTGAGGTTCGTGAGGTGTCACCAAGTGCTCATTTTTACGATGAGGATCCACCGATGCATACACTACAGGGAGTTCCGGTTCTCTCGAGACCTGCCTGGTACTCATGGCGTATGGAATGGGTCTCTTTGGAGGCTTGTCACCGGTTCCCTTCACGGTCACATCCAGTTCTTTTGAGACCTGCCTCGTGCTCATCGCATACGGGATGGGTTTCTTTGGAGGTTTGCCCCCACCAGTACCCTTCTTCTTGCTCTCTTTGTGGACGGAGGCGTAGACAACCCCGGTAGGTTTCTCGGGTGAGGCTTCGCTACTCCCACGGCGAGGTTGTACGGGCTCCGCGGGTGCAACCTGGTCACTCCCTTGCCGCATACTGAGCGCGTAAGGCACTGGCTTCTTGGGTGGTGGGGCGCTGCCGTTCTCCACAAGGTGCTGTTCTGGAGGTGGGTGAGAGGAGGGGATGGAACGTCCTAGGCTCCGTCGCATTTTAAACGGTGACATTCCCAGCTTCCTGCGGCAAAGAATCAGCGCAGTTATTACACCGAGGAGGATCAGTACCAATATTACGATGACAACGGCGACAATAGTCCCGGTACTGGAGGACGCTTGCGGTGATGTCGTGGTCGTAAGTGTCGCTGCGAGGTCCTGGGTCACGGCGAGGTCCCGGGTCACGGCGACAGTAGACGGAGTTGTCACCGAGAGAGGACCAATCTGACAGCTGAGGGTCACATCTGAGAAGTCCACAGCCACGGACGAGCAGTTAAATGTCACTCCATCCTCAGCGGAGCTTACCGGTATCGTCAGCTGTGTTCCAGTGCCGTTGATCGGGACGCTGGACGGCCAGTCGAGGACGTCATAGGACTCTCCTGTAGAAACGGTGACCACGGCGGCCATCGCGTCCGACTCAACGGTGCACGAGATTGGGGTACCTGCGAGTAGAGACGCCGGACCTAAGGGTGAACAGGACGGGAAGATATCCGCTGGGTAGACGGTCATGGAAGCTTGTGCCGTAGAAATAACCGCAAATGTTTGATTATAGACCGTGCAGGTGTAAGTCCCGCTGAAGTCTTGGCTAGCCGGGGTTATAGTCAGAAGATGCACTTCAGGTACCGTGTCTGGGCTCGAGGTGCTGATTACGCTCGTGGTATAACGCGGATTAGTGATTTGAGCGAGAAGCTTCCCGTTGAATGTTATAGTGTGGGTTTGGTTCCTCCAGCTTACAAGGTGGAATCCTGCCTGGAAACGGAGGATCTCACAGCGTAGCGACACCGCGTCACCCTCCCGGGGCTCGGCGGTAAACTCCGGCAGGACGCTGACGGTTGCTACCGCTGTTTGCGGGAGGACGTAAGGGGCAATGAAGATGATAAAACACAACACCCCGAAACGTACTTCAGATAAAAGGGCCATGTCAACAAATGGCTCAATACAGTTAGCCTTACCCAGTGGTAGTTTTAATCCAAGCAAAAACGTACGTACATTGTTCAACACATTTGTACACAGTCATCGAAGTTTTCATTGAAGTCCTGCATTGCTGATCGGTGTTTCGAATTGTAATAAAACAGCATTCACTACACCAACACCGATCCTCAACAAAACTTTAAATAATATTGGGACAATAAATATATTTCCTACACCTTGAAGATCCGAGTGAACAGTAACGTCCCCAATGTTTCTAAGGGTAATGTCTGCTGATTCTCAATTTGACAAAAAAGTCTTCAGAATGAAACAAAATATTCGTTTACTTCAGCTTTCCATCAGATTGTCACGATGAGACGGCTTCGGTTGGCCAAACTGCAGGGATGTACCATGGAGCAATATGAACCAATACTCCCATGAATCAACACTCAATGTAAAGATTTCTCATGAAGCATCTCCTCACCTGTATATTTACAATCTTTATTTCCGCAATAAATAAACAATCTAATTCCATTTTCCAGTCCTCACACAGTCACAATCAGAGATTCGTATTCAAAGCTAGTCCTGACGTCATATAAATATCAATTACACGATCGTCTCCCCACGGAGTGAATTGTTCCGACTAATCCTGACGGTCACAACACGGAAGAGCTGGTTTATTTCCGTCTTTTATTTCCGGGTTTTTGAAGTACGGATGGCAAGGTGTACGAAGAGCCTGCTGACCCATCCTAAAGATGATATTCTAGTTAGATCATTGTTAATACTCACTCAGCCAGAGTACTTCTGAACAAAACGCACTGGGAACTGGATACCATTTTGTTCTCATGCAAATGAACGAACGGCTCTTTTTAGAACCAACCCAAATCATATGGTGTTACCGCAAACCTTACTACTATATAGTATTTCCACCATGCAAAGTTTGAACAAGAGAAGATTTCTGTTTGAATACTGGGGAAGTTGTTTTCACTTGAGCTTAGTTTTCAAGTGTAGATTCGCGCACCATAAACGGGCAAAAGTTGAATTCTTCCCGAGCAGGTTTATCACCCATGGCTGCAATATTGAAACCATTTGACCTTCAGATAACGTTACAATGCCATTGTGAATTATTTCCATTATTCACTCTTGGTGAGACAGCAGATTCATATACAGTTGTTTTGTCTCGAACCACACAATAATAATTTACACTCCGGTAGATTTTTTGTCCACAGAACACGGTAAAGTAGCTGAGTAATACAGTGCTTAATACACATCGGTGTATAAGGGTAAAAACAATTTTGTCCCGATCCATTGAAAAAATCTATTTAGACAATTTACATGATTTTGGGTTTAACACAGATTGATTCATATTTTATAAATAGTTCGCATGTCAAACACAATGCAGTCCCCCCCCAAAAAAAAAGAACATTGGGGGGGGGGGGGGGAGTTCCCCTTCACATAAAAATAGATCACTGTGTCTCAATTGAAGTTCAACCAAAGGACGAGAAAATGCTCTGACAAAAAAGAAGATTGTTCACTCGGGTTATTGACTTGGAATTCTTTAAACATACTCCTAACTGGACATGACAGTAAAGACAAGCGATCTAATTGAGCGAATAGGGCATTGACGCAGGGTCCTAATCATCCTTCATTAAGAGGACATCGAGGTTGACGAGTAATTGAGGTCGCTCCCCGCGAGGTATCTACACACAGCCAGGTGATCGAGTACACTTAGCCTTTTAGGGGTTTCCAGGGGTGGCCAAGGTCTATGGGGAGTTCCGGTTCAACTCCCGGTCAGGTTTTCTCTGTGGTCCTCATCAGATCGAGTAAGAGGTCGTGGGGAGTCTTCAGAATTTTCAAGGTACGATTTTGCAGCCACTTGTGATTTCGCGTACACAATGACAGTCGTGAATGTTGAAAGCTCCACCCCAATCATACTACTATTATTTTTTAAATAATAGTACAAAACTACATAAATGGAGAGGATAAAACACAACGCAACAAAAGGTATAAGTAAATACTTGTCAGCAAAATACAAATCCTATAATAACACTGACAAACGAAGACGGTCGCACAGCCTTTGCGGACTATTTTGGTCTCATAAAAACAAATTGAAGAAAAGATGAGTTATTGCAGAAATCAAAAAGTTATCCTTACAGCTTGAATACTTGAGAAAATAGAATTAGCTGTTGGAAACAACTTACCAACCAAAAAGAAAAGGACCTATGGCATAAATGCAAAAGAAAGAAACATATAGTCATGTTTTGCACCTCTTTATCAGGTTGTGCACCTTTACTGCATCTTGATAAACTTAACAGCTTAACATTCAAGGTTAAACTGTAGTCGGGTTTAGTACCCCCTCTCCACAGGTGTAAATTACCTATTCCTCTTGTCTCGTTGAGGGGGGGGGGGGAGTTGGCTAATCATAGTTTTGATACCCTGGATCCTTAGTGACAGGTGATTTGTGATTGACAGACAGCTAGGCCGCTGATACAAACAGGAAGACAGATAATAAGCAAAGAAGCAGGTAGATTGACAGACAATAATTGCAATCGACAGAATCGAGACATCCGCCAGAAATGCGGCGTTTAGTGGCACCTGTAGCAGAGGGAAATGTGTATCTGCTATTTTCAGATTAAACGAATGCGTTATTTTTCTCATTGGATGTCTCATAATGTTGTTGGTTTATTTTCAAGATGAAATGCTGTCAATACTGATCGAAAAAAAGTTGAGAAAAGTAAATAATTGAACAAACACAAATAAATATTTTGTTTTAAGGTATGCAAGTTCGCCCACGCCAAACAGGGCCAAAAGCCACTATTGGTAAGGGGCTACAAGAAGGAATCTTCAGGTAAGCTAAAAGTTGGAGTTTTATCTTAAACAGTGTTATTGTGAAATATTAATTTAGATTAAAAACAGCTCTGGGGAGCTAAAGGTATGACTTGATATTAAAACAGTCTAGATTGTAGGATGGAGGGAAACATGCATCAGACAAGGAGTTCTATTAAAAGAGAGAAACTCGAGAGAGCTGAAGGCAGGAATTGATATTCCTCTTAAAACAGTCTAGATTGTAGGATGGAGGGAAACATGCACCAGACAAGGAGTTCCAAAGAGATGTTACGTGGGTGGTTCTATGTTCCATCTCTGACAGCAAATGGAAAGTGTGTCGATGAGAAAAAGCAGAGAGCATGGTTTCACGCTCAAACATCCTGATAGGAGGAACCAGGTCGGACAATCAATAAATCGCCCAGGCACTTGTTTCTTTTGACACACCTTAATTCTGGGCCATAACGATAGCATATTGTATGTTTGCTTATTGGTTCAAAGTTCGACCTCGCCCAAAATTATACCAATGTGTGGCTGCTGCTAATGACGCTGATGTGGGCCTACATTTAAATCGTCCCCTCCGACACCCCCCTCTCCCTACCCTGGACCACCCCGCTCCACATGAGCAGTGACAGCAACTGTCTACCATGACGAACCCCCACATGATGTCGGTATGGGAAACGGGGCCTTTGCGAGAATCCGTTACTTTGACATATTATAAACCGCCAAGCCGAGCATGTGCTCGTTCGCAGTAACAGGTGCTCTGGGGGATCGATCCAACGCGACCATCTCTTCCTGGGAGCAAATTGCCCCCCGTTATTAGTCACGTCGGGACGGGTGGCAAATGTTACACTACGAGCCTAATCCAGTGATGAAAGAACATTTGAATGTTCTGTCAACAGATGAACAAATATCCCATAAGGCCAGCCTTCCACATTATGACCTCGATATCGACATAATTACCAAAATGTATCAGAGGATAAGTATTATGAAATCCTCTGAACTGGTGATGATTAATTGCAAAGTGTTTTTGACAACAGCGTTATTGAAAACCTCCGTCCGTGCCAAGTATTGTAGGTTACAGACGAGTAAGGAGGGGACTGTCAAAAATAAACTCTAAGCTTTACCGGGTTTTACATGTGACCCTGATCAAAAAGAGAAGATGCTCGACCCTGCGCATGACACGTTTCAGGGCCAACATTATTGGAGCCTTCGTTAGGATACAGCAATTTGAGAAACATTTAACTTAAAAGTAATGTGGTTATATAAAAACGAAGTGTCCCCCCCCCACTCAAATGTTATTCTGAGAAGCGTGACTGTCAGTAATGGTTCTCATATTGTGTGTTCCTATTTGTGATTATTCTTCCTGAGTGGCGAAATCGCTCCACGTTAAAGGAACACGTTGCCTTGGATCGGTCGAGTTGGTCTTTGAAAAGCGTCTTGTAACCGTTTGTTATCAAATCGATATGGTTAAAAAGATGTTGTAAAAGCAGAATACAATGATCTACACAAATATGCCTCGAAATTGCGTGGTTTTCGTTTTACCTCGTCGACAAACACGGTCGGCCATTTATGGGAGTCAACATTTGACTCCCATAAATGGCCGACCGTGTTAGTTCGCGACGTAAAATGAAAACCGTGCAATTTTGAGTGATACTTGTGTGGATCAATATATTCTACTTTTAAAACATCTTTCTAACCATATCATTTCATAACAAACGGTTTCAAACGCTTTTCAAAGACCAACTCGTCCGATCCAAGGCAACGTGTTCCTTTAAGGAAAATATACATGTTTCTCTGCTATCTAAAATAGGTGTCTAGCTAGTTTTTCAACACTATAAAGCTTCCCAAAAAGAGCCAATCTCCAACAACCAATAAAATTCCCTCTACCATGCACCATATTAATCCGGACCTCCGTCCACCTTTCCCCAGTGACTACACCCGATAAATCAAGGCCAAGTCCGACCCACATCTCGTTTAAGGGATATCCACACTTCCCCTAGTTTGCATTTCCAATTTCCAGGAGGGAACTAAAGAAAAATTGTATCAATATTTTGGCAGTATGTTTTGGCGCTCAGTTTCTTGTCAGTCACCCAGTGACTAATATAAAGTGACATTTTAAAACTACTTTTATGACATAATTGAAGCTATGCTTGTACAATTATTCTGACCACGTGTTGGGGATGGAGTTTGTCCATCATACATTTCCCAGCAGATTATGACATGTTCTCTAACTTGGTAAATATAACTTCATTACTTCTGATATTTCTTTAAGTGTGTTCTTCTTAATGCTTTGTTTCCGTTTGAGTTGGTAGTATCGGCAGAGATTTTTTTAGGCGAATATAGATATCCGGTGTTGATTGTACGCCGGGTGCTTAAAGCAACATTTTGTGGTGCTTTTCTCAGATTTTGATGACCTTGGTCTTAAAGCAAGCTCAAGATCAGCATTGACTGCGATAAGATTTTGTTTATGAGTGCAAGGAAGAGAAACAAGTGCAAGGAACAACGAAATCCTAATAATGCGTCCGCTGTCAACTAAGTCCAACCAAAACCTTTTGGATTGCTTGCGTGTGAATTGTAAATCTTTTAATTAATGAAAAATGAATAATATATATTGATTAATCTATAAGAGTAACCTAGGCTTTGTGTTCAATTAGGCTGACCGGATTTCCCCTCACGCCCCCCTGAAGGGAGTTGGCAGAGGCAGCTGGGTAAGCTCTCTAGGTACTGTCCCACCGGGGGTTTCAGTAATAATTACGTTTAGTGTCGTGTCGAGGCCGATCGGTCAACCGCACTGGGCTCAATCTATGGTGTTTCTGATCAGCAGAGTGTAGGTTTGAGTCCCGGTCTTGACACCTAAGTCCTTTATCCTTCGGTCGGGACGAACAGCCGTGGGTCCCGTGTGCACGTAACACCGTGTGTAACTAGCCGCGCATCTTCTCTATCCGTTAAAATAATTTTAGATAATGCATCAAACCTTTTTTGCTAAGTTTTTATAACAATCAAAAGTTTAAGGAAGCGATTTTTCCCGAGTCACCATGTTTTATTTGGTCTGAAACCAAACCGTCCGTTAACACTCCAAGCCAAAACTGCAGACCTAAAAGCATAACAATTACCAACAACAATTCTAATTACAGAATTCCGTTACGGTGTCCCAATTAGAGATCTTTGCCCATCCGTAGTCTATTCTAGACATGTCTGTAATCCGCCTGCCAAAATGAGTTAGGGAATCAGACCATCTGCATGAAGACCCCGGCTTATCAAAAGTCCGGTGTATGTGTTTCAAGCCTCACCTGGCCGTCGTGTTCCCCTAACCTTCCCCCATTTGTTATTGACCGTTATGGGTTCAAGGCACCCGCGCTTCCACGAGGACGCTTGCAAACCGCTCCCCACAACCCGGAAATGTTGCAGTTTGTAAATTAGGGAGTTTCAAAAGGCAATAACAATTTCTGCATGTAAACAAGACAATAATGTAAAAGAATTAGTGTCTGCAAGTTGTGGGAAACTGGATGTGGTTCATTCATAGGGTTTTCGAAGTAAAGCAATATAGAAACTCTCATTCAACGCTTTGGATACAAGATTATAAAATGAAATCATTTGACGTTCGTATGTTATACATATGGCTGATAGGCTTACAAGGAAATGTGTAGGCCTAGTCTTCTTTCCAATTCTGTATGTTGTTAAGTATAAGCCTTTGGAGAAATATGATTATTTCTAACATCTTTATTTGATATTTGTTCAATGAGAACAATGCAATAAGAAAAGCCATGAATCAACAACAGAACATCTCAAGATCTTCAGTACAGAATTTCAAACATAAAATGTTTTGACGATTTGTCAACTCGGTTGAATCTAATACTCGCAAACATCGTCGTTGAAATGATTATTTCCTGGGGTAAAGACAGTCATCTTGGAAAGAAGTAGTCAGTCCCGGTTTGATTGAGGGAGCAGCACCCCGACCCATCTCTCAAACGTTGCTATGCATGGACAGCCAGTCCTTGATCGAAGTAAACACAGGGGGTTCCCCTCCTATTATCCACAGAGCACCAAACAATCAAGGTACGCTGTCAGACTCATCAGCAGTGTCTTCAAAAAGGTGCTTCAAATATAAAGAAACTTTCTAAGAAATGCACTGATTGAAAACTACCTGTAGGATATTTGATAATGAGTTGGTGGTGACACACCACATATTCACCGGGGAAATAATCCCGTCGTCTTGGGGGTAACGCTATCGCAAAACCCTATGCACGAGGCTGTTCCGTCTTTGATAGAAATTACTCTGGGCATATTATATCCCTGTGCTCATTAAAATTTATTTATATCTTTCTTGGAGGGAAAGGTAAGACATTGCGATGACTTCTGATGGAGTTGTGTATAATGTTATAGTTCATTGGTTTAGATTGTTTTCTATACACACATCTGAAAACAATATGTCTATAGGCCTACTGATTGAGGTGTTCAGATGTGGTGAAACTCACCACCTCAGTCACCATGACCGCGACCTCTGCGTCCCAATTGACCTTGTATAAAAACTATGTTGACAAACAAAAATAACCTTGCATGGCATTTCCTTTAAAGGCAGTGGGCACGATGGGTTATTACTCAAAATAATTAATAGCACAGGTAAGAGTAATGGGGAGAGGTTGATAGTAAAAAAAACATTGTGAGAAACGGCTCCCCCAGAAGTGAATTAGTTTTCGAGAACAAAGTAATTTTCATCGAACTTAATTTCGAGACCTCAGATTTAGAATTTGAGGTCTCGAAATCAAGCATCTGAAAGCACACAACTGCGTGTGACAAGGGTGTTTTTTTCTGTCATAGTAATCTCGTAAATCCGACGACCATCAAGTTCAAATTTTCACAGCTTTTTGTTGTTGTCATGCATCTCACCACCTCAGTCACCATGACCGCCATACGTCCCATTTGACCTTGTATAAAACCTATGTTGCATGGCATTTCCTTTAAGACTAAACTTGTCATTATAGTTATAAGAAACGTTGTACATTGAAATCATAATCGCGACAAAAATAACACCTACACGAGGGGCGAAATAAAAGTTCATAAAAAAAAAAAAAATCGTAGAGTGCAATCTCCACGGGAACGTAGACTTTACGCAGTCCTCCATTGAGCTGATTGTGCCTGCAGGAAGTCCAGCAGCCGATTTCACAATCCTAACTCGAGTTAACCCGTCCCAAGTTCTAAGATTAATCCTAAGTTAGGAAGAGTTTGGTGAAATCGACGGCAGGCTATGTAGCCCTTCTCTTCTAAACATGTAATGTCACAGGTTACATCTTTATAAAAAAGAAAGACGTTATCCCTTTTGAGATATGGTGGCCACTTTGGTTTTGGTGTCCTTTACCCAAACCTAATAGTGTCATAGTATCGTGCCCACCATCATCTCAAAATGGCTTATAGTGGTTGGTTGTTATTGACTCTTCTATGCATGGATTCACTGACAAGAATCATTCGCAAGGTGACGCATACAGATTGAACAAAGATTGTCAAACAAAATGGTATTTTCCACCAAATTATCATTTGAACTTCCCAGACATTTAATTGCTTAATTATTTAATTAAGGTGGCTGCATATTCACGCGTTATCTCTTCCCGATTATATCACACCATTTTACACTTTATATAGATAGCATCGCGTTCGCAATTTACACCAAACTGGGTTCATCCAATGGGCAACGCCCATGCGCGCTTCGTCGTCTATACATGGGATTGAATCAAAATGGTTCCAAATGGGTTGACCTATGTTTTAAATGGGTCTACACAAGTCACTTAATTAATGACATCTGATGCAACGGAAAAGATCAAAGGAAAGACTGGAGCATTTTAAAAGAGAGGTAAAAGTTGACCTATTACTTCACTTAAAGCCATGGATTTGATATTGGTTATATATGGGGTAAAAGCTCGAGGGAACAAAATAGACTTGGCCCAATTTCATAGAGTCGCATAAGCGGAAACAAATGCTTAATAAATTGTCTGCTAAGCACAATTTAGCAGGATACCAGTTACAAAGTGTACACGTGGTAAGATAAACTTGACTGGTAACCTTATTCTGTTAAGCTTAGTTTGCTGTGTTTAGCTACTATCTGTGCTTTATTAATCAGCTATGTAACTGGGCACAGGTAAATAGAACTACGTCATTGTGCAGCCATCTTTGTTAGGTTCCCTGTCTCAATATAAACACCCATTCTCATTATATGAAAAAGCACCAGAGTATTTTGTCATTTCAGCCTCGATTTGATGACAATGATTTGAATGCGAGAAAAACATAAGAATACAAAACACACGCCATTCTTGTTCTTTGTTTAACTTCAGATATATTATATATTTCTTACTCCATTAATCGTCATTTTGTTTATAACACATTCAGTCAAGTTGTGAACACTAACCGTATTGAAATTTACATTTCAAGTAAATTGTATACAAAGAAAAAATATATATTAAATTCGAATAAATAATTACATTCTCGTTTCTAGTCTTGGAAAAGAAAAGTCTTTATACATCAATTACAATCATTCCTGACTTGCAGGAGACAGTTCAGATGGGATTTTAAATATTAACACTTTGAGAAAATCAAAAAGGATTTAACTGACAATAATTTCCTACATCACATTTCAGTATTGGTATTCGATAAGCTTATTAGCGGAAACTTTGTGCCGCATAAATAATGAACTCTTTACAAAATAATTAGAGCGCTAAATCTCAGATGCGTATCTCCCCTTCTTCCTGACCTTAAACAAAGTTAAAGTTTAGACTTAAGTTACACCAATTGTTCGTCAAAACCATCGAAGAGTGCACTTTTAAAGGGAACACCAGCCTTTAGTAAGTTTTGCTATTTGTCAGGTTTCTTTTTGGTATTTTACAACGAAAGTCAATCGATTTGCAATAAAAATTGCTGCATAAATATAAATTATCACCAAACACACCCTAACTTTATGAAACACAGAACGACAACACTCAGCAACAATCAATAACAACAACAGCAACGAGCGTCATCTGTAAACGATGTCATCATTGTGTTTGGTATCACTGTCCTTGTGTTTTTCAATAATTAATGACTGCCCGTTGTTTTTATGGGTCCAGAAGTGTCTCGTACGGATTTGTGGTTTCAGAATGTACATCGCTATAGATCACAAAGCTATTGGGCAATGTCACATAACGGGCACAGTCTTCAAAACTGCTGCTGATGTGGCCGTATTTCTTCCGACTTTTCGTGGAGGGTCTAACTCTCCGACACGGCATCGTTCTGCTTCGATCCGAGTCCGCCAAATCAGCCTCGTAGAGACTGTTGACGACCGTCTCAGCGTAGACGACTAGGGGTAGGCCGCTGGCGCGATCCACGGTAGAGTCAACCCGGGGTTTGTCCGTTAAGATCCCGGCTTCGTGATAAATATGCATGGATGTTATGACATTGTTTCGTCTACTCGAATCGGCGGGTAAGGTGGGGTACTTGGTGCTCCATACATTCTGATACCGCGGACTGTGAAACTTCATAGAGATCCTTTTCCGTTTTTGCCTCTGGGGGAACCGTTTTACATAAGCGATGCCGATGATGCCTAACAGGACGAAGAGGAACAATGCAATGAGGACGATAAAGGCGATACCCGTGGGTCGAGAGAACCAGGCCTGTAAAGGGACAGCCGGTAGGCTTGGTTCGGAAGGCATCGGCCTGGTGGGTGTAGAGGTAGATTTGGGTAAGTTTTGATCTTTTGACCCGGTTGTCAAAACGGAGTCATCTCGACCTGACGAACTCCATCCCGTAACGAGGCTTGTTGTGAGTGATTTTAGAGTTGTTGTTTTGGTAGGTTTGGTTGTTGTCGGTGCAACCCTGCGAATCGTGACCGTAGTCGGAGGGGGAACGGTGGCCGGAACCACCCGGAGTCTCGAGCTTGCCGTCCGGATTACACCAGCTATAACTGTTTTGCATGTAACGACCATGCCATCATCATCCAGGTCTACGGCTTTGAGCCACATTGAGTCCGCATAACCTCTGTTAGGTACCATAATCCTGTCCGGATCGACGAACGGAACTGTCGTCCATGTTTTTTGTACCTTCGCTTTGGGCACGTGTGGCGTTACGGTCAGGACGCAGTTTAGTTTAGCCGGGGAACCGACATACACCGTCAAGACTGGTTCCATGGTAAGAGCAATCATTGAACTGCGTGGTACTGGAACGGTAACAATCGGCCCAATGGTACAAGATGCCGCTCTTGGCTTGGGACTACTTGCCCTGATACGACACGGGTAGCTACTTGCAGCGTACTTTGCAGACATACTCACCGTTAACTCACGGGTAATTATGTCATCGTTTTCGTAGTATGACCAGTTTGCCGGCCGGATCCCGCCGGTCGTGAGGAGCGGGACGGACCCCGCGACCTCCCGCGTGATCCTCATATCGACGGTAGGGTTCCCGGACTCTGAGAGGCACGCCATTGTCATACGACTGTTTTCGATCACGTAGAACTCACCGGACGGGTAACACGTCGGAGGACTGGGGAAGTATAACACAGAGATGCTGGTAATCCCATACGCCACGGCAATGTTTTTAAATCTATCCATAATCTGGCACCGGTAAGTTCCATCATCTTCCTTGCGTAGCATTGTGACGACGAGGCGGTAACGCGTCCGTCTTGCTCTCGACTCCTCAGACACTAAAAATCTCTCTCTGTAGTGGGCCTGGACGACGCTCCCCACGCTGACCAGCGTATTCCGGACACTCTCAGCGTCCAAAAATACCCATGTTAGATACTGTGTTGCTTTGTTTAAGTTTTGGACATTGCACTCGATGGAAGCTCGCGTGCCGAGTTTCTGCTCTACCGGGGTGCCAACATCCACCCTCAGTACGGCATCCACTCCGGAGAAACTGCAAATCCACATCATAGCGAATAAAGTGACCCATCGGATGGTTAAGGTGAACATGCTTAGTCCAATTTCACCTCTTAGAGGTCTCCAGAGATAAATAAATCCCAAAGGATGCTTGTCCCACTTGTAGAGTTAGCTTAGTAAATCTGGCACAACGAAGCTCACCGTCGCCACCATATCGACGCACCGAGCAGGTTCAACATTCCAAGTGGGCTGAGCTGACTGAGCTACATAAACCATCCCAGTCAGACCTCCATGACAGTGTTCTTCAAAATGTGGAAGTCGCAAAAAGTTGGGTCCCACAAATACCTCAGCTCCCCGTTAGTCAGACAGCTCCCTGATACGTCTGTCTCTTCACGTAGAAACGCACCACCACCGTCAAGTGCGAACCGTGTCTCAGCAGAGCGCAACATACACACAAATTATGGGCATAAACACCGTGTACTAAAATATCGCATTAAGTCACTCGCAGGAGATCCTAGTGAGATGGTGTGTGGCATGCAGCTGTTGTCAGTGTCGGCTACCATCATCATGTAGACGCACTGATGGATGGGCGACTGGGTGTTACAAGCTGTATTGCACTCCTGAGCAATAGTTGGTTCGGTGCCAGTGAGTACCGTCCGCGTCGCTACTGGGAGAGGAATTGCTTTAAGTGCTTTGCTTAGATAAAGAGTGTAGATGCGTCAATGAGTGTGAACACTGATGTTTCTTTACTACTTGTACTATCTAGTAAATGAAGATGCATTATTAAACCACGCCCACTTCAGTCACAGCCCCAGCAACGGTCCCTAGTGACTTGGTCACGTGCGTATACGCTCCAATAATCTAACCAAAAGATTACGTCATAATTTGTATACAAAGTACATGTCCAACGCAGCCATTCCATGAATCGGCAGCTTACATTTCTGTTGTGTTTTAACGTGTCTAGTTTTGGTTGTTTTAAATGTCTTTAAGAAACTTTTAGGCGCACCTTCAAGGGTTAGTCAGCAGAGCGCTTTAAGGGGCGGAGCTTCATGCTGCGGTTCATGATTAAATCAACATGAACATGTTTGGCGCTAACATAAGTTGTATCTGAGCAGTTACAGAACGTTCACTTTGAATCTCACAGGGATCTATGAAAAATCCCGGGTGAGAATTGACCCATTTTGGGGGAACAAGGCCTATAAAGGTCATTTTGAGAACTAACCCTAGGTCCTAAAATTCCCCCATTGGACACATCATAAGGTATTGTTGCCTTGTCTCAAGTCATTGCAATCATTTGTCTTACTAAATGTTTTTTGCATGAACTAACTCTTTAACTCTTTGCAATCTTCGAATCGCAGAACAATATCGTCTGGGTCGGAGACTAGTCTGCGTGAAGAACGGCTACACATGTTGCTACAAGTTCTTTGACACAGGATGTGTTTAATGACGCATAGGAAAAGATGGAACCGATCTGTCCTATGGTGTGAGACTACTTGTCGAAATGTTATGCAAACAATAGCACATCTAGCAGAATACGAGCTTACTGCTGACAAAAGTAAAACGTGTGTCACATTACGAAGTGTTTCTGAGAACATTCACTCTTTTTTGTGCATCCCTGTTCTTTCCTTTGTCCCTGTAGTTAAATACCTCCCTTAGACTTTGTACAACAGATTTCTTGTGGAGCACTTCAGTCACTAATATTCCTTAATAAAATGTCTTTCTTGTGCAATACTTGTGGTGCTTTATAAACTTGTGCGAGCCATGTGATTCTTCTGTCTTATGTCTTTACTGGAAACCTCTTGTTTTCCTTTTTCTGTTTTGTCCTCGGTCTCTATAAGATAGTGAATAATTAAATCACGAGTTCCTCACAAATGCAGGGACTTGAAACACCATGTGCACACTAACTACGCCAAGGCACACACAACCTTATAAGGGTCCAGTTTGAAGGGGCTTGCTTTCGTTGTACTGTTATTCCCATCAAAATGCATTATATTTATTCTGAGAGAAAAATCCCACAATCTCATTACGTCACGTGGTGCATGTGACATTTGGGGGGACTGTTCATGGATCTGGTCACTACAATTTGCAACACCGGCTCAACCGAGAGTCCGACATATTCCCTCCAAGCCATTCATGGACAGGAAACACCCAATTTCTACATACATATAAGGAGGATTACTATCGCTCAACCTCTTTAACGGTGACAGATCCTTGGACTCTAGCCATGTATGTAAGGGGGAGGGGGGGTCGAGCGAGAGGCAGGGTGCCAATGCCCGAAGACATCTCGACTTCCTCATCTGAAGGAATCAGCCGAGGAGGAACTTAAAAACGGAAGTCTGCTAAAATAAAGGGACACTAGTCTGAAACATTCTTCAGGTCTCACAGAACATATGTACACATATATAAATAAACTCAAATGACTTCAGGCCAGGCGTACACCCACTACACGCAAAGGTCAGGCAATTCTAGAAGTTGGTAAATTATTATACATTGAAACGCTTTCTAACATCTTGGACACACATCTTGGATACAAGTTCAAGAACCATCGCCAACAGAATGTATCTACGCTCTATTTTTTCTATTTTTAAATCTCGTACAGGTATTACTTGCGTATCATGCATCACCAAGCGCCAAGGTTTAGTCATAACTTCTTAATGTTGATTTTAAGGAGGCAGAAATCACATAATTATATCGTCGGATTGAGGTACTTCGTCAAAGAAATGAGAAAACTATCAACAAGACAGAACCATAGTAAGACTTTTTCCCGGGTCGTAAGGTTTGCTTTTGATTACATGTCACCCAGAGTTAAAACAAAGTGAAAACCTAAACCCGCTAAGCAGGTGCTGTATTAACCATCTGACAAATCGAATAGAGTTGGGAATCATTTTTGCGGGAAGCATTTACAAACCGGGGGCTTAAAAGGGAGTTCATAAGGTCTGTTTACCCCCTTAACATTACAATACACATCAAGTTACTACAAGGCAATTAACTTTACAAACTGCGAGCGTTAGTGTCTTTATTTGATCAAGTGTTGGCAGTTTGGTTTGACTAAAAGTTTCATCTTTATATGGGGTTAATTTCCTTTTCTAGTTTGCTTTCCCGCATTTAAAAAAAAAAAAATTATATTAAAAGCCCAACCATAAAAAGACTCGACATCAGTGATAAGACGTCACCGTAAACTACATCTTTCAAGTCTGTCTTAATTTCAAGTTTACTGGGTTTTTAAGTCTCAGTGCATTCATGTTATGAAGGGTGTTGTGGTAGTATGCGATTCTCCCAACGATTTGCCTTCATTCGAAAGATACACCAGTCTCAGAATATACAAAATGTGATCATCTTAGCTTCATTCAAATATCGAGAAAAAAAAATCACAACAAAACACATTACTCAGACAGGCAGAAAACCCAAACAAACACTTTAAGGGGGTTTTACATCGCCTTTAAAAAGGAAGAGCATAGCAGTTTTGTTAGGACTAGTGTAGACTTGGTAGAACCACCTTATCTCGACTCTGATTTAACTGGCACTGTTATGAAAGATGGGGTTGCGTTAGCTTATTTTTCCATGTAAATTATTATTACTGAATATCCCAGGGCCTTAGCGGAAGGCAAGATCCTACATTCTGGTCAATGCACTATCGGAAATTACACATTATGTCATAATTTCCTCATAAATTTAACAGTTGTAAAAGTAACAGCTGGACATGTTTTGAAATATGCCCCACATGTGTGATTGTTATCAACTGTCAGATCAAAAACTGCTAAAAACCAGACAGTGTAATCTGCACAAAAATTATTTATTCAATTGATCTGGTGAGTACAAATCTAGCCTGCAAGTCCAGGGGATCCGTGGCTCTTTGAGCTGTGTACTAATTGTACATGAAGTCCCGGCTCTATATGACTCTTTTTAAAAACATGTGATGTTACGAGTGATAGTCTACAAAAATTGCAATCTGTTTTAAAGCTTCCTCCATGGTATAAACGTCCTCTGAACCATGCCCGGAAATGCTGCCTGATGGGAACGGTACAAGGTCGCTCTGCAATCAGGCATATCTTAAGTCCCTATTTAGTCAAACCACTGCGACAGTAAACGCCTTAATGGACCCGAAATATAGCAAAAGTGACAGCTGAATTATTAATTTGCAGTCCTTTCACACGCCACCCCAACCAAGGTTTGAGCCATTTGGTAAAACAGTGGCCTAATTAGCTGGAAATTTAAAAACAAGGGGTCCAAATTGTTCACTTAAAACAAACTTGCATGTAAAATGAAAAAAAAAGATTGTCCAAATTACAATCGGGTGTCCAAAAGACCCACAGACACCCCTCTGGCGACTAATTCTTCAACAATTTTTCACATGTATAACCTAAAACATGTTTAGATTCTTGTTTTGATTTTGAATCATCAAAACCATGTGCGCAGGTGTCAAAATAAAATAAAAACATCATTTAAACTCTTCAAACGCAGTGTTTACAGCGTAACTCTTAGCTTTAAAGTCAGAGCAGAGGTCGGAACACTGACCGTCATCATTATTTTTTATTGTTTTAGTTTAATGCAAGTTGCCAGACACACAAGGCCTGAATGCCACTTGAAACAGGGTTACCCCTTCAACTGTCAATACGGGTAGGCTTGGGTATCATCATTCATGCGTTAGAATGAGCCCAAATTCATCTAAATCTTCATTAAAGCATGATTGATTGATTGTGGATGACGAACCGACAAAAAAAGGATATACATAAGAAAAGTAGAACAGATTATAGAGGAATTGGTGACGAATGGACAAAGTCCGGCGTACGGAATCTTCCTCCGATCAATTGGTAACACGAATGACAAGTGTTCTTTCCTGTTGGTTCAATGTTGGCTTTCAAACCACAGGGCAAACTATTTATTGCAACATGACAAATTGGATGTGTCCAAAGACTGGAATGTGCATGTCAATTCTAATAAAATTGCCTAATACACTAACATGCAACCATGGCTTTATACAAATTGGGAACAAATATGACTAATGATTTCGTTTAGTTCGGGCTTACTCGGTGGTCTAGTGGTAAGCCATCTGTACAAGCAATGCAAATATCATGGGTTTGAATCCCAACCGTGTGATTGCCTGTTGATTTTGTTCAATAGCCTGGGATAGTACTGAGTATACAGTGCTTTATACACATCGGTATATCAAATTGTACAAACATAGTCTTTGTACCTGATGCAAAACTAACATTAAATTTGTAGCATATTCTCAAAAACAAAAACAAACAAAAAACTTCCATAACAAAATAAGTACTCACATACAAATATATAATGATCTATGCGACTCATATTAATACACAATCACAACTAACATTAACAATCTTAGTTTATCGTGAGACTTCATAGAACCTTGTTGAAGGAATCAGATTCAGTTTCTCGTTTGTTGTGATGTTTGTTTGCTTTATTTGTTAATCTTAATTTTGTTTATTTTGGAATCATTGTTTATATCATTATTGAAACCCACATACGACGCTTTGGTTACAGCACTATTTTGAAATTCTGTGTCACACCTTAAGTAAATAAAACTGCAATTCATGATTTGGGACTTTTGTCCACCACATTTTCCTCTATATTTATAGCCATTATCTCAGCTGTGTCTCTAAGACGGTAGAATATCCATCCTCCAAGATAACTTCTTCAGTCAGAGGAACATAAAGAATATTCTCCACAGTTTCAGCGTACAACTCCAGCTCTGGAACGGGAGATCCACATTCAAAATGCACCTCCTCCGACTCGGAGATGAGCACATCCTCTTGGCTCTCGTTCAACGGCAGAACCACCACTTCAGCGGCCTCTTGGTAGACATTCTCCCCTTCTGTTGAGAGCGGATCCGTCGAGTCCACTGCTTCGTGGTAAATATTATTTCCAACAAATGTGGACGTCACAGTTGGGCCCACTGTCTCGTGGTAGATGTTCTCTCCGCCGAATGCATCCGGTGGTCCTGTTGTCGGATCGCTTGCTTCGTTGTAGATGTTCTCAGAAAACATCGTCAGTGGTCTTGAGTTTAGGTAAACCGGTGAGTAGCCTGTGTCCTGTTCAGACCGGAGTTGAGCTTCTTGAACCGTGTTGCGATTCAGTTTGCGTCTTCGGCGGCATGTCAGGCACACTACCATGAGTATAGTCAGCAATAAAAGCACCACAGCAGCACCAGAAATTATTGCAATGGAACTTGGCTCGGTATACCAAGGGAGGTTTGATGTTGGGGGTAAGGTGCGCGTAGGCACAGAATTGGTTGCAGTGGTGGGATACGCAGAATTGGTGGCAGCGGTGGGATACGCTAAAGTTGTGTCAGGAATCGATTCACGTGTGACATGTAATGTTATGTTTCCTATGTAGACTTTACCCCTGAAAGTAACCGCACATTCTAAGACACTTCCGCTATCCTGCACAAGGACGCCTATATAAACATTTCTTTGGATCGGATTGCCTGAATGGAATGTTCTGTTGTAATCAATCTCGGAAGGGATCTGCCAGTGACGCTGGATGTAGTCTGTTGCCGACACGGGTGGTGTAAATACAATATCACAGGTGAAGCCTGAAATGACACCGTCCCGTAGTGGGAACTGATGCTGACGAATATTGACTGATACGTCCATTGCTCCAGGAGGCACTGCCAACACTGTGATGAGACCTATTATGCAAGTTCCATAAACTAGATAGCTATCCACTTCTGTTTCAGTAGCACATACAAACTTACTGTCGTTGAACTTGTTATCAACAATTAAATTGAGCTGTTTGACAACCGAGCCACTACTGTCATTCACGACCTCCCAGTCAGCGTCTTGAGGTCCGTCCCAAGACGTCAAGGTGTTCCTGGGTGGTATCCATGTTAGTGTCATATTGCCCGGTGATGTGACCTTCTCCGATGAGCAAGAGATACCTAGCAAGCTTCCCTCCATGACGCTGACCGATCCCTCAGGGGAGCATGAAAGAGCCTTCGGGTGATCGTGTAAGGAGACGGTTGCAGTTGCTGCTGCCAACGTTCGGCGAGTCCTTATATCTACCACCACACACCTATAGTCACCAGTATCGCCAGGCATTAAGTCACTTATAGTCAAGTAATAGTCCAGATTTGTGAGAGTCAATTTGTATACACTGACCTCAAATCGCCCATTGCTGTACTGTCTGGCTACCGTCAGTCCAGAGCTGACGACATTCTTATGAATCCAGTAAAACTCTTGATTCAGTAAGTTCACATTCCGAATGGCACATTTGATTGTCACAATGTTCCCTTGGTATTCTCGGATGTCCATCAGCGCAACCGTAACATTGAGCTCCATAGCGGCAGACACACTTTGAATAAGGACGGCGATGACCAGTGTCCTTAGTGCAGTAGTTGCTGAACCCTTCATTGTTTACAAATGATACACTCAAAAACAAGAACACAACTTAAAACAACTGGAAATTCCTTAAAATATGTGCGCTCTCCCTCCAAAAGACAATGACATCCAGTAGTCAACTCAATTTACCTTTCATGGTATTGTAACTCACTTCCTCACGTAAATCCGAACTGACAAAGCATATTCAAGGCTACCGGTTGATTGGACAAGATCTTACGTCACAAACAACCTTCTCTGACGGAAATACCAACGGTATCAAAACTTTGTATCGGTCAACGAACATTTAGGACAGTCCTGTCATATCCGATGAATCAATTGTTATTATAAAAACAATGAAACTGATGCAACTGGACATTGTTTTAAACCTCGGGTTCAATTCCTAATGGTATTTGTCTATTATTCAAACGAGACACGAGGTAAAGGGAAACTGACTGGGTAAATTGTGAGTATTTTGGGGCTGATCTAGAAAACTTCAGTATGCTTTTATTACAAACTGGGCCACCTAAACATAACAGATGGTTGACGGTCTCCCTATATTTTTTCGGGAGCGAGTCAGAAGCCAACAAGCATTTCTCGACGTGTGTAGAAAATAGAAACACAAAAAGAAGCCTTACTAGAAAAACCCCATAGCTTTGGCTTATATGCTACGTCCATTTAAAAACGTAGAGTTTCCGTACAAGGCTTAAAAATGGCGAACGGAGCCTCAGTCGGAGCAAAAGCTAGAACCGTGATATCAAAGAGGGCGGTACACACCAACAAACTTAACAGACTGGTGCCTTCGCATGATTAACACTGTAACAACTTAGTGAATACAGGAAGCCTTACAAAGATGGCTGCCAAAAGCTTTAAAAGACCGTTTTTTGTCAAACAAACATGATTATCGAGTGAGACCCTATAAAGGAATATAGGCCTATGCAGCCGGGGGGGGGGGGGGGGGGGGAGAAAGTGTGTCATGTTGACATTCTGTTCCAATTTCCGCTATAGTAACAGCTACGGAATCCCAAAACATCTCGTCCTTGATTGAAAAAACAAGTTTTTCATACCAAACTAAATATAAGTGAGGATATACAGCAGGGTTGAAACTTTACTCCTGATGAATGAGACATCTCGTCCTTGATTGAAAACACAACAGTGTGGGTTTGAACTTTAACTCATGATGACTGAGACATCTCGTCCTACGATTGAACCAGTGCAGTCTTTGATACCAAACAAAATAATTAAAGTGAGATGAGAATATAACAGTATACATTGTAAATTGCAACACTTGAATCTTGTCATTGTTTGAATAAAAGTCTTAAATCTAAAAGAACAAGTAATCAGACCCCGAAACCTGATCTGTAGGGCTGAGTTTAGATGTTATATTAAAGCATTGCATGGTCTCTATCAGAATTAAACTATATAACATTGTTTTTGATTCGATCTGTTTAGACATAGTTGGGTTTAAAACAAGAACATTGTATAAAATGCAGGAAACACTCTTTGTGAGAGTCTGGTCCCCAGAGAACCGGTACAGCTGTGAGTCAGAAGTTCATTGTATAAAGAGATTAAAGCAATGCAAGGGGGTCAGTCTGAAAAACTGCCCCAGACGTTTAATGACAAAGGAAAGAATTAATTCATCTGTCATCAACTCGGCCTGTTTATTTGTGTCAACTTGTATTCTGGGGGGGGGGGGGCTCGAGATGTCAATTGTCTCTGTATTTTAGTCAATAATTGAAACTTACCTGGTATGTCTGTTGCCACCTAGCGTTCTAAAGAATTTACATTGTATGGGCCCATGAGAACAAGCATTTTTTGCTAAAGCACAAACAGAACTATGCTTAGAAGAACAAGGTTGTCGGCCAAAAGGTTGTTTTGAAACTGTCTTAGACTGGTATCATACTTATTTTCGTTAAGCAGAAAACCGCTCAGCAATGTTTTCTGCTAAAGCAGCTCTAGCTCTAATGATGTCTATGCACCTCTTAACATCGCTACTACACAAGCAAAAGTTCTCAAGACACCCTTTAAGAAAATAACGTA
This sequence comes from Asterias rubens, assembly GCF_902459465.1. Lineage (NCBI taxonomy): Eukaryota > Metazoa > Echinodermata > Asteroidea > Forcipulatida > Asteriidae > Asterias > Asterias rubens. The sequence continues at coordinate 7,093,632 of NC_047079.1, forward strand.
GATTTGTGAATAAGATTTGCTACGGGGGCCGGTACCATGCTTGCTTTTCCCAGGCACGGAGAGAGTGTGGCCGTGGGTCGCGGTTTCCAAATAATTAATTTGCAATTTGCTGAGAAATTGAACCTTTCCGTATTGCTTGGCGTGGCTTCCGTACGTCGGCTTAAGCTGAGGAAATTGCACGTCTCTCAACTTGAGGCAGGGGCTGTCAAACCTGAGAGAATGTGTGTTGACGGGAGGTGGAGGGGGGGAGGGGGTAGTTTCAAGGGGGATCGGTGTTCTAGGAAGAAGAAATAAAGTGGGCTTTTTCATGAATGTGAACTCTCCTGAAGACGAGCAGAGTATACTGTTCGAAACGTCGAGACCAGACCGGCTCTTTTCAGAGGCTACACTCCACCCAAAAGCGATGTTACTTCTTATTTTCAAAAACATGCAACACTTCAAACACCACTTAATTCGAATAGAATTTATTGGTTATTGCATGTAGCGTGCGAAGAAGACAGGAACGTGTTTAAAGAACAAGGGAATGACTAAACCTCTTCACGCAAGTAAGCCTAACCAATGTCAACCTCAAAGAAACTTTTAAAGAATAACCTGAAACTTAAATGCATACTACATTGTGTGCCAAATGCTCCAAGGAGATCTATAGCACGTGTTTTGCATCGTTATTTATACTTCGTTACATCTTACCATGACCTCACATGTCATGGCACACTTTCATCTTCTCCATCGCCAAAAAAATATTGGAAAATCACATAAACTACCCGGCGCCACTTAGGATCCGAAAAAAGGGAATTAGGAAACAATGGCAATTGTGTAAGACGAAGTGTTGAACATGTATTAGGGAACAAAAATAGACACCTTGACGTAGGTCTGGTGGGCTGTTCAATGTGTTACACAGGTAGGGCATCATATGAATTTCATATGAATTATGATATAATAAGGTTGTGGGTCAAGACAGGCGTGACCCCGGCAGATTTAATCACTGCTTCCTGGTGCCCCTTTTTTGCAATCTGAAATGTATTTTTATTCAATTTTTCGAGAGAGAAAATAGAATTAGCTTTTGCATTTTTTTTTCTTTTTTTCCAATAAGGACCTATGGTAGACCACCATTTTTCAAATTGTATTGTTGTTGTTGTTAAACTGGATTGGCACATTACTACACGACATGCCTTAGCTTTTTATTAAAAAACACAATCTTTTATTTTCTTTTTCCTTCTAGAAGAACATGGTGTGAACTTTGTAGCACTGACATATCCGCGATTAAGGTATCTTTCCTAGCATTGCTGCATATACATGTATGTATGTAGCTGTTATTTTGCTATTAAATTAAATGTTGTAGAAAGGAATTGTCACCAATGTCAGTGAAGCGTGCTGATATATGCAGCTCTAGAATTTCGCCTATTGTGTTTTCTGATTGTTCAATTTAAAAACAGTAGGCCTAATCCATGACTATTTCTATCTTTCTATTCTAGCTCCCAACCTGTTGATCAAGGTCTCCTTAGCTAGACATACGGCTGTGTGTTGGCAAGTATACTGGTAAAAATAGGTTAGTGTTTACTGTTGCCATGGAAATAATACAACAGGCAACTCCGGAACTCCACCACCATACAATACATGTACCTGTATGACCTTTTAACAATACACTACACTGGCACGAACAAAGTGGCGAATTCATCGCGTGCTATTTCGCAGCAAAGGGGAAAATGTCAAAGCTACCTTGAAAACAGGCCCCCGCAGGCAAAATATAAATCCATGTTACAATGGAAACCATGCCAAACAAGCCTTTCAGTAAACAACCACCATGAACCCGATGACAAATCATTCACTGTGATAGAATTATGTACAGCACTCAGCGAAATATGTAAATTTATTCAGTTTTTGATCACGGTTCTACTAAAAATGTTTTCCACATTTAACTACACGAGCAGCGGTTCAATATGATACTGTTTGAAAAGAAAACATAACATATTCTGATACATGTACATGATGATATAATATGTACAATTGAAATACATTTATTCAATTTAAAAAAGAAGAAGAAATTGCAGCATGAATGAAAACAGAAATGACACAAAAAGTATAATCACAATTGTCAAAAGTGCCACACAAATAATATACAATAATATAAAACATCTTCAATTATACACAACAATATCACAAAAACCCTGTATCAAATTAAAACACAAAAACATTCTAAAAATGCAAGTTAAAAAAATATCACCGGCTCAGCCCAAAATAGTGAGGGGTATTTCTATTTAAAAAATCAACATATTTAAATTGACATTGCTTTGGCTGGTGGTCCATATTTCCTAGAAGTGAACCAAAAATATCAATTTCCATTAGATACATGTATGCTGTGCGGATAAAAACTATTGCAGTGAATGTACTGTATATTATTGCGGTTTTCCCTAAATATTGCCAACAGAGACGTTTTGTCCTTGACAAAAATAGCCATGACACAATACAAAATCAATTTTCTCATTACGGCTATAGGCGTATTATTTCTTGCCTGGGGTAAGGGACATTATGTCTCCGGTGGGAAAACCCACGTTTTACGCCTACAGGTTCCTCCCAGTTTAATTTACATGTTTGTTGTCTGTCATGTTTGTGGGGCATTGTATGGGAAAAGGTATAAGTGTAGAAAATATTCAGTTTTCAGTTCCACCCTACTCATTACTTTTTTATATTCAGTTTTTGCTATAAACACATAGGGGTTGTGTAATATAAACACGCGAAAGGAACGTTGTATAAAGTTGTATTAAACTACAAGGCAATATACATATATATGATTGTGCAGCATGTGCCAGACCTGAGACTTATGCCCCCTACTAAAGCCTTGGTGCCCTTGAAATGCTTCAGTAGAAGTCAGTTAATACACTATCCCAATAGGGTGCCCTTTACCAAGGAGAAAATGCCTGGATGCCCTCGCTCTTTCAAAAACGAAGCATATATTATTGGCCTGGCATACAATCAGTCTACCAGTGATTAACGTTTTATGTTTCACACGCGACCAAAGTATAAATATTATTTTGAGTTACAAAAAAGGCACCTTATTGACCATAAAATAACTGCATCACTCAATACTAGACGTATGATTCCAATCTGTCTTTAAAGTATTTCCTGTTTCAAGTCAGTCCCAATACACAGTATATATCTACTCTGTAAACTGACCATTTTTGTTCATTGATGCTTTGATAAAGAAATACCAATTTTTATTTGAGTGGACAAGCCTAGAGTACATGTCTGGTGGTAATGCAATTGGTCAAAGTGTTACTTGAGATCTTCAAAATCAAAACACACCCAGTCTGTTAATCAGACACAGACACGCCCCTTAAAAGACACACCCTTGATTCCACAATCATGTAGATCTAACATTATATTTGGTAAGGAGAGATACATGTAGAAGTTCACATATAAAGCAATAATAATCACACCTCACTTTTAAACTTGTTGTTCTACTTCTCTGCAAAAAACATAATTTTAAATAAATTGTAATAATTTTGTTTCCTAACATATTGGTTTCAAACCTTCAGTTTTCCGCCTTGAAGGTTAAATAAATTTGGCTATTGTGAAGCCCAGAACACCCACAGCAATTGCCGTGGTGCTCTGTGCTTCTGCTGTGGTGCCCTTTGTAAAGTTCCAAATGCAAATTTACATTTTCCTTTATAGAGGTGCCCTTACCAGAGGGAAATTGCTTATAGCCCCTTCATGAGCAAAGTTAAAGGCCAGTGTACATTACTTATTCAGGCCTAGAATTTACCCAAATCATCAACAATCATTGTCCCACAATTTTGCGAGGTAGACCTTTGCAAAGTCTAAAGAGAAGAGAACATTGCCACGCCCCCTTCAAGAATGAAGTTGAAGGTCTGAAATCTCAAGACCAGTTTGAGATGATCAACACTCAACAGAAAGTTGAAGAATACTGTGGCTTTCCTGTTATGAAGTGGAATCTGCCTCGGCTACATGAAGGTAGGCCTATGCATTGCTGAATGCTATGAGGTGTTTTATTCATTTAATTGCACAAACCACCATGAAATCAAATATTTTGTACAAGCTTCAACTAAGACCTACTACTAAAGCTGCCCACAAACTAAAAAAACTAATAACTTGAGCATTTAAAAAAAAAGGCAGTACAAAATTCATTTTGTATTGCATACATTTGATCTCTATTTCCGAGTCTACATATTTGTTTAGATCTCAATTGTTGAGTTGTATTGAGTTTCAGTGTGAAAACTGCTGGCTAACTGAGGTGAAATTCGACAGAGACCCAGTTCCTTGGGAGGCAGTAGATTGACTATCAGACCCTGTAATGTTTATGAGGTTACTAGGGAGCGTCATTGCATAGCATGCCATACGCAATGCAGGCGCGGGTAGCTCCCCCACGACGTCCCATTCATCTTCAGCAACTGTATAGCAGTGAATGTCTTTTTCTCTATGTCGACTGCGTCCGTTGTAGCCACCTATGATGTAGATCCTCTGATTGTCTATGACGGCCGAGCCGGCCATACTAAGACCGGTCAGCATTGGGGAGAGGGGTGTCCACTGGTCATTTGAGGGATTGTAACGTTCAACACTCATCACATCCACTCTGTCACCATATGGGTTCAGATGGTTCCCACCCATGGCGAACATCTGATCACGGACGGCGCACAGCATGTGGAAACCTCGTTCTGCATTCATGGAGCACCGTTGCGTCCACTCGTTCCGTTGGGGACTGTATTCAAACACAGTCTTCCTGAAATTGTGATTTGCAAACCCACCAGAGATGTAAAGTTTATCACTGATGACGCAACAAGCATGAGCATACATGGATTCAGGGAGATGCTGGACATAAACCCAGGTATCATTGTTCGGATTGTAAGACTCCATCGAAGCAAGGGCGCCTTGCTCATTTTTACCTCCGATAGCAAAGAGTTTACCATCTAGAGCAGCAAGGCCGAAGAAAGCTCTTCGTTGCTGCATTGGGCACACCTGAAGCCAGTTGTTAAATCTTGGGTCGTAGCGATGGACAGTCCCAATACTTTCCTTCCCGTTTGAGGTCAGAGTCACTTGTCCTCCAGCAACATACAAGAAGTCATTCAAGACAGCAACACTGTGATCCACTCGTCGTAGAGGCATCGATGTTAGATGCTTTAGCTGACAATGAGGTTCGTCCAAAATCATAATATTGTTACTTACACACTTGTTGGCAAGCTCCCCACCAACAACTAGAATCACCTCGCTGGTGGAGCGCATTCTGGTCCGTGCCGACTGCATAAGATGTTGGCGTTGGGGTACAAGATGATAATTCAAGGCTTCTAGGAGAAATTCATGACACGTTGCATTCTCCATCATGAAGCTCTCCGACTGCACATGATCTACAAGCTCATTCGTTGAGATCAACGGGAATCGGATGTGCTTCATGAGACGAGGTGCAAACTGTTCCCTGGAGTTGCGAGAGTGGTTAATCCACTTGGCTGCCGCTCCAAACAACTCCATCTCAGTGCCTGACATCATGCGATCCTGCCGTATGAAATACGTGATTTGTTCCGGGGTCAGAGTTGGGAAATCTCTCGTCGTCGACACTTGGACGAAATTTGCTATCACAAAATCCTGCACCGATGAGAGCAGCATTGGAAAGTCATACTTCTCAGCGAGATGAAGTAACTCTACGCAATTCTGCAAACTGATTGTTGTGATGAGGTACTGTACGCAGTACTCGGTGACGCGCCTGAAACCAAGTTTAATAGCAGCGTACAGTGTCTTGCGGACATTCTCTATGTTCAACGTCAGCTGAGACGTGTATGCAAAATGAATTAGCATCTCAAGACCCAGTCTCGGTATGCTAGTACTGATCTGGATGTCCTTGATGTTCTCATTCTCTACAAACATCTTGTGGAAGAAATCACTACAAGATGCAAGGACGATGCGATGAATTGAGAAGTGATGCTCTCCACAAATGAGAGTTCCATCACACAACACTCGCTTCTTTAGCAATCCATCGAGTTGCTTCAGCATCTCACCGCCATGCTCTGCGCACTGGTAAACCCTCGTGGGTGGGGGCGCTGTGCTATTCCAGAAAGAGAAACTGCGTTCTAACGGACTGGTTGGAATTTGTGAAGAGACTTTTGAAGCCATGTTGATATATTATGTTGCCAATATGAGTTGTTGAACACTTCAGTAAGACCAAGAAAATCCAACCTTTTAAAAGAAAAATTGAATAACGCTTTAAAAAAAAATCAACAAAAACCATGACAAGGCACTTAGCTCTTCTTCATTCATTTCTTGTACTTTCTCTTGTGATTTCTCTGTCTTTTCATCTCTTTGCACTTTGACTGCTTCTGTTGTGCCAGGTTACCTGTTTATGCGTGTTGTGTTGTCATTTAGCCTTCGACAAAGACTCTGCTAGGGTCTAAACTATTTTGTTTGTAAAATTTGTTTTAACAAAAACTGTACTGAAGTAGGTCTACTAAAATTCAGATCATTTGTTCCCAAATAGTCTGTTTGCATTGATTTTAAACCTTTTTTATTAATACTACTAAAGTAAATTTGATGTTGGGCAGTGTATATTTTACCAGCACTGAGCCTGCACAGAGACTTTTTGAGGGGGAACTGAAAATTTCACAGCAAAGTCTGTTTTTGCGTCGTGTTAGTCGATGTGTCTTCGTAATAACGAGATGGGATTCAGACGATTCGGACTTTATATCACTTTCAAATTTCTTCAAGAGCCACAATTTTTTATTTTTTTATTAAAGTAATTTGTATCCATTTAAATTGTTTATGTTCTTATTTTTTAGAATGTTTTTGTTTTATTTATGGCGGCGAAATCAATTGCGCATAGCGCATGTTTCAGTAGATAATAGCGATTCCACTTGACCATGCAGTAGTGTTCGAAAATCCGTGAAATTTAATATATGCAACAGTGCATATAACATAGCGTCGGTAATTTTTGCAGCAAAGAGTGCAAAAAAAAAAAAAGATCTGTCGGCTTAAAAAAGCATTTAGTAAAATGTAGTAAACTCCTGAAATTACATGTTATCTGAAACATCAAACTTGAATACTTACAAAGCTTGATGTGCCTTCAGGTAGCTTGAAGACCACGAGGGAACGTTTTCCTAAAGCATCTCGATCAAATCTCTGAAACGAAAATTATTTACAAGTTAGTTACAATTTTAAATTGTATACTCAAGAACACACCAAATCAATGCCTGACCAATGCACAATATCGTGAAAACTGTGCCTCGATAACACAGATAAAAGTATTTGTTGATGATATTGGTAGACCTTGAGTGAATAAAACAGCAATTGAATTCATCATCTTTTCAAACAATTTTTGGAGGTATGATTAACCCTGTAATGATGATTGATAATGACATCTACTGACCATGACATTGAGAATCATTGACTCAATCAATTGACACAAGTTGAAAACGGACAACTGTCACACCATGGATGGATGTAAGAAGTCACACTGACTGACACTCTGAGTCTGACACTTTTATAATCTACTAAATTACCTCTGCATTATTAAATTGATTGAAAAGGCAAACCAAGGCAGGAGTACAGACCATTTTTTAAAACATAAATGATAAATTATTAATGTGACGGCCTCGACCTTGGATTGGTGGGCTTGTGTTGTGACGTCAAATTAATTCACACTATTGAATCACCTAACTACTACAACTGCACTCATTTGTCGTGTAGTAGACGCAAAACACCGTTGTTTTGTTAGTCATTCGAAACAGCACTGAACAGTAACCCGGCCGACATACACCTCTGGGCCCTTGCATACAATTTGGCATTACTCATCTATATTATGCAATTATAATAATTAAATTCAGTTATTTAATTTACCGCCCTTAACAAAACAAAACAGCGTGTGTACTCACGTTCAGTCACGCATCTCAAACAAGTGATTCACAGTTTGCCTTTTTAAAACCTGTCAGTTTTCACAACAGCGAAACAGGAACGAGCAAAAACAAAACAAAACAGATGTTACGAAAATGTTTTAATCTTGTTGTGCCAAACAAAACACGTCAATATATCGACGAAAATACAGTCTGGCAGTGAATGCATGCAGGGCGTCATTGGTTGTCGAAGGAACGTCGGGTTAACACCTTGACCTTTGACATTGTTTTCATTTTTTTTTTATTATTAACCTCGTTTTAATGGACTCAACTAGCTGCACACAGTTAACTTACACGGACGTGGCGGCGTTCAGTTGCTCATGAGGACGAGGTTGTTTACGCGTGGCTGTAGAAGTCTGGTATTTACTCATTTGCAGGGTAAAATGCTTGTTGAAAGTAAGTGGTATCAGACTACTTGTCGGAAAGAAAGAAAACAAAAATCAAAATGGCCGGTGAAGTTCTAGTTGACGCTCTGCCGTATCACGATAAAGGATACGACGAACCAGGAGAAAAAGAAGCGGTAATATTTCACATAATTATTTATAAAAGGAGTATATTATTGTACATTCTGCTCTGGATCTGTAAAGATTTATTCGTCCATTCGTTTGCTGTGTCGAAATATAGGTTTTGAGAGTTGTGTAGTTTAGGTATCCGTTATCCGTGTATTTTCGACACATGTCCGTTCAAAAAAAAAACACGGTGTATATTTTGCTGACACACTGTAGTGATTTTGGGGGGCATGTAATACTTCCCTTGTTTCTCTTTATAAAAACGCCAGAAATTGGTGTCGAGGTCGTACAATTTGTCCTCAAGTCAAGGGAGGAAAAAAAGAAAGAAAAATCCCTGTTGAGAATCAAACATAACTTAAGTGCGCATGGTCACTGCACTGGTGTGTGTCAATTGTAGCACAACGAATTAGTTTCCTCTCGGGGAGTCGGCCATCGTGATATGCAGATGGAAACCATGGTAGGGCCTACTAGGGCCCTCGCTATATTATAATTTCCCTGTTCAAAACAGAAGAAAGCAGGTAATGAAAGCAAGATGTTTATGAACAATGAAATCTGTAATCTGATTACAACCATGTCAATCCATTTCTTTGCCTCAGGCCTATGCCCTGGTCGAGGAAGAAACGAGACGTTATCGCCCAACAAAGAACTATCTGGAACATTTACCAGCCATTGATCATACACCGTTTGAAACCGACGTCCTTAAGAATGAGTTTGAGCGGATGGCATCTAGACTTCCTATGGACGTCCTCAGCATGAAAAGGTGATTTATCCCTGCACATCTTGGCTTTGATTTTCCACCAAGGCATTTGATTTGACGGTTTAATTTGTTTAAATATTGGGGAAAGTTTTGTTGATAAGATTTAGAGACAGCAAATATAGGGCTAGTGAGCTGAATTGGTGGAGCACTGGCGCGTCAATTAGGGCAGATATTTTACTGGACCAGAGTCAAAATGAGAGAACAAAATATCTACACACCTCAGCACTTATAAAGAGAAGTTTTTAAAAATTTGTTTTAAAAGTGTACCTTGATACTGGCCATGTTCATTTTTCAAAGGGCACTTCCATTAGAAACTCTTAAAGTCTATGGGACACTTTTTAAGGGCACCAAGGCTAATACCAGGGCAAAGATTGTCTTTGTGGCCTCTGTTTGATTCCATGACTGTATTAATTATCAAGCTTTTTGAATAATTATTGCTGCAGATATGAGCTACCCCCTCCACCTGCTGGTAGACAGAATGACGTACTCGCTTGGAATGAGTCCGTGGAGAACTCTATGGCCCAGCTAGAACATCAGTCCGAAAGGTGAGCCTCAACTAAGGGTGTTGAAGGATAGATAAACTATGCCAACCTGCAACATGATATCATGTGGTGAATGCATCTGGAAACGCAAGGTCAACCCTTCTACTGTCTGACCATTCAATATCATCTACTGCGGTTTTGAGTTATATTTAAACTATGCCAGCCTGTAATATGATAATAGGTTTCTTCTTGGTGGACTTGGTTCTTGTCATCCAACCAAGAATGTAAAGTGTGAAATATTATGAAGCATCGAAGTTTAGGGGGAATTGTTCCAATACCTTTTAAAAAGTATAATTGTAATCATGATTAAAATTTCTGACATCATTTTCTTTTTCAGAATTGCCAATTTGGAGCTCCTTTCAAAGTACGGCAGTTCAGCCTGGAGATTTTACAATGAGTAAGTTCCTATAATATGGCTGAATGTGACATAGCAACTGTCTCTGTAGTCTGAGGAAGTCAAATTTAAGAAGTGGTAACTGGTGACAAAGCAAGTCATTGTACCAGACTTCATTGCAACTGGATCACTGAATGCTTGCTATGCCTTTTTTATTTTAACTTCATCAATTTTATGACTTATACTGTTTTTGTATTGCATTTTTCAGTATTCTGGGGAAGATGGTCGAGCAAGGCCAGGATCAACTGACAAAAACTCGCAAACACATCCAGGAGCTGAACTGGCAAAGAAAGACAAAACAGGTACGGAATACAATCAACCTTCCTTATAAACAGCACTGTATCCCTTCTGATTGACAAATCTTGCGGTTGTTTCTGTTTTTAACGGTAATGTTTTGTGTCTTACGTTTGTTTTCAGAAAAGTGCTGGCGAAGCCTTGAGGAATCTTGAAGAAAGGTAAGTAAGAGAAAAGGTTTTCTCCTGAAGACAATCCGATCGAAACCTCTCATCCAGGAGATGTACAAGGTGTACCTTACAAGATGAGCAAAATGTTGTTTCTAAAGCCTGGTTCATACTTGAATTTTGACATCACGGGGCTTTTTTCGCTGCGAATGGTTCACATTAGTTGAGTACAGCTCTACTGTTGCGAGCTGTTCGTTGCAGGAAGTATGATCCAGGCTTTAAATTTGTTTTATGATTGAATACAAAACGTGATTGAAACAGAGTTTGCATCATTACAAGCTCTTTGTAATTGTAATTTTTGTTTGTTACAGTTGGACAGGCCTTGTTGGCAAGAACTATGAGATAGAGCGAGCCTGCCTAGAGCTGGAGCAAGAAGTGGAGAGACTGAGACAAGAGCAAATCATCAAACACGCCAAGGAGGAGTACAAGACGCAACAGATGCTGCAACATCCTCAAGAAGAAGATGAGGAGGAAAGAGTCAAAGCAGAGGAGGAGGAAGAGGAAGAAGAGGAGGAGGATAGTGATGAGAGTGGGGAGGAGGGAGGGGACGATGTGGAGAGATATCGGGTTGGGAGTCACTCCTCCTCGGAAGAAGAAGGGGACAGGTAGTTGCAACATCATCTTGAAGATGGGGGTTAAGATGTGAAATTATGGGTTTGGGTTTTGGGAGAGGATTCTGAATAAGGATAGAAGGATGTGGAGAGATATCGGGTTGGAAGTCACTCCTCGAGATGGAGAAGGGGACAGGTAGTTGCAAGATCATCTTGAAGTTGGGGGTTAAGAGGTGAAATTATGGGTTTGGGTTTTTAACTTCCCCAAAGTATTGTAAACTTTGTATGAAATGGAACCCAATGTAAAGATGGACCATGCTAAAGAAAAAACATTTATTCACTGAAACTTGCTCCTTTGCAAACCAACACTTCTCTCACTCAGCTTTTTGTATTTTTGTTTTGTTTTTACTGGTTTTCAATAAATTCATTTACATTTCATGAACATGTCATTGTATAAGTCTTTTCGCAGCTGTTGTTTTAACATGAAGGTTATTTTATTTAGCACCGGTAGAGGGCGCACTTCATTATTAACGGACGGCAGTAGTGGGTCTATTCCTAAAACATCTTTGCTGTTTCGAACGTCGTCACAAAGCAGTAATCATTTGAAACTTTTGATTTCCGCCACGTGGCTTTTGGTACGGACGTTACTGGAGCCAACATTGAGGTTTTAGAAAAAGACACCAAAATAATGAGCCACATTTGTACAAGTTCCTGGCCATTAATTATGTAAAAAGCTCCATGTACATTGGTGTTCTCTCGTATTTATCACGCGTCCAAAAACGAGGCTTGAGGTAACTTTAATCTGGCTCTGTGTTTATTTGTTTTGCTTGTTGCTTTTTGATTCATACAATCACACGTACAGATAAATAATGAATAATGGTCATTACAAAATGCATCAAAGAACAATGCAGTATGAATTGGAGTGACATCCATAGAACTACTAACATTTTAGAGCTATGTCTTTAAAGCCAGTGGACACTATTGGTAATTGTCAAAGACCAGTCTCTCAACATATGCATAAAATAACAAACCTGTGAAAATTTGAGCTCGATTGGTCGTCAGAGCTGCGAGATAACTATGAAAGGAAAAAACACCCTTGTCACACGAAGCTGTGTGCTTTCATATGCTTGATATCGAGACCTCAAATTCTAAACTTGAGGTCTCGAAATCAAATTCGTGGAAAATTACTTCTGTCTCGAAATAAAACTACTCCACTTCAGAGGGAGCTGTTTCTCACAATGTTTTGTACCATCAACCCCTCTTCATTACTAGTTACCAAGTGAGGGTTTATGCTGATAATTATTTTGAGTAATTACCAATAGTGTCCACTGCCTTTAAGGAACAGCCTCAATGATACTCATAACAAGAAAAGGTAAACCAAACAAAAGAAATAACCACATCGTGAAGATCAACTGCTCATTTCATTTACAAAACACAGCATTTCATTCGACAGAAATGTAATGTACATTCTGACGACTTTGACAATGCTCCATATATCCTGAGTACTTGAGATGGCGTCTGATAAAGCAAAAGGCATCGTGGATGGGATGAAACCTCGCCCGTATTCAACCATCCATGTTCCCTCGCTCCACTGCACCATTGTAACATCACCCCAGGCGTGAAGTATCGTGTCACCTGTTGAAATAGGAAACAAAATAGTTTTTGTTTCGGTCGCACAATTTCAAGAAATTCGATAGCATTGACGAGATATAATTAATTTCTGAATAAACTGATTCTTCAGACATGGAAATCATACTCTGTATTATAGAAACCGTGAAAAATGCATTTCAATAGGTAGCATTTTTTAGGTAATGCCGAAAAATGACACACCTGACTCATCCGTGCAAATATTCACGGGCTGCCCCTGGAATGGCGAAGTACTATCTCTAGACCAACATGGTGGCACTGCTATCAGTTAGTTTATCCCTCGGTACATGAACAGCATTTTGATATAAGCATTGCCAGTTGTCAAAGGACATGGCTTATTAACGTCATAAATGGACTCTTACACTTGAGGGTTTTAAAAGGACTGACAGTTAAACAACGATTTTGTCAGTTCTGTGCTACCCCCCCCCCCACCCCCAAACAAAAAGGGTCGGCCCTAAAGACCTGAAGGGTGAAGGAAATTGAATGACATTTGTGATTGAGTTTTACTTACCTGGGATAAAGACTTGGCTTTGTGTTGTCCCTTCCGTCCATTGCCTGAAAGTGCCGGTCATGACAGTGTCGGATATATTGGCCCAGTACCGTCCTAGTAAAAAAAAAAACAACCCCAAAACAAATAAAAATGGAATTTTAAATGATGCATGCGGTTGACACTACATCTTGGGTTCTGAGCGGACCCCCTTCCACTCCCCAGCCTACCAAGCTAACGGGTGATGTCTCATTGACTGGAATAAGTATTGTCGTCTAGTTTCTGAAACACAATGAATTTCTGCATGATTCATAATCATAGACGTTAAACCAATGTTTGTAGGAGAGAGATTGGCCGTTACTATAACTTTGAGTATACACCCTTGTGGGAGTTTGCGGAGTTCCATTGACGGGAAAATCGTCTTAATCAAAAACACAAGCAAAACAAAAAAACTAGAGACTCAATCAACCCTTGACCCCACATGACCCCATATCAACCCACCTGAATGTCCCACTGTATCAACAGCTGTCCCAAAGAACGTCACATACTCCGTGACGGAGGCATGGATCATGCGCATCGCACCTTTCCATCCTCCTGCGCATACAAACATCCACTCGGTATCCTCTGGTGGTAAGATGTGACCCGGAAACATCTTCATGAGGTCAGAGTAGACTCTGTCAAAAGCCTCCTCGTGGGGCAGTCCTGTGAGAGAGAAGCAAAATATTATCACAATTTTTTTCCCATTTTTTCCCAATCTACTGTTTTATTCTTATTTCCGTTCGGGATGGATAGCTCAGCTGGTAGAGCGCCGGCACGTTAATCCGGAGGTCTTTGGTTCGAGTCCAACAGCATCTAGTCAATTTGTCATCATTCAACCCCCAAACCATTTAAAATTTTAATCACTTTACTAGCCAAGAATGGAGAGAAGACAAGGAAGTTTTAGTTTTATTGGATGTGGGAGGAAAACCCAAGACATTATGATGAAAACCCACGCAGTCAGGTAGGGACTGACAACCCAATTCACGTAGTGCCCCTGGTGGGATTTGTACCGGGGCCCCAGAGTTTGAAGGCAAGGCAAGACACCACTACGCCAATCCAACCGCCCTCTTTTCAGCTGCCACACCCAGACGTGTGTATTGAAAAAGTTGCGACATGGAGGGAGCAGTTTGAACCACGTGACCAGTGCACTGGTCACGTGGTTACTGGACGTATCAGAACCCATTGTGCAGTCTAGTCTAGCGTTATAGTTTTGCTGAAAATGACTGGGAAAACCTTTACAATAATTTTATTTTTATTTAAATGATTTATAAACAAACTTATTTGCCTGACGTGTCGACCATGCCAGAGTCTTTCTCAAAGGCTAACACTTATATACACTTTAGAACAAAAAAAACAAATTATTTTAGGTAAGATGATAACAATCTTACCAACATATTTTTCAGCAATCTGTGCAACAATCTTGTCATCAAGGAGGTAGGTTTTATTGTTGAGCCAGTGATGTATAACCATTATACTAAGACCTATGGCGATGGTCAAAATCACGGCAAATCGAACGACAGATTTGAAGTTCATTCTCTCAGGATGGCGTCTTCCAATTCAAGCAGGGGAAGAAATAATCTTGAGAGATCCGGTCCAAGTCACTCACCGACTCAATATAATCGTGAAACAACACTTCTTAAAAAACACTCCGTGACGCTTATCTGAAATGAAGCAATATTGTGTTAGTGAGATTTTGTGTTAAATGACAATACATGGATGATCCAGCGAGTCATATTAATGGCATTGATTCTGTTTGTATACGACTTTGCGTTTGCACTATAGGCTGGGGGTATTACGGCTCTATTTTAAGGTGCTGGTATACCCGCACTTGTTTGATGGAAAATCTCTGGGAGTGAAATCGAGTTTGTTTATCACATCGATGGTTAGCATGATTTATCTTCTAATTTGTGTGTTTCAAGGGATGTTGACAAATTTTTACAATATATTATTTGCAAAACTGTCATAAAATGAGACCACTTTGTATGTTTGTTCAAACGCACTGTTCGAAACATCCAACCCTTATCCCTTAAACATACTTTTAACAATATACCTACACCAATGTGTGAAAAGCACGGTACACTCCAGTCGTTTTGACAACAATCATAGAAATTATTATTAAAAATATTAACTATTATACATGATTATCATAAACAAAATGCAATTGCTTCAACTTCGTAGATTGTACTTTGATCATCAGCAGCGTAAGGGGAGGGACGGTCGGACCCCCCCCCCCCGCTCATAATGCTTGCCCCCCCCCCCCCCCCCATCAACACTGACCGAATACAACTTCACTGCAGGACCCATAATGAAGCACATAACATAAAAAGTAACATGGATGATAATCACTTACCAACAATTGGAGTTTTCTCAATCAATGTTCGGTTAAACCGTTGCTTCTTACCCGTTGCCGTACCTACATACTTACACATGAGCTCTCTACACTGACCCTATGTATAGCGTAAAAACTGCATTCATTGCGATAATGTTGTTTGCTAGTTTTACCAATAAAACAATGTCTATTTGTAGTTTGAGCTGGGCTATTGTTAGATTGAAATTAATTACATCGGTATATACACGCTATCGAGATACCTCGTCAAATCAAAGTGCAAAGTTTCAAGGACGGGCAACTGAAACTTTTAAGCAAATTGGCCGTGCTTACAAGGTCTTATTGACAGCTTACTAATAGGTCTTTGTGATCACGGAATAACAACGTGTACCAAAACCTCAGGATGATCCCTGACCCCAAGACGGTGTTTGCACCAGATAAAGACGGAGAGTTTGGATGGGGCCTCAACCCCCTAAAGCTCCCCCCCTCTCCAAATTGACACCACTCGTAGAGCCAAACTCAGCTTCGTACAATGGGACAATTTGTTTTTCCAATGCTCGCAATTCGTCTCCGCCTCCCGATCCTGGGCAGGTAGGTCGGCGTAATTCGGAAACAATTTTGAGAAAAGCAAGGAGGCCTTCAGAAAGTTGTTTTGTCATGCAGCGGGATGAAAGTGTAAAAAGAGGCCGGGATAGGAATTTACACACATACAATTATATTATGCCTTTAGAAAATTGAGAAGGAAACATGCTCTCGGCTAATTAAGAAATGATCTTTTGAAGAAACCAAATTTTTCGAGCTGGACTGTTTTGCTTCAATATTCTGATAACCCCCTCCCAAAAACATCCCTAACCACGCCCATCATCAATGTAATGCGTCCTGTATCTGGAGGTCGTAATTTAAGAACCGATAGCAATTTTCAATGTTCAATTGAATATAAATAGATTTTTACAAAATTATGGATTAATTTCTGTTCCACTTATCCGAATTGGTTAAATATTTTGACAAAACAAAGTCATTAGACCTACTGTCCTGGTGTACATACTAAATCTGAATTTTTCAAATGAAATTTGTCTTGCATTTTGTTATTAATTTGACGACACACCTCTATGTCACTGTCCATAAACAAAATAGTATTGTACTCGTTTGCCAAAATCAACTTCTAACCTCTAAACCAGTAACTCAATACATGTATTTTGTTTACATCGTTGCCCAGTTGTTACTCAGTCACCTGACTGCTCAGGGATAAATATTAAAGCTACTGTGCAGCAAAAACGGTCGATATAATGACCTACTATTTGCATAACAATCGGGGGAACTGGCATTGTAATGTCACAACCCCAGTGGTCCTGCAACAGTATCTATTCAAGCACTTTTCCCCTTCACTGCTCACGTCAACCCGGAAACAAAAATGGCCGCCAAGAGAAGATGATCGAGTGTTTACGCTGTCTCATTTTTAAGATTTGTCTGAAAGATTTAAAGGTAAGATTTACTTTCCCCTCATAGTTTAATTTAAAATAATTGTTAGTGCTTACCGACTCCAATGATGGTGTCAAGCTTTAGAGGTGGGGGTGACGGGAGATAGCATGCGCAGGGTCGCCCATCCAGTGCCGACTTCTCGCCGCATCCACCATGTTCCAGGCTTGGGTGAGACTTGAACCACACTGGATTGGGACTGAGGGTGTCCCTCTTAATGTACCAATGCATCTTCCTCCGTGCTTTTAAAACACAATCGTTTCTCTTGTTCAAAAGTACCCCCTAAAACCCTTTGTCTAAAAATTCCTCAGATTCCTAGAGAACACAGTGAAGGTGAATACACAATGGGGGGGGGGACAACCATTTAGGTAGAGAAATAGACAATATTATATTATTTGGTTTGCCGTAACACCATGTGTATACTCTACTTGCCATGTACAGTTTATTCTTGTAGAGAATTGCTTTCTTCATTCTACTGAGACTTCTCGGTTCGAACTGTCCTGCTTTTTAACTACTAGGAGGAAGTTCTTTTCAGAACTGAGAAGTCTCCCGAACATCCGATAAATTTACTCCGCGGTAGTTAAATAAAGAAAGACAGTTCTCTAAGAACAAACTCTACCTGGCAAGTAGATACACACGTGGTGTTACCGCAAACCAATTACATGTATATTGAAACCTCACCACGCATTGCCTCAAAAACATCCCATTTAGCACTAAATTGTGAAACTAAACAAAATTCATCTTTTTCGGTTACATAACGCAGGTATAATAGTAACCATGGCAACTGGAAGGCTTTCACAAAACACCCGCTCCAATGGGTTGTTGATCCTGGTCTTATCAACTGTGATCACCATGAGCTCAGCACTGGAATATGCTTCGAATCTCACAGTTTCTTCCAAGACGGCCAACACCGCGACTCTTACCTGGACATCAGCAGCCAGTGGTGGTAATGCCTCAAGCTACATCGTCTCTGTTGTCTTAGACACCAGCGTTCTCGAGAATGTGACCATCTCGACCATAGCTACTAACACGCACACAATCACCGGGCTGACCTACTCGACCTTCTACACCGTGCTGGTGTACACCTACGATTCGACCGGGCAGAGCACTGGGGAAGCAACCTCTGTTTCCTTCTGGACTAAATACACCTCATGGAACACGAAGTTCATCGGAGCGTTGGGTGTGATTGGCTTCATCATTGTCACTTTATTGACGATGATAATCTTGAAGAGTAAGTGCCTCCCTCCCGATCCGAAGCCTATGGTTATGGATGATGAGAAGCTTGTGGTGGATGGGGAAGGTGTTAATGATGAACTACCCAGCGAGGAGGGTAACAAAGAGGACAAGGAGCAGCCGAAAAGTCCGATCAAAGACAGAGATATAGCAATATTCTAAAATGAAAATCAATTATCCATGTGTAAAGTTTGTGGACTCCTTTTTTTTTGCAGTGAACTGATAAAGTTTTAAGTTCGGGTGATAGTTGTTTTAAACTTTATTTAGGTCCTTTTAGCATCCATGGCTTCGGCTCCAGAGTCGGCTCAGGCTAGGTTAGCCCCGCGGTTGTTTTGACAATTTATTGTGCGTCCTTTGCGTACGTGCTCAGGACATCAGACGAGAAGACGGAGCCCGAAGCCGAATCCAAAGCCGAAACCGTGGTTTCGAAAAGGGCCTTACAGAGAATGTCTCCAAATTGATTGTATATAAAGTCCACTGCAGCCTATTAAACCTTGTACCGGTATGTCTTGAGAAAACCTTGTTTGTATTGAAGTATAATTGGAATTGCACTGTAACCTATTTCACCACTTTAAATTAATGTAGTGTGGAGTCCAATACGTCAGTCTTGAGTCAAACACCGATTGCAAAAACCAATTAGGGCACCATCTTCAAGTTCTGTTTTATGTAACAAGCAAACTTAATAATTTTTCTGATTTTACTTCAAAGGGTATAGATTGTGGTTGACAAAAACTACATGGTGTACGTGTTTAATGAGTTACTGGCCTGACGCTTTGACCATACTAGCTACGTGAGAAGAACTGAAGTTATAAATCATGCATTCAATTCAAAAAGGATTTCAATTTTGTTGTCGCCACAATATTTAGCGAACCATAAATCATACACAATAATTCACAAGAAAATCTATGTTTGGAAGGTAACAGACAGCACACAATGGAACCGAATTTAATAGTGACAATAGTTGAAGTTACTATATCCATGCGCTGATGATGATCAAAAGGATAACAGTTTGTTGTCGCTTCAACTACCCACTTGAATTCAACGAACCACGAATCTATGCACAATAATATAATATTCAAAAGAATATCAATACATGTACATAGATTTTGTTGATGCATAAAATGATGTCCCATCTCTTTGATTTTCGTGTGTTTTTGCTAGTTTCCTCGCCTCCAAACCAAAGTGACTACATGAACACAAATTCTCTAATGGATAACAATGCATATCAAAAAATATAGTCTCTGTGTCATTGTTCATGAGTATGAATTTATTTTACTACAAAAAACTTTCTACTATTTTAACCTAACTATACGATATAAATAAATGTGTTTGTTTATGCAGCCATTAAACCGTGTCAAGTACTGATAACATGCACTGCGTATCAGATACAATCGTGTGCGTGTACATGTATTAGTCAGAAGCTATAGCGAAATTTAGCCAAAATGTATGTGACGAAAAGTTTTCAAGCCGCTCTGTAAAAAGATAATAATGGGTAAATCTTAAAACAACTTTTTAATAACAAGTTCCAAAGTACTTTTAAATCTCAGCCTAAAATGCATTTTGCTGTCTCAGACCTTTTCTCGTGCATTTTTAATTTGATCATCTTTATCCATGTTTATGCAACATACAGCAAGCAACTTTCTCTTTTTAGTTCTGGCTTTGGAAGTACCATTGCACAGAAGTATCAGTGTTTATGTTTACACACTTGTTGAGCCAATATTTGTTTGCTTAAATATTATTTGACAAATCTGCGTCCATTGGTTGGGGCTCCTCACCATCTGGCTCATCGTAGGGGGCGCTAGAGATGGGTCTACCAGAGGCATTCTTCTTCTTTCGGGCCTTGCCTTTCTTCTTTGAGTGTCTCTGGAAGGTCTGCCAGCCTTGCTCAAGGAGCTCCGTTCGCTTGTAGGCCAACACCCTGTTTCGACTCTTTGAGACCACGAAATCCAAAATGGCGAACGTCACCAAGCAGATAAGGAGGAATAAGCCCGCTACGATGGCAAGAGATGTCGTTGAACCCATAGGTGTTGAGAACTGAGCACAGCCAACTTCCGGTACTTCCGGTGCAGGGACAAGGGTCGCCACGCATGCGTTGTAGCCTCTCAAGTCGTCCAAATCTGGCAGGCTGTACATTCTCGATGAAACATTGTGAATGTCTTCAATCATGTTCATTGCAAAGTCACCTGAGTTGGTGAGACTAAATCCAGTCAGATTAGAGGATTGCGGGATGCCCAATTCCCACCGTATGGTGGCGCTATACGCTGTGATGTTAACAACGGTTACTGTTAAGGCGGAGTGTACAGTACGGAAGCTCAGAGAGGTCATGAGTATCGTTAGCTGCACGGCATAGTATGCACAGAAGGTCACGGCAGACGCCATGATTGCCAAGTTTGGATTGTCCGCTAATGGCCACCGTCCCTGTCCACTTAAAGTACTCTTAAAGTTCTGTAAAAAAAAAATAATAAAAAAAATTGAACAACAAATAATTATGTTTGCCAATAACTGTGAATTATGTGCTATTTTCACGATACTCTTAATTTCGTGCTTTTACACAAGATTTCTTGGAATTTAGATTTTTATATTGTATCGGTAACTTACGATTTGTTTAATCTTTGACCTTTAGAGCTTCAGCCCAAAAGTAAAACCCCACAAGTAACCAAAAGCTCTCTCGATGGACACTGACTACGTAGTATGTAGCGAGCACACTTATGCAAATTCCAATCGTGCATTTATCATTTATACGAATTCAATCTTTGTTATTAAAAAAGAAAAAAAGAAAGAAAAAAAAATCTTTACACCACATCAGAGTGTAAAACACACTCTTTTGTTATTTCAAAATCCTTGGTTCAGAACTGTCCATGCTTCAGTGCATGCATAGTACGGCTCAATGTCAACTTTAAATGATACATGCAGGCGTGTATGAAACACACTGTACGTGTAGGCGTGTGAGTACAATGCGAGAAGTCAACTGTGAATAACTGAATGGCAACGCATTTAATCTTGCGACAAATGTTTTGTTACTCTAGTTTTGTTACTCTAGTCAAGGTGACATTTTAATACGATTTCTGCATGACTAGCATTGTCATGGCGAATCACTTTGTGTATTTTTCTTAACACTTGTTTCGTATTGTAATTTCAGTTTAACAATTATTGACATGAGTAGTAGCCTATTTAAACCTTTGTTTGCCATCCTCGTATATATAGAGAAGGTCGAATTAAACTTTGGGATCATGAAGGTTCGGGGGGGGGGGACACTGCCACCTTCCGTTAAACTGGTGTCAAATGCCATTGTATATGCGAGTTTTGTCAACATCCAATAAAAATATCCAAGGATGTCACATTTTCTACGCAGGTTGTTCAGTCCTACAATTTGATGACATCTACAAGAAAGTCATTGAATTTACTTTTTGAGATGCGCAAACAAATCCGTTGTTGTTGTGGTTCGTATGTTTCAATTTTCTCTCTGAAAGAGTATAAAATCAAAAGACAGGTTCAATCATCAAATGTGAGTTTCAGGCTTAACATTTCCCCTGCTTTCACAAGTACAGCGCATCATAGGGACATCACACGGTGATAATATGTGCTATATAAGAATGGTTTTATTATTAGTACTACGTTCTATTGGATAATGAGGGCATTGTCATGTCGATCATAGAGACCCTAATTTCCATGTTATTTTAATGATGATATGAATATGCATGAACTGAGTGTAGTTTCCTGTCTTTTGCAATTTGAAGTCCTAATGCGGACTGGATAACGGAAACGTGCGGCCTGAAGGAAAACAACTCGAAATGGCAAACCACACTGTGTTTTATTTAGATCAGCAATTTCCCTGTTTCGATTTGGGCTGACGAAACACATAGCTCACCAAATGAATGTAAAACACCAACCGAGACTTGAAACCCTTCAGTTTCATGTATTCTTATGATTAAAATCATGACATATCGCAGAGGGTAAACAGTAGAGGGCGTGTCCGAATGTACGACCTTTATCCTTTTAAAATATGATTAAAATCATGAAATAATATCACACAGAGGGTAAACAGTAGAGGGCGTTTCCAAATGTACGACCTTTAGCCTTTTAAAATATTAAGTTAAAGGCAGTGGACACTATTGGTAATTGTCAAAGACTAGCCTTCACAGTTGGTGTATCTCAACATATGCATAAAATAACAAACGTTTGAAAATTTGAGCTCAATCAGCCATCGAACTTGCGAGATAATAATGAAAGACAAAAACACCCTTGTCACACAAAGTTGTGTGTGTTTAGATGGTTGATTTCGAGACCTCAGGTTCTAAATCTGAGGTCTCGAAATCAAATTCGTGGAAAACTACTTCTTTCTCAAAAACTATGGCACTTCAGAGGGAGCCGTTTCTAACAACATTTTATACCATCAACCTCTCCCCATTACTCGTTACCAAGTAAGGTTTTATGCTAATTATTATTTTGAGTAATTACCAATAGTGTCCACTGCCTTTAATAGTTTATGCCTAATATTTACTCTTTGACTCATATGAACAAGTCCTGTCACATGAGACGTTTGTTACATGCAATTTAAAGGCGCATGGCCTGATTTTCATCGATTATTTTAATTCATTAAACAATTTTTTTAACTCTTTTCTTTTTCTTGTATAGAAACTCTTCAGAAGATTTTAAGGGGCGTGGTACTTCTAAAGACTTCCAAAGATATCCATAACACAACGATGACGTGATAATTTGAGGGGAGGGGTGGGGTACGCCATGCCGCCTATCTAGTATAAACTACAATATCATTATGGTATTATGTTCTGTTCATAACACCAGCCGTTGATTTTACCATAAAATTAATCTAAGGACTTTGGACGAGTTAAGTTCCGTATCCTTAGACGTTAGGACGCAAATTGAACCCATCCTAAGTTAGGACATGGTTATTGGACGAGTTACTCATTTTAACTCGAGATAGGATTAATCCTAGCGTTTTGTGAAATCAGGTGCTGGCTTTTTAATTCGCATAATATCTCCTCAAAGAACTTTCATTCTAAAGAAAAATTTAAATTATTATGTTGTCAAACCTGCTTAGAGAATGTTGGGCTGATCGGTGGACGCCCACTCATAACTAAGCCGCGGCACGGATAGCTTAAAGATTACTGTTAAAGGCAGTGGACACTATTGGTAATTACTCAAAATAATTATTAGCATAAAAACTTACTTGGTAACGAGTAATGGGGAGAGGTTGATAGTATAAAACATTGTGAGAAACGGCTCCCTGTGAAGTGACGTACGGTAGTTTCGAGAAAGAAGTTATTTTCCACGAATTTGATTTCGAGACCTCAAGTTTAGAATGTGAGGTCTCGAAATCAAGCATCTGAAAGCGCACAACTTCGTGTGACAAGGGTGTTTTTTATTTCATTCATATTTCGCAACTTCGACGACCAATTGAGCTCAAACTTTCACAGGTTTGTTATTTTATGTATATGTTGAGATACACCAAGTGAGAAGACTGGTCTTTGACAATTACTAATAGTGTCCACTGTCGTTATTAAACGAAACCAACCGAGTCTCATAAATAGTTCGGTAATCCCCGTTGAGTAATCGCAAAAGTAAATGTACATTTCATTGCTCATAAAACATGATCCCGTGATACCTTTCGTTTTTTTGTCAGGCCTTTATGCTTTTATAATTGACACTTAAAGTAGAGCCCGTCGTGTACACAAAAGTGCCGAACTTACATTTCGATGCTAACAAAAATACTGCAATTGAGGTGGGGCATTCACTGCAGGTCACAGTGCAAATACAATGCTTAGCTTTGTGGGTTTTCTTTGGGTTTGGACCAATGGCTTTAGTTATGTTTAGTCCTACTACAGATTGTATTTTTTACGATGTCAGAGTTTGAACACATATGCACATACGAATATATACGCAGAGAAAACTCCTACATAAAAACATTTTAAATGGTTTTCCCCTTTGTGTTTCCCTCAATTTTATCTTTTATTGTTTACAAACGGAAACCAAAGTCCTTGGTGTATGTCGTTAACCGTTTCCTCGATACGCTGATGTTTCTTGTGAGTTTCCAATTTGGGTAATTTCCCGAAAATTCCCGATAACTTCTTTTTATATATTTTTTATTGAAGTTCACGTGTGGTACATAGAAAACTCTCGCACACTTGTTGTATCACTTTTTTCTGCGATTTTCATTGGCAAAGCATTACAAATGTAAGATACATATCGTCACATAAACGAAAACACACAACAACAAACCATAGAGCAAGTCCTTGCCCTATATGAACAAACAAACAAACAAACAAAAACAAAAACAAAAACAAAAACAAAACTGCAGTGGTAATTTAAAGCCCTATTTCCCCTGAAATAAAGACAGCAGGCGAAGATGGATAGTGCAAATAATGAAGGATTTGTGGTAAACACTAAACAGCACTAAAAATATTCACCAACATCTTACCTTTATACGTTCCAACTCACAGTAGCTCCATCCATCATACTAGACTCTTCAAAGGAACGTGAACGTAACTACACCTCACCAGTTGTCAAGAACACTCATGTACACATTCATGGTTTATTTACCATAATTTATGCCTTGGATTTCCCGTCTTTTCCTAATTATAATAATGCATGTCTCGTGATACAGTTCTGGTTGTGGTGTAGTGTTGGTGGTTTGCAGATCATCCATGTAAGAAAAAGGAAGTCACCTTCATCATCTACGCACACCAAACAAAAATGGTCTGTGGGGCGACTTCTCGGCAGTGTTGTTTCAATAAGTGTGGTCTATGTGTCAGACCTGCTGCATTCTGCTAGCGCTAACCCTCGTGGGCTGCCTTGACCTAATAAGTGAAACCAATGGCACAAATGCGATCTCTATTGGTACATGCTTGGCTTATTATGCCTGGAATGTACTACGCACTATTCCACAATGATGAAGGACAGTCCTATGATCAAACTGTACACTGCCTCCTTTGCACACCACAATCGAATCAGACCACCATGACCTCCACGCCCCAAGGTCAGTCTCGGAGGGTTTGCATCCGGTCCGGTTCATGGAAGCTGTTCAAAGCAAGCCTCGTGTTTATTTGAACATTATTTGATATATTGTGATGACAGATTATGTTCAAATCTCAAAGTCAATAATCGCAAGTGGTGAATTGTATTATTCGGATCATGCACTTGCGCAGATGGTTGGTAGGGAAGGGCCTTAGATTGTGACGTCATGAAGGTCAGTGTTCGGTAGTATAGACGCAACACTATGTAGTTGGAAAACAATTAAAACGAGCAAAATGATTTTCAGAGTACAACGAGTGAAACTTAAAACATGGAAGTAAAACATGTACACAATTAGGGACTTCGACAAAATAATAAAAAGAACACTCAAAGGGCGGACCAAAAACTACACAAATATATTAAACAGCGCCCTCAGATTACTGGACGTATAATGGCCTTTTCGAATAACGGCCTTAGTCTTGAAATTAAGTCGGTAATGGGAAACTTTAGACTATCTGCCAATCACCAAGAGAGGGCGCTCTTCACCAGGTAATGTCAACAACTTAGGAAGGAAAAGCATGAGTGACGGTCACTGACAGCAAATACCTTGTGTTTTGCGTGTTTTTGATTTTGTATTTTAGATTTAGCCAAACTGTATTTTGTTTTTTATAACACATTGCCAGCAAAAACCAAACTGTTCTGAAACAGGACGTACTGGACACGAGTTCCCCAATGATAACAAGCGATGTGCATGAGTTTTTGGGAGTGTTTCTTCTAGGGTAATTAGCAAAAATTCCAAAATGCTGACCTACCAAAAATTGAGAAGAAATCTAAAGTTAAGTTGTATGACAATGTATCTGATTTAATTTTCAAGAGGCTGAGAGACTTCTAAATATTGTTTGAGTGTTTTTGAATTTTTAGCATTTACCATTGTTTGCTATAGGAGTTGTGCACCCTTACCTGGTAGGTCTGCTGCCCTCTAGTGGCAGAGCTTTCAAAAAGTCTCCCATTGTTTTAGCGCGGTGTGGTTATGGGACTGTGACTGTTGCATGAACAGCGGACTGTGTCAGTCATCAAATCTAGCTTTGCGTACGCGCTCAGGGCTTAGACGAGAGGACAGTCTGAAGCCGAATCCAAAGCCGAAGCCGTGGATTTGAAAATGTCCAAGGTCACATCCCCTACCCCTTAGACTTGGGTCATATATACCCCCCCCCTCCCCAAGTCTCCTATCCTGAGGTTCCTTCTTCGTTCCTGTTACATCCATGGTTACATAAAGGGTGTGCCTCATTTAAATAAATTAAGCCAATATAGGTTTCCCCAAGTCACACCCCACAATACACTACCGTATTATACTTTTTCAACCTGTAAACAATATTTTGTTGATATAAAATCTTCTAGGTCAATTCAAGTCTAGTTTATTAAAGACCCAAGGTCAGTTGGAATAATAAAATGCATTAATTTGACACCTGAACTTTTGTAAGTGACGAGCTAAGCTTACAACGGGTGCGTTCGATAAGCTTCCCTGGGTCGACCCCGCAGTGCTCACTCGGTCGAGCCCCTGACAAGAGCTAATCGAACGATCACACACTCGCCCCCAAGTGACCCACTCCACAAGCATGGCACTGGGGGCTGACCCGGGTGAGCCCCGTTAAAGCTATTCGAATGTACCACCGGGGCAGACTGGGGTCGAAGCTAAACGAATGCACCCATCATGAAATACGGCGCCAGGAAGTGCACAATATTTCACGCCTGAGTACACAAACATTTCTCCCAGGGGTCAAATACAAGGTTTTATCAAAATCATAAACGGTGCCTTGAGCGTTATTGGCGGGACACAAGTTCACAGAAAAATAAACATTATTTCGTGTATTGAAAATGAAATGATGAATGATGAACTTCAGTAAAGGTTACAGACGTCGGCCCCCATAGGATGCGTGCTGTCTGTATTTCAGGAAGCGTCTAATCGCGAGTCTGAACTTGACAACAACTTGACAGATCAGAGTAAGCTATCAAGCAGTTGAGTTCGAGAGCCCACCGACTCAAGCCTTTTTTTTTCTCGAGCAGCATGAAGATGACTGAAGAAGGTGGTGAGGCAGGGACTTATGTACCACAAGGCGATGGACGTACCACCAGGAGGAAACCCGGAGACAGTGCCTGTATGATTCTACTCAAGTTCATTGTGATTGTTGGGTTCGTGATATTCCTGGTCGCAACAAGTAAGGCATGCCTGGCGGGCAAATTCTCTTTTTCTGTACATCAAAACTACCACTGTCGTAGAGCTTTTCAGAAGGATTCTTTTATCTAAATTGATTCAAAAAGGAAATCCTTAAAAAATACATCAGCAATTTTGATGTACGTGATTTGCATGTCTGGAGCACTGTATTTTACAAGCTCACTGACCCTGTCCTAAAGTACAGCGTTCGTATATTGTGCAATAATTGCATTCTCGTATATTTCATTTGATTGTACATTGTCAATCCTATCAGGGCAGAACAGGGCGCCCTTATTTCATATTATCATTTCTACGGCTGCATCAGATTACTACAAAACTTCTGAGAGTTTTCAACGTTTTTGTGATTTCGTTTTCTTCCAAAAGGCCGTGTTCTGATAGTGTCAAAGGCATGCCGTAAACCTTAGGTGCTGAGTTCGAATTCACTTGGTCTTTTGATCCAACACAATTAAGTGAAATTATTTTAGTAACTTTGCTGCTGTCATCGCGAACGGCAAAATGTCATAGAGCTGCTGAGCAATTTTCTGATTATTTACCAGAAATGAGCAGGAAATCAATTATACATGTGGTAGTTTGGCTGGTAACCTTATTTTGATAAGCATAATTTTGTTGTGCTTAGCTATACTTTTTGTGCTCAGCCTTATGAAATTAGTCAGCTCTAATGAAACTTGACATAAGTCTCTCTTGTTTTTCAGTCGTCCTCTTATTTGACAGAATTAACACCAAAGGAAGTAGTGGATATGAAGATGCCATATGTTTGTCTGAACAATGCGTCCAGTCAGGTAAGTTACTCCACAAACTTGCTTCAAAGTGCTTAAAGTTTAGGACCCAAATGTTGATTGGAGGCCAGTGTGATAACACTATTGTTGTTTGTTGTTGATGTTTGTTGTTGATGTTGATGTTCTGCCAGCATCCTTTATGTGCTCTCTTAATGTAAAAGAGTGAAAAAGCACTCGTTGAATAGCCGTATGAAGGACAACTCTTTGTCGAGTGGTCTTCCACTCTTTTAGATTGAATGATGCATCTTTTTGAGTGATTTTTCACTCTGTCCTGGAGTGAAACCCTTCTAAAAGAATGAAATAACCACCACTCTCTTTGAAGAGCCGTATGGAGGACAGCTCGAAATGTAAAGAGTGGTGTTTTTTACTCTTTTACACTTAGAGAAACCGACTATGTCAAGTGTAGAGTAAACCAAACTATACAGCTTAATTAATATTGCAAACAGATAACTTCAAATGACCAATAATTTAACAGCATATGCAAAAAAGTCGCTGGAAAAAAATTGCAAAACGAACAATCCTAACCTGTGGAAAACAATGTTGCCAGCAGGTGCTGGAGAGTTTTAGCGAATATTATCCAAAATGACGTATTAAAGAAAGGATTGAAGAAGGAAATGTTCAAGACAGTTCAAGTTGTTATTGCCAAAAATAAACACGTCTTCGCGTTTCGTTTTACTTAAAGGTTTAGTTTGGTAAGGATAAAAGTCATTAAAGTTATGGGAGCTTACTGAATACGACTTCTTTTCTTTTGAAATGAATCACTCGGGCATAAAGACTTATTCGAGAAAACTGTATTATATGCACAAAAAAAGTGCAGGAGATGAGTTTGGTTGTTACAACTGCATGCGGACAATATATTTACTTGCTGAAAATGGTGCATCGTTTTTACCTTTTTTCTTCCAGGCAAAACAGATTAAGCCCACATTGTCACAGCTTATTATTTCACGATTGTTGAAAGCGTGAACACTATTTGTGACTATTTTTGTCCATGTACTTATCCTGTTGTTACAACTCAGTGATCGAATGAGCGCATTTTCTTAATTTCCTTCATTTAAATGAAGTCGCATGTTTGACGTTATCTTTATCATGTCTCTCACTGTAGGCTACTTGGCAGTAATTAAAATCAGCGTGCGGCTGTTTTGGCGAAAATTGTTTTCGTGCGGCATACACAGTAGTCTTGTTTCAAGGCGCAAGACAGTTCAACTTTAGCTTATTCTCGAATATTGGTGCGCAAACAACCCATATCTCATCGTGTCTAATTTTAAGTAATTGATGTTCTGTCTTTTCAAACTGTCTCAATATCAATGGATTGTTTTTTGTCTATACATGGAAATAATAATGTGTGTGTTGATCCCTTTTTGTCTTTTCAAGCTGCCATGTTACAGACGAATATGGACAAATCAGCCAAGCCCTGCGATGATTTCTACGACTTTGCCTGCGGTGGCTGGGCCAAGAAACACGTAGTAACGGGGGATCAAACAAGCTTTGGTCAGTTCGCCAAACTTCAAGAGGCAACGAGCATGAAACTCAAAGGTGGGTATACAGGATATACTAGACCTTGACTGCTGCCATTTTGGCTGGCTTCGCTTTACAGTTTATTGTTGTTTGCTCAACAAGAGTGTTCCATGCCCGAAATGTGGCAGAGGGTGTACTCCCCCATTCAATGTTCGCATGCTTTAACACACTACTTTCATCTTGGCAGAAGTACCCACCCCTTCTGAAATCTTCTAAAGAATTCCTGAGATTCCCAGATCACAATGAAGACGCAACGGGGGGGGGGGTGGGCACAAGCTACACATTATCGAACAGACACCGTATTCATTCTGAAACATTCACAGGTGATTTTGATTGTATCTTTCTTGATAATGGCAGAACAATCAACGATTCTGTCTCTAAGCAGCTTCAGGAATTACAATCGACTTGTATCAAGTGCTGTCTTCCAGTTGATCATGTGGTATGCGTCTTCACGAACTCGGCAAACTCTCGCGACAAGGGGATATATTATACGCCAAGCTGGCGACAGCCATTCTCTCTCATACAAACATTGGTTCAACGTATATGGTTATGAATTGCACAAATCAACTATGACTTAGTATAGTAGACGGGATTACTTGCTTGTCTATGCCTTTAAAAAGTTCCCATGTGACAAGACCAGCTAACATTAACAATGTTTGTGTTTTTACTATAGGACTGTTTGAAAGAGATCCGAAATCAAACGAGCCCGCATCTTTCAAGAAAGTCAGGGATTTCTACCATGGGTGTATGGACACAGGTATCGTTTCATTTTTTTAAAACTTTTATTTCTAAAATTATGTTTTTCTATATTACCCCATAACAGCACCATAAGCGCCAATAACCCAATGGATAGTAAACGAGAACAAAGGTTAAGTTTTAAAACATGCCCACCAGATTTACGGGTGATGTAGCACCTCACGTGCCCTCTCTTCCGCCCTCGCTACCACTCTCACACCCTTTAAACAATCTGTCCCAAAATGGAAGAGAAACATTTACAAACCATGAGCTGTCTTGTTTCTCTTGAAGTAATATTGACCACTGATTTCCTTTAGAAACAATCGATAACCTGGGCAAGGCACCAATGATAGAGATGTTAACCAGTCTCGGTGGCTGGCCAGTCCTCGAAACAAACCCTGGTGGCAACTGGAACCAAAGTGCCTTCAGCTTCGAGCGACTGTTGGCGACTCTAATTGGGCAGTACGACACTTATCCCATCATATCTGTCTTTGTGGAAACGGATGACAAGAATTCTAGTGAATATGTTTTGCAGGTAATTTATTAAGTGTCTGTTTATACATCAAGTTAAATAGTCCAAACATCTAGTTATAAATTGAATTAACTTGAGTACAAGTTAAAGTACCATGACTGGGGGTTGATACCCCTTTTTCGGGAGAGGGGCTCATGGGGAGCTTACTGTGTGCCCGTTTTCGTATTTGTAAAAGTACTCTGTCTTTTTCGGTGAACTTGCCACGGACGTCTATTTCACCATCACGTTCTACTTAACAGTAATGTGAACTTGACATTTTTCAGGAAGTTTTTATGGTAATCAGCTGCACCACCAGTTACGGGCAAAACTACACGGAGGGGGGGGGGGGGGGGGTTGCAAAGACTTCACCGGACCTTGGGGCTATAAAACAGTGAGCAAACTTATGTGCAAAAACAATGGAAGAGAAAAGCGGACAACTCAAGGAAGTTCTCGATTCATAACAAACAATGCATGAGGTTTTTGAGTCTGTTTTTAACGAAACGCATCCGGATGGTTTGACAAGCTGGGGACGTATCCTCGATCTACTTGATCGGCCAGAACGTTTGCGTGGGCGGAGCCTCGGGTGTCAAAAAGGTATAGAGGATTTTCTACTGGAATATTGTTTTGGCTAATCCATGAATGTGTACAAGTGAAGGATTTGTGAGAAAAACAATCATAGTAAACTCTTGTCTTTTTTTGTCATAGATGGATCTGCCGGGTTTTGATGTGCCAAGCTTAGTCAGTGATAAAGACACCCGTCAAAACCGGATTAAGTCTTTGGTGAGAGAAGTGATTTTAAATGAACCTGCAAGAAATTATTATAACTGATGTTTTTTTTTATTGATCTGTTGTTTGTGTCCACTTTGTGTATTGTTTTACCTTTACACCAATCTTTTCACAGATTCCTGAGCAGCCTCAGTATGATCCTGGATACAGAAACTTAGTTGGCAAAGGAACAGAGTACTCAGCGGTAAGAAAATAGTATTGAATCAAGCCGTAATTTCTCGTAAATCAGTTTCTTGAGTACACACACTCACAAAGCCAGGTATTAAATAATGTCAACAAATAAAAACGACTAGAAAACACGTCTAGTAAGATTGCATGCATTATCCAGTGAGCTGAACAAAATAATGTGTGTTTGTGCATTCTCCACTGTACTCTCTAACCCCTGGGAGCTCGAGCTGTTACTATTAGTCTTAACTCGAGTCTTTTTATACATGCAGGCCAGAAAGGCATACCTGAAGTACATGGTTGATACCGTAGTCGCTCTCGGTGGGAACAAAACGACTGCAATCGAGCAGATGAATGAGACTATGGAATTTGAAATAGAGTTGCAGAAGGTAAGACATGGCTAGTAAGTTTGTACAGTGTCTTGAAACAATTGACATTGTAAGACATGACCGTGAAATACGTCAAAAGTTCCTAAAGCCTTATGACACCAAACCATTCTTATCTAATTTTTACGCGACTTATTTCTTCGCAGATCAGAGACACTACGGATCCGGATCAAAACTATAATGAGACCACAATAGAAGAGATGGGAATCACCTACCCTGAAGTGAGTAACAAATTTAGAGTAAAAAAAAACATAAAGCGTAATTAATTGAAGCATCGTTAGCTTCAAAACTGATCCAAACCTAAGCCAGAACCGGAGCCAAAACATAGGCCGTTTTTGGCTCAAGATGTTGTTATTTTTGGCAATTCTTATCATTACATCATGTTTAGATTGATTGGGAGCTGTTCTTTGAACACGTCATGCCAGAGACTATGACTCCACCAGTGACACCATCTGAACGGATCATTGACTACGCAGGGGGACCCACTGGTTACTTCACGCATGTAATCAGATTGCTGGCGGCAGAGGATAGATTTAGAAGCAGGTAAGACATAATAATACAATCATATAAAAAAATAAAAAAATAAAATGAAAATAATTACTGAATAAATAAGCCCAAACTTAAACTACCTGAATAATTTCGGATCTTCCAGGGTGACAGCCAATTACATGCTCTGGCGACTTGTGGAAAAAATGGTTTCGAACCTTGGAAGTGAGTTTACGGATATAGTGCAGGAATACAAAATGGCGACCCGGGGAACAACTAAAGAGCTCCCACGATGGAAGACGTGCTCGTGGAACACAAATGCTGTACTTTCTTTCGCCTCTGGGAGGATGTTTATTGATGAGTACTTTCCCGAAACCGCCAAGGAAAAGGTAGAGTAGGAACTGTTGAAGAGTCACAATGAACAAACAAACTGGACTAAAAATGTTGGCAGCCTCTGAAGCGGAGTCAGCTCTATGTATTCGGAGAGTTGCAGCATTGTTATGATACATAAACATACACAGCTAGCCTACCAAAATAATTAACAACATTCAAGGAGTTTTGGGTAAATAAATTGTCTTCATAGTGATTGTCTCCTGCAGACACTTACAAAAGAAACAAATTAATTTTGGAAAGAATTTGTGAACAAAATTCAGATTTTTCTGTTATCCATAATACAAACAAAATGCAAAACAATGTACACAGCAAAGTAGGAAATAACATAACATAAAACAAAATAATGAGATGAATAATCGACTTGTTTATAATCCCCAATGAAATACTTGTACATATAAGTAGGACTCAGAACTGTTGATGGATGGGAGTATCCTAGGTGAGGCTCATGGTATAGCGCTACGTGTAATGGTGCTACCACGAACTTCACCTTATTGTACAAAAGTAAAAAGAAGTGAAAGTCCAGACCTTTATTAAAGCTTTAATCTTGTCAACTTGACTTGCTTTCAGACGAAGGAGATGGTTCATAAACTCTTAGACGCCTTTAAAGTCATGTTGGATAGTAACGAGTGGATGCAGGATGCGGATAAGAAGGAAGCACGTGCAAAGGTCAGTTTTTTTTTTGCACTTTTTAAAACGCCCACATGCCCCCTTCCAGTCTGCCTTAACCCCCCCCCCCCCCAACCCCACCCACCCCTTGTTGTTTTCTTTCCTTTTTAAGGCTCAACACGATTAAGACTTTAAAGCTTTCAAAGGAGAGTAAATAAAGGTCACAGGTTTCACTCATGGAACAATCTCCCTCTACACATCAAACAAGCTACCACTGTCCCACGTTTCAAGAGTTTTCTCAAAACATTCAATGGGAGACTTTTGGGACGCTTGGTGGCAGCAGACTTACCAGGTAAACTCCATTGTTCTCGGTAATCTGCGCACGCTCAGAACTACGTAAACAATGGACATTTGAGAGCTTAGATATTCTTTTTGGGGTGTTAGGCGCTATATGAATGCAGTTGTTGTATTAACGTTATTATTTAAATAAAGTTCATTGGTTTGAATTGATCATGTAACATTTTTCATTGAAAACAGAAACCAAACTTCCAACTATTGGTTTAAAGCCATTGTACACTTTCGGCACAGAAAAAAATCAACAAAAAAAATCACAGACTTACAAATAACTTTAACAGGGTTTACAGAAGGTAATGGTGAAAGAAAACGTGCGGAAACAATGGTGGGTTTACCCCGTTATTTTCTCCCGACTCCGATGACCGATTGAGCCATATTTTTCACAGGTTTGTCATTTTTTATATGTCAGTTGTGATACACGAAGTGTGGGTCTTGGACAATGCTGTTTACCGAAAGTGTACAATGGCTTTAAAATACTCAGGTACATTTTTAAGTTACAACAGCATAATATAACATTACTTTTTCAAATTGAATTCATTTATATTTTGGATTGCATGTTGACTATTATTATTGTCATAAACCAACAGGCAGATAAGATGGAAATTGACATCGGTTTCCCAGAATGGATGAAGAACAATGCTAAAATGGACGCCAAGTACAAGGACGTATGTATAATTATTATGTAATTTAATTTTAGAAAGGGAATTTAAAACCATGGTTTTGCAACAATTTGGAATGAGAAAGTTTTTGCCCCTTTTCTGTCCTGCCTTTCAAGTCTTGTCAAAAATTGCACGGGAATCTTTTATCCGTTTGGTTAAAACTACAGAAATTAATTATAGGATAATTGCCCCCGACAAAAAAATTATAAACTATAAAATAAATTATAAACTCTCACCCTTGTTGATGTGATGGTGTGATTTGTTGATTTTAGATTAATACTACGAAGGAAAACGGATTTGCAAACTTATTATCGTACTACAAATGGAGGTCAAGAGAAGATCTGCAAATTCTGCGACGCCCGGTCGACAAGAACGAGTAAGTTCGTGTACTTGTTAGTTGATCCCTTATAAACAAGGAAAAAAAAACTAAATAAATGATTCTGGTCTAATTATCATTCTAAATTGATTGTGTTTTCTTTATATTAACAGGTGGAGGAAGGGACCTGCTACTATAAATGCATTCTACATCGGTTCATCGAATAAGATGCGTAAGCAATGCATTTGATTTGACGCCACACCCTCAGTTTACCCCTAATATGGACCGCCATGAGCATAAAAGTGCCCCCTTTCCCTCCGTATTTTTCAAAGTTCCCAAGTTTAATGAAACTTTACACAATGTTCATTTCACATTTCAAATGTTCAAGTTCTATGATGACATTATTCAAAACTTTCCCATTTTAGTGCATTGGTTGTTGGAGTTTGTTCATACAAACTATATATTTGTCTACTAATAGTTTCCGCATTTCTTTCTGTGCCCAGTCAAAAGTAGTGGTTCGCATAATTATCATAATCTAGACCTAAACGTATTTTGCGTAATCTTGTTATGGCGAGGTTTTCTGATAATGTCGGCCGGGCTGGGAGGTGTGAGGCTTGTTTACACAATGTATGTTAGAGAGCATGGTACATTGTAGTCTCGCAGTGGGAAATATTGCAAACAACGGCTTTATTTCAAGTCAAGCATTCTCATATTTTGCTTTCTTGATTGTCTTTTCAGAGTTTCCAGCAGGTATTCTCCAACCGCCATTCTACCACCAAGACCTTCCATGGTAATGTTACTTGGTTGTAGTATTATTTAGCTTGTCTCCTTAGTGCTTACTGTAAGATATCTCTATGGCTTCTCGAAGATAATTCCCTTCACGGGAAATCACTTTAATCCGGTGTCCTTAGGAAATCTGTCCCCATAGATTCTGTCCCCTGTATGGGAAATTAACATAAGCTAGAGGAGGAGGATTCAAAAAATGGCGCTGTTTGAAGAAGTTTGTACACAGTTGGCCGTTTGGACGACATGATAATCTTCAAATAATAAACCACGTGTAGTAATAATAATAATAATAATAATAAGACTTGTAATGCGCACATATCCACCCTGCTGGGTGTTCAAGGCGCAGTAAAACCAAAAACAAAACAAAAACACAACACAAAGAAAAACAGACACAACAAAATTAGTCATTGAAAACCTGTGACATAAGATAAGTTTTGAGAAGAGACTTGAATTTTGCAGTACAAAGACAAGATCGAAGATTAAGTGGTAGAGAGTTCCAGATGCGTGGCGCGGCTGAAGAAAAAGACCTGTCACCCCATGAGTGTCGAGACTTGGGTTCAATGAGGAGAAGCAATAACTGCATTCTGATGATATAATCAACGTGCTCTGAAGTCCTTTTTTCGATTCCTATGAACTTCATTGCAGGTATTTCAATTATGGAGGGATAGGAACAGTCATCGGTCACGAAATAACTCATGGGTTTGATACAGAAGGTGAGATACAGTTAGGTTGACTCCGCAACGCCTACTTCACCTATAGCCATGCCTATTTCATCTAATAGCCATGCCTATTTCACCCATAGCCACGCCTACTTCACATATAGCCACGCTTACTTATCCTAATAGCCACGCCTACTTCACATACAACCACGCCTATATACTTTATAATCCCGCAGTAGGCGTGGCTATGAAATGAAGTAGGCGTGGCTTACACTGGCAGTTAGCTCTGTTATTGAATGAAAATGTTTAAACATCTTTCAGGAAGGACTTACGACAAAGATGGGAACCTCAGGACCTGGTGGAGTGAGAAATCTATCGATAGTTTCAATAACCAGACTCAGTGTATGGTGGAGCAGTATTCAAAATTCGCCTTGCCGGACACAGAGACACATGTAAGTAAAGCACGGTTTCCCGTTTGGTTTTTGTCAAATTATCTGACATTTTTTGTAAAAAAAGTTGATGTTCAAGTAATGTTAGATAAGAATATGATCCTACTTTTTGCCTATTTAAGTGAAACTTGTTTCTTACTTATTCACAAGGCACTATTGATGCATCTTGAGATGAGTTGTCAGTTTTACCAGAGCGATGTGTACTATGACGTCATACTTTGCTTCGGCAATACTCAGTTTTAAGATCAATAATTATTAGCTCTTTGTGAACACGGCCCATGATTGTCTTGTGATTTTGTTGTTTTTACTCCAGCTCGATGGCGAACGTACTTTGGATGAAAACATTGCTGATAATGGAGGAGTCAAGGAAGCTTATCTGGTATAATAAACATTTAACCCATTTCTCGTTTTATAGACAGGGTACACTTTTGGTATTGTCAAATATCAAAATGTCAAATGTCAAATATATCAGAGTACATGTATCCTTAATTGGTGCATCCCTACACGCACACAAAATAAATGTGAACAATTTTGCTAAATAGTCGCTGCTTTAAGTACCCCCTTGTTATATTATGTTCCCGTCAGGCCTTCAAAGATAGCTCACCAAATGAACCCCTTCTACCCGGTGTGGACTACACTCAGGATCAAGTCTTCTTTATCTCATACGCTCAGGTAAGGTCATAGGTCAAATGACTTAGAATAGGGTCACCCAACTTGAATCACGACACTACATCGGTGATTCTATGTTTTAAAGGATTTTTGTCCGTCTTCTCTTTATAGATTTGGTGTTGCATTTTTACTCCAAAAGGTGCACTTCACTCGATTTCCCGCAAATCACACTCCTTGGAGCCATTTAGGTGTGTATCTTTATTATTGTGTTACAACAGCATACTATTAATTCTCACTTGGCATCAAAGTTGTTAAGCAAACTTGCTAATTCCTACCCTTGTCTGTTTTCTTTCCTGATT
Organism: Asterias rubens; assembly: GCF_902459465.1. Lineage (NCBI taxonomy): Eukaryota > Metazoa > Echinodermata > Asteroidea > Forcipulatida > Asteriidae > Asterias > Asterias rubens. The sequence goes on from NC_047079.1 coordinate 7,131,692, forward strand.
TAGACCTGTCGGCACTCTGCAGAACAATGATGACTTCTCAAAGACCTTCAATTGTGCGGCAGGGAGTTACATGAACCCTACTGAGAAATGCAAAGTCTGGTAATCAGTGTGGACGCCAGGCTATATGTCACGAAATAACCACCTTAAAAATGAACCCTACTGAGAAATGTAAAGTCTGGTAATCAGTGTGGACGCCAGGCTATATATGTCACGAAACGACCACCGATAGTTGTATTTTATTGTAATAAGCCTTATATTAATCTTCTTTTTAATTATCAATAACTGAGGTGTTTTAGCTAAAAGGTAAAGTTTTCAAACATGATTGTTGGAAGAACATTTTATATAGTAAATATTGACTCGAAAACAAGTGCCGAAACGTTGTTTACTTTTATTAATTTTTTGTTCGCATTTATAATTTTAATTGTTTTTTAATAACAAACTATTTTTTACAATTTAAAATGTGCAGTGAATATATGGAGAATATGATTCTTGTTTCAATATAAAAAAGTGCATTCGTTTTGGGTTGAACATGGCCATTTTTGTCCACCATTTTGTGGGCTGGATGGCTCATAAGTAGAGCGACTCCCAGCCTCGGTTTGGACTCCAGATTCTGCTTGGTATCTGTCAAAGAGCAGTGTGCGTTTTGATATTTCTGTATAATTATGCAAGTAACATAAACAAATTATTCATAATATTTTAGGCAGGAAATTTATAAGACATAAATATTAAATATAATCGGGAGTAAACAATATATATTTTTAAATAATTAATGGTATATTTTGTAATTATCTTTGCAAACTGATGTTGATACACTTATTTGATGGCATTATAAACTGAGAATAAAGTGTTAATGACGCAATGCCGATGCAGTGATTTTGTTTGTGACGATCTTCAGAGTTTTGCCGTTTTCTTTAAAGAGACCAGCGCCCTCATCTGACTTCGGATGGAGTAAACAAAATATTAGTCATAGCTCGGCGGCAAGCTTGCACACATGCTCACAGAGGTTTGCCATACGCGACACAGTACAACAGAAGTGCGCTAAGGCCCACTTGCCTTTGCGTTCAAGCGCGTCCACGATACAAGTGCACTATTAACACATCCACTGGTGCCTGCGTTTGAAGTCCAACCAGCTATACCCAATAGGGCAGTAGGTCTACTCGCGTTTATCAGACACCACGACGACCGAGGTTTCACCACAACGACCGAGTATATCTACACCACACCGACCGAGGATTGACCACCCTCACCTCGAAACATTCAGCCGGGGAATCGGACCCGTTTCACGGTCCAGCGATGGTACTCTCAGCGCTGAGGTCAACCTTTCGGAGTTTAGCCCGAACCAAGACCTTAAACCACGGGGAGTTGGTGACCACCGAGCTGTCGAGATGTCTGGGGATTGCGGACCTGACTGCCATCGGGGTGGGAGGCACCCTCGGGGCCGGTATCTACGTCTTGGCTGGGCAGGTTGCGAGGGAGGAGGCGGGTCCGGCTATCGTTCTATCTTTCCTCATCGCAGCCATCGTCTCTATGTTGTCAGGTAAATAATTACGGTCCAACATTATTTGCTCAGGTCTTTTCACCACCTTTGTCCTGTAATGTATTTGCATAAGCCAACAATCCCGGCCATACTGTTGGGCCCCAATTGGGCGGGGGGACAGGTGACGGGACGGGGAAGAGAATGTTCCTTGTCGGGAGAAAAAGACAGGGAATATCTATTGTAACGTTGGGAATGAGTGGCCTAAGCGCTTTAGCCGGTATTAAGATTACACAAATATTGTTTAACTCAGAGTAGGGGAGATTTGGGGAAATGTTGATTCGATCCCGACACTATTTCACCCATTTATACCCAGAGTATCTTAATATTAAACAATAGTGATCTTGAGTGAAAAAGTGGTGGACTCTGCTTCTTTTTCCATTTTGGGACAAGGGGGTAGCATGTTGTGTGTTTTCTTTCTTTTTGGGGTGGGTGGGGCTTGGGTGGGTGGCAAGAGTTTGGGTTCGCGTGGGGGGGCGTACTGATGTGTAGTGGGATGGGTGTCTTGGGGTTGATGGTTTGGTTTTGGCACGTCGGAGACCCATGGCGAGTTTAGGTTATTGTTGAGGCAGCAGTTGATAGTATTTAGAAGGTTTATGCACCATAAAGTCTCGTTTGTATTCACTGTTCTTTCGGGTCACCTCGTATTGTGTCCTATGCCTCACCGCCTCAATGTGGTGTGTCCAGTGCTGGGCACTTTGAACAGCTTCGTCACTGACTATAATAGTTAATAGTGTGTTTTGTCCGTCAGACCTTCAATCGCCAAAGCTGTCTTTCATGTGTTGCATTCTACTTTCTATCGTCATGCTAGTCAAAAAGATATTCCATGTGTTGGCTTAGTTTGATTGTGTACGTTGAGATAAGCATACAAAATGCGCCGACGATTTCACAAAGAGTTAGGACTCGTCTTATCTCAAGTTAGGACGAGTAACATAACTTAGGATTAATCTTAAGGTCTGCATGCTACAGTGCAGGGTTGGGACTCGTCCTAAGTCCTAAGATTAGTCTTAAGTTAGGAAGAGTTTTGTGAAATCGACGTAGAGCCTTTACTGCTGGGTCATATTCACAGACCCATGACTTGATAAACGTTGACCAGAGTGGTCCTTCTCTATATATCATAGCTAATCATCCTGAACCTACTTTTGTCAACGGTGTTGTATAAAACTTTTTTGTGGAAACGTTTCGCTGCACCTAAAACCTTTGACGTAACGTTTCACTGCACCTAAAACCTACAAAAGAGCTACAGTGCATAAACTTCAATGCATGATTTGTACGATGCTCAATGAAAGAACACAACTATGGAGATTGCAGTTTTATATGATGATTGAAGTTTTGATGTGATGATTCAAGGGGTCACATTTCAAACTTGTACAGCTCTTGACTTCGTTTACATATTATGATCAGTATGAGCAGTGTGTTATCTTGCCTGCCAGGAAATGTCATGGATTGTACAAGTTAGTTCACTCTTTGTGTAAACGAATGGCATAGACTATCCGTATCCATGTGTCTTGATAACTATTCTTTTAATTTTTGTTTTCTTAACGAAGGGGATTATTTTTGAGTACTTTGCTTGAGGTACGCCTTTTAAATTAAAAATGTGTACTACATAAAGATAACACTGACACAATGTGAATGATTTTATCTAGCAAAGTGAGGAATGTCTTGTTAGAGGACATTACTTGTAGTTTGACACCAGCTTGAAACATTATTGTAAACAATTGTCAATACTGAAATAGTGTGTGTATATTATGTACTTTGAGATGAGATTGCATCAAGTTCAGTTTTGACTATAAGCGAGTCAAGCTGACCTAGAAATGGATCAAGCCTTTAGGAACAGAAGTAAGACCCTGTGAAGAATCGTGAATCATAAGTGGGGAACAAACTTAATGTCTTGAAGCTCCGTGGGCATTCGAGTAGTCTACTCGAAGTGGGAGCCAATTATGATGCTTTACTATGCAGCCTACCAGGGATAAACACTTATCTTCATTTGTGTGCTTAAAGGCACTTGGCACAGTTGGTAATTAACTACTCAAAATAGTTCCTAGCATAACAACTTACTTGATAACGAGTAATGGAGACCCCTTGATAGTATGACCCATTGTGAGAAACATAGTTTTTGAGAAAGAAGTAATTTCTCACTCAATTCAGCTGAAGCCTTATTATGCATCTGAAAGCACACAAATTTGCAACAAGGGTGTTTTTTCTTGCATTATTCTCTTGCATATTCGATGACATCTTGAGCCCCAAATTTTCACAGGTTTGTTATGTTATTCATTGTTGGGATACACCAAGTGAGATTACTGGTCTTTGGCAATTACCAAAGGTGTCCAGTGACTTTAATGTCTTGAGGTTCCGGGTTCCGTTTTGACTTGAGACAGCGCGGCGTCTTAGAAGATGAAGAGGATGCAGCTTCATCCTCTTCAAGTCTTGATTTATCCGAAGGCTTTAAAATGATGAAATCATAATATTCACAGGAAAAGATAAATGAATCGTGATATGTTTGTTTGCCCTCAGGTGAAGTTGGTTTTTACTTGCAGTCAAACGAAGCCTCAGCGACTCTCTTAAAAAATAGAAATGTAGTGTTTGTTTTTAGAAAACACTATGTGTTCGGTGAAGACAAGTATGTACAGAGCTGTGTTTGAGAGATGAAACAACGCATAAACACATGCCATTTTTCGAATGTTTGTTCCCATCCGGAGAGTTGGAATCAAACGAAACCGACACGAAGCCGAAGCATTAATTCATTAAACAAAAATCAGATAAATAAAAATGAATCGAAACACTGTTTGTTGAAAAAGTCTGCTCTTCCTGAAGTATGTTAAAGCAGACATTTTGAAAGCGCGTTGAAAAAACCCTAAAACACACACACATACACACAAACAATTAACTCAATCGAAACACTGAGGATTGTTTGTCGAGAAAGTCTCCTCTTCCTGAAGATGTTCAGAGAGCAGACATGTTTGAAAGGTTAATCATTCCACTCACACGTTGAGAAAACCCAAAACACACACCGCAGACAGAACAAAAACACACAATCATGGCGTATAATCTTTCCCCGCAATGCATGCTGCACAGGCAAGACTTGTGTATGATTTTCTGTGCTGTGAAATAGATGATAGGAGAGGGGAAAAAAACTACGGGACGAATTTCCCCACCGGGCAGAGCTGCGATATCTACCCGGGCCGCAAGAGCTAATCAACGGTTAATACATTGGCTGTCTTTTCGGGTTGGTTGCTAATAAGGCGTAGATGTGTAACACGACACCATCGGGCTTTAGATCTCGTCTGTGGGGGAAATTCTCTCGTGAATTGAGCCAGCCGTGTAATTCCCTGGCTCAATCGAAGGGAGGGGGTAGCGGACATGAGATTTACTTAGTTGAGCGACCGGGGAAAACTGGCAAGGCTAGAAAATTATATGCAGTGTTTGTTTAATCATTTTATCGGGTATTTAGTTTCTATTTAATATCTACATCATTCTTGCAAAATATAATATTAAATTATAATCAGATATCCACGAATTGAATACCTACCCTTTGTCTGCTATTCAAATCGACCTTCGTTTGGATTTCTCTCGATTGATATTATATCTTTTGCGATCATAATATTAATGGTTATTCTCAAGGCCTTTTGGTTTACTGTCTAGTTACTTATAATTTCGTATTGGTATTAAACAAGAAGATTCTTTCATATTGGGGTTACATCAGGGCATTATCATATAGTTTTGCAACAAAATGCTCTAGAAATCTATCCCAGCATGACCTGGATTGTTTTTCTCTTCAATTTGATGCACTAGATGGTACAGCATTGTTAGATATTTCTAACAATAAGTATTGTATCGATGCTTGTACAATCGGGGCCCGGCTGTGACGGCAACAGAACACATGTAATTAATGTGCAAGTCTATACGTTCAAATACTCTCGAATGTTTACTTTGTCTTAAAACGGGAGCGTGATACCGTACGCAGTTAGTTCAACAAAAGGTCAAAGGTCAGTCTTTGATGCAAGGCAATGTTAAAGGGAACCTCGAGGAGATTACACCTTTAAGGCAAGCTTCGATGTCGGCCTTTTAAACATTAGTAACGTCTCAGTGCTGTTTATTCCCAACCTTTGCGTTCTGTAGACGTCCGCTCAAGCCGGTAAACCTTCCCAGGTCGTCAATCAATTTTGATTCACACGATATATTTACGTGGGGACAATTCAATCAACAGCCCAAGCTTTTATGATGAACTTGGGGGGGGGGGATTTATTGTACAACGGCCGCCGGACTGAACGCTGCTTCACAAACGGGGAAGAAATGTAATGCATTTTTGAATAACACTTTATATCTGTACAGTCAGACAATCGTGAAATTGTGGATGGGGAGGGGGCAACTGCCCTCCAAGTTTCGGGCAAAACAGTTAGGAAAACTCGAGCACAGCAAGATGAAGAACAAAAGCGAAAAGTGAAAGCAAACCCAATAGAAAATCGACCCCCCACCCTCTTTAACCAAAGTTTGACACGCCTAGTCCTTTTTCAAAACTTCAGACTGTCAAATTTGCAGATAAGAGAAAGTTCTTTTGGCCCGAGGTAAAACCAATCACCACTCTCTTCTCACGATTTAGTGATTGCGAGGATGGCATTTACAAAATACAAACGCGCTTCGTCAGTGGACGTCGATGGAAATAAAAGTATATTGTGCTTAGAGTGATGGAGATGTTTTCACGGCTCGTTTGGTGTGGAAAAGTCTTCAGGAAATAGCGAGGCGTGTCCCGCATCAGTACCCCCCCCCCCCCCCCCCTCAGCGTAAGGCCATCGTCCCTCTCGGCATTTCTTCTTTAGCTGAGGTACTTTCTTCTGATTCTTTCTGTCCCTCTCCTTATTCTTATTCTCCGTCGTTCTTCTTCTTCTTCTACTACTACTTATATAGGTCTGTGGCGGTGTAGGGTTTTGGACTCTTTCATCTTTACGGTGGATGGATCAAATAATGAATCGTCTGGTAGTCTTCTTATTTTGTCCATTGTTGGTTGGACTACTTATGTTTGTATGTACGGGGTGTTTCACGGGGTGAACTGTTTGTTAGACTTCTTAATGTGTTTACTTAGTGCCTCATTTTTTAGTCCGACGCTATATTACGAACACTAAAATAAATTCTTCCCTGGATGACGTCACAATGGGTGTATCTGCTCAAGCAATAATATAATAATTTACATTTTGACTGATTTAGAAAAAGCAGATTCTGCGTGGTTACATCCTTTTGCATTTCAACGATTCACCATATAATAAGTACAGATCCCTGTACGACCAAGTAAAGAGATCCACTTTCCTCCAAACTCAAATCGTATCATCCTTTTTGTACTGACCCTTTTCCCTTATTGTTTGTGTTGTGATTATTATATAAACTTCAATTTGGTGTGAATAGTCATCATAAATTGTTTTGAATTTGTTTAAGATGGCATCACCCTCAGTTTCACGGAACTTTAGTTATGTTGGAACTGTACGCAAAATCCAGGAAAAGGGAGGTATTGATGGCGCTATACGCGAAACGACATCCCTGATCTGCCCCGAGGGCTTTCTTCTTCTTCTTTTTCCTCTTCTCTTCAGGTCTCGTAGATTCTCTCTTTATGCCTCCACACAAAGGGCACAGGTCTCTATTTAATACACTTACCGTACCACACCATCCCTATTAGTGTTGTGCTGTCATAAAGGTCATTGCCGGGGCCTGTAAAAACATCACCTCTACCAAATTCGCATATAAAAAAGAAATCCCTTATCTCGTATCTTGATTGAGCTAAAAGGAGACTTCGCGAGACTCAAGATGTTTTCACAGCGTACTCAGAGATGTTGATAAGATGCGTTGTCATGGACTCTGGTGTGTAACGCGCTTCCAAATAAACAAAGTCGTATTCAAAATGACGTGGTTTTTCTTAAAGGTGTTGGTCTTGTTTTAAAAGCTGAAGAAATTTGTAGTGCTCCATCGTGGAGAGTAGGGGTTAAGGCTGGAGTTTCTGGTTCACAAATCTGTAGGTTTCATGTACCGGTAGCGCACGTACCTTTATCTTGAAAGAGTATGGGGTTAACCCTGGTGTTTCTAGTTCACATAAGCCGTATCCCGCATGTACTGGGATTGGTAATGGACGTGAATGAACCCAGAACACTTGTGGTGGAAGGAACACCCCAGTGTTTCAGGTTCATCAAACATTCTCGCTTACAGGTTTGCTCAAGCATGCTTGGTTTCATTACCAGACGTTTATAATAATAATATCAAAGTGTTGTCGAACACTCAAGCAGATGATACGGTGCGAAAGAGTCAAGTGCAATTATAATCGCATTATTAACATCCGGGAATATCCCTACAGATGACGTTGCTGCTAGCCGAGGTGTGATTAAAAATGGATGTATCCAGCGATATATACGGTGTGTTTGCACCTGGGAGACGGTTTTGTCAACAAACATAGGTTTACTCTTATTTGGAAAAATACAACCAATATCGAACCTGTAATCCTAGCTCAGCAAGCGTCTCTTGGAATTAATTAATTTTACATATTTTTTTTATCTACGCTTCAGTGATTATTTATATTTTTTGTGTGAAAGTAAATCGATACCCCAATTAGGCATGGAAGATGGATATAAAGCATTTTATTTCCCACATTAAAAACAAAATCGTTATCCCCTGGCAAATGTTAACATAGTTAATTTAGATAAGTCTCATTTTTACTGGCTCTGTTTTAATTTTAACTTTTTTACAGTTTTCTATTATAAAATTTATTAATACAATTTGATGACCATAGATACTGGTCCAGGGACCGTATAATTTTCTGGGAAATTTTTTTTTTAGTAATTTCCTTTCTCTCTCCATCAAAATTTAGTGCAGTCATTGTTAGGTTGCATACGGGGTCTTGTATGACTGAAATTGATACTCGATTGCATTAAGTGGATGCAAATGGTAGCATTTTATAAGTGATTCGCAATGCTCAGTTTTCCCAAAAACTATAATTCTTATCTCGAATTGCTCTGTTGAGGTTTCCTTGCCCGATTGTCTTGGGAATCCCTGCATTGGTCTTAAGAAGACGAGGATGAAGTCTTTCGTATTTCCATGGGACCTCGCTTCCTTCGAAGGGCAAATGTCTTTCATAAAGCACGATCAGGAACAACGTAAAAAGGTATCTTTTCAGGAACCTCATTTTATCTTTTTGTTGTCCCTTTTTGCGTGTCTTCCGTCTTATGATTTCTCGTTAATTGCCCTTTAGGATTTGTTGTTGATTTTTGTTTGATGTTTGTTCTGTGACTTGTTGTCTTAGTTTGTTCTTTGTTGCATATAAAGAGAGAAGAAAATAAAATCTTTTTCAGGAACAAAGTAAAAAGGTATTCCCTTTTCAGGCTGAAAGCGAATGTAACAAGAGTCGTTGCCCCAACTTGCCCTTATCACCAACTTGTCAAAGTGGGACGAGACGAGAACAAAACCTTTCCTTGTCGTCATTCAGATGGTGTGACTCTCCGTGCTGTTTGGCCGTCCATCTTGGAGGAAAGGTCACGGAGGAGCAAATCTTCCCTACACATTCTTCTACAAAGGATGATATTAATTAATATCGGAAAATGAATTTAAGATTTAATATTATCAGAGATTATAAAATAATATTTCAATTCTTAAATTCTGTCTCAGCGGAGAGCTTTAAAAATTCTAAAAATGTTATAAATTTATGTTTAGTACTGACATTACAATCCCTTTAACGAGGAGGCATTTAGGTAGAAATTACACAATTTTTGTTACGGTCAATGTAAAAGTATATTCATATATATAAATATCATACGATTTCAATAGTCATATTAACCTGAAACCTGCTGTAGAAATATTCTCACTGTAGACGAAGATGCGAGTCTAAGGCCAAGATCTTTACGAACGTCTATTCATACATCTCTCTCTCTCTCTCTCTCTCTCTCTGTTTCTCGACGAGGCCACAGGCATGCAGTCAGCGCGAATCGTCGTACCGGAAAAATAAAACAGAACAATCCTAGCCCCCGTGAATTCAAAATCCGGCAATTTAGGCATTGGCACGTCGTGTCAAAAGAGAGATTACTGATTGTCGTGCCAATTTCCTACTTCTCTGATGTACGGGGGCAATTCCTCAGCATTTCTAAAGGATTTATGCTTGGCTGCTAGCACGACACGATTCGGCATGGGAATAAGGTATTTAGGCGTGTCAGGAATTGGCGTGCAGATCAACACTGTAGTGGAACGATGAACTGAAGAAAACGAAAACAAAACTGAAGTTTGTAATCATAAAATTTGATGTGGGCGCGAACACAAATTTTGCAATGAATAGTGTCACACTGTAATGCTTGCTTTCAAAACGTCTATTTTATATCTACAAACCAAATTTTTCAAGAGGGAATTTATCATTGGATTTATCGAACCATATGTTTAGGGAATAAAGGTACCATATGTTTCGAAGAAAACAAGACATTGAAATTAGTTTGATTTGCTTAGCCGAGTTTGGTTAGAATTTAGTTTAAATGTTTTGTTTTCTCGCATAGACAGTCACACAAATATTTTTTAAATTTTTATTTAAATTTTAACTTATTGTGTTTGTTGTTTGTTTCAGGGAGGGAGTAGCAATGAAACGTAGAGTGCTTATTTCACCAACATAAAATCGAAAGACTAACAATGTGGTACACCTAACTTAACACAAACAAAAACAATTATTTATATACTCATCCAGAAATAGTAATTATGTTGATTCACATCTTTATGCGCTGGAGTATTCCAGCAAAACAATTCTGATTGATTAGACAAAACGATTATGATAAATTGAACTCCAGTGTACGTTCATCCTGGCTTTTGTCACACACCGATAACTGCCACAATTTAGCGGTCGTGACGTCATGACGCCAGGGCACGCGGCACCTCGTCTCTCCTCTTCGTATCTCCCGTATAATATGGTGGGGAGAGTAAAAACTAGACTTGTTAAACAGTCCGTTGTCCATTCTACGGAGAATGCCTTTCTTTGTGTTGTAGTGCTTCCAAAATCTACTCAGTCACACATTTTTAGCAAATGGAGGTGTTGAAACAGGCTGTTTGTCGTTACAGTTAATTGCATCAATTAATATTCATCTTCCCTCGGTTTATAAGACCTTTTGGTTTTGCCTTTCGAAATAAATTGCATCCATTAATTTGTTTCAAAGTCCACACAGCTGACTTGTGCAAGTCGACGGTACGAAAAATCCTTGCCCTATGGTATTGTATCGTATTCGTACGGTGTCGTGATTTACTGGGATTGCTATCCATGCTATACGGTGAAGTCCACCATATGGATGTAATGAGCGACCACCAGTCGCTTTACTAAAAGAAGACTGATGCAAGTCTATGACGAAGGTTGATGTTGTTTACGTTGTATGTATCTTCACGTTGTAACGATATATAATTAGAGTAAATTTAATCATAAATAATGCATTTTAAAATTATGGCGACTGCATGGTTTCAAACTGTATTTAATCCACATGTAGCATTTAGACCACAGACTAATATTGATAAAAAGGAGGAATAATTCAATAAGAGCAATGCAATACCCCATATATGCACAGGCACCATCTTGAAAAAAAAAAAAAGTATCTTGTGAAACCAGAAAAAATACCTTTTCAAGCTGCCAAGATGGACGCCACTAACCACGCCATAGAGTTTGTTACCGCGTTGCTTCAAATTTAGCGCAACATAATGGTGGCCGGTATTACCCTTAACCACTGAACGCCGCATCAACCACATTAGGGAACGCATCATGTCATATTCTTTGTCCCATCAACTTTTCCCGATAGGCACTTACCCTTCTTGGGCACAACATAACACACACCGGACTTGTGCAAGTCTACCTCAGTCCATATGGTCATTTTCTGATGATGGCCCAAACTATTCTAACTGGTGCTAGTCAATTAATGGCATGCTTCAAATCACATCAAGGAGCATAATTTATGCGCTGGTATACCTCACTGAACTTCCTGCTAATTAGAAAGGCAGAATTGCAGATGAGGGAAAGTAAGCTCATAGCGATCGGCCTCAACAACTCACTGCCAATAACACAATAAAGGGACGGTGTATGACATGGTTTTCCGATGCGTAAAATCATTTCGAATAGTTTATTTTGACTTCTCAGGTTAATGTATGTATTAAATTAAAATCAGCAGAACATGCGTCCAAGAATCAACCACGTGTAACTCAACCATGGTGGCATTTTGAGCAAGTACGGTCGATTTTTGTGGAATGTTGACGTTTCATTCAGGAAAAATATACTTCCAAGATCGTACAAGAGAAAACAATATAACACCAAAAAAAGAAAAGAAAAAAAAATACCGATGAATGAAGGCACAGTTAACATCATAGAAAGAGGAGTAGGGATGTTGTTTAAGTAAGTCCAAACTTGTAGAAATCAGCCTTGGGACATTACACAGACAACCAATGACTAGACAAACATTGAACTATAGACAAGCAAACATCGAAACTTGTAGGACAAGCAAGACAGCCAAAGAGACGAATGAACAGACAGACATTGGACTAGATAGACAAGTGTATGTTTAACATGAGGACAACTGCCATGCCATAGAGACGTCTACACAGTCTAAACCCTTCTGATGCCCCCTCCCCAATCAGGTATGACCACGCCCACATTACTCTGCGTTAACCTCGTCCCCGTGAAGGAAGCAGATGTCAAATTTGCATGCCCATTACGAACTCCATTATTGTATAATTCAGTTAGTGATCACACAAATAGGGTGGCTGTTATTTTTGTCTCTGTTCAAACTTCATTTTATTTCAGTTATTTAGTGAATATATCACCATACAAAAAGTTCAAGGACTCTCAGGATGTTTGGATCACAATAATAAAATTTACATTATTATTAAATAAGAGAAGACAAAAACGAAGATGGAGGAAACCTTTACAGAACAATGCGTGTTACGTCTTTCTTGATTTTGTAGGGGGAAATATAAAGATGCCGACGGGTGATTTGTCTGTGGTTAATGTATATTACTATTATTATTTATAACACTCATATTAAAACTGTAAATAGATTTAAGCATGAGCAGGTGTTTAATCACGGTGATGGTGAATGTATTCCTTGCCCCTGGCAGACAGGTTAAGTGCCGTAAAGCATTAATATTCCAATCCTTGAATCATTGCTGCTTGATAACCTCGGTTACGCACTTGTACTACGTTCCCATAGGCTTTTCTCATGGGTTTTTATATTAATTTTGCAATGTTCTTTATTTTGTTCTTCAATGTTGGGTTAATCTAACAACACACAGGTAAATAATATTATTAATAAAAAAACAAACATTTGTATAGCGCTTTGCAAAAAGCCTATAAATTTATGTAGAGGAAGGAGCATAAGAACAAAGAATTAACAGTCATTAAAAGGCTAACTTAAATAATGTGTTTTCAACCTGGACCTAATTCCCCCTATTAAATACACCCGCAATAGTTCTAAGCTTTTATATAAACTGTGATATAGAAAATCTAAATTCAATTCTTAAAATTACATCTTACAGACAAGGATTTAGGGAAATGTGAAGTGATACAAAATGTAAAGTGTGAATAGGACACCCACAGTGCCATAGAGACAATGTGTTTCTTTGCAATTCTTTCTGCTTTGTATTCCTTCAATTTACGCGTACAACTATGATTATGTATTTCCATACAATACACCACTGTCTGTAGTAATGCGTCAACCCTTTACATACGTCTTCTTCCCAGCAGTCTCTCCAATTCTTCTGTTCAGACAAGGTACCATAAAGATTCTCTTTAAATTACTAATACATGATTGGAGAGCTAACACTACCCCAAATGAGATGGTTTACTAGTGATCAGAAGGGGTATTATAATGCTGGAACACCATGAGCGTCCACTGACATAGTCCCTTTTCGAAACAACGGCTTCGGCTTTGGATTCGGCTCAGGCTAGCTTGGCTGGTTGGTTTGGACAAAATTGAGTGTGATTTGCGTACGTGCTCAGTGCTTCAGACGAGAGGGCGGGACACGAAGCCGAATCAAAAGCCAAAGCCGTGGTTTCGAAAAGGGTCTTAGTGGTGGAATTGAGCGGTATTAGAAGAAACCACTTCATCATCTATTGTTATTATCAATTGTGACAATTGCACAATGGTGATGTAGGAGGGCTTCACATACAATTCTCTCAATTTATACCGACCTATCTCTTTTTTGAACCGACCTGGTTTTAAAATTTTACTTATGGATGAGCTAAAGAGATTGCGGTAAATTATTCAGTACATAGTTCCCAACCCTAACTCTTCGTCTTTAAAATCCCGTCTTGAAATCCTCCTTGGTGAAGACAAGACAACGGAACTTGAGGATGCGTTAATCATTGATATAAGCAGAAGGATTGCTGGATGCTCCGTCCTGTTATTGAAGACGATCACACTGGGGGATGCACCTCCTTGGGGAGGCGTGGATAGCATTTGTTTTGCTTGAATTATCCTCTTGAAGTTATGAATATTATTCTTATAATTATTCAAATTTAGGGAGAAGCTGATGATGGGATTTAAGGCATTGCGTGGTGAGGTATCATTGGAAGTTTGGTTTGTGGTAAAACCATGTGAATATCTACATAGGTAGACTGTGTTCTTTTTGATATCTTTTCTTGCTTTTTTATTCTACTTTACCGTGGAGTAGATTTTGGGGGGAAATTTGGGAGACTTGTCTACTACAGTGAAGAAGCCGTGTTAAATTTTATCAGATACTTGCTCCTCAAAATGCTCCTTATTTGAAAATGAAGGCTACGTTTTATGAGAAATGTGGAGGAAGGAGTACAACTTGAAAATCACATACACGTACGAAGGAGCTTGGTCGGGAAACCTTAGCTAAAATACTCAAGCATTAAAATTTATTAACAATGCTCGGTGTGGTCGCATGACTGTTGACTTAATCTAGTTAACCTATTTCCGTTTGGACACCTAATGCAAAGAAGGAAAGGTGACATGCGTTCGAAACTCTTCGTGCCTCATTTTTTTAATGTACTATTTACCACCCCTTCTCCCTCCATGTAAATCGTCTTGCTTTGATGTGTAATGTCAAGAGCAATTCTGTATTTTTGAAAGTTTTATGTGGGTCAAGTATTTTTGTGACATTGCCATGGTGCCTTAAGTATTTATGTTTTTAAATTAAAGAGACTGTTTTCAAATTGAATAAAATATTTCTTCCGTCGAAAAAAAAATGGAACAAGTAACCAATTTTGAAGAGGCGAGAAAGCAATTTGACCTATATTTGTTTGGTTATTGCAGAGCCTGCTGTCCCAGCAAGACTTGTTAAGATTCCGTGTGTTCTTTATGAGAGCACTGCTTGGGAATTCAGGGATGTTTCTGTCGATAAATTATGTTTGAATCTGTCGAGGTATAGACGTGAGAGGAAGGAGCATGCCGCTCATACAGAGAGCAATCTATTGCTTTTTCACGGCGTGTTTCTCCACTCTCTGAGGCCTGTCGCCCGCCTCCATGTCCACGTTCCGGATTGCTTAATTTCATTACAACTCCCTTGACTTCTCTTGAAATCAAATCACTCTCCACTTTCAGACCCTTCGTCAATTTGGGTTACTTATTAATTTCTATAAAATGTGTTTGTGAGAGGATCGTTAAGTTTTAACGGCGTCGACGGTCTAGCTGTGCACGTTCTGTTCGGAGAAGATATCACACCATACTTCATATAGCAATAACGATGTATTCAAATTATATTACAAGTGATTGGATTTTGTTTGAGCAGAATTGAGTTAAATGAGACAGGAACAAGAAAACTTGTCATTAAAAAAAGGTTACCAATCATATTGTTATCCATGGTTTTCTTCCATTTAAACATGGATGAAGTCAATTAACAATAGTGATTTGTGTATTGTGACATCCGACTTTACTTAGAAAGTAAAATTGTCTCACACATACGGCCAATCTTAGCTCTGGAAATCGGTCCCTGGTTCACATAACTCATTTGCGCTGATAATTTGAGGCTTCATTTTGCATTTTCCTGTCCCCTCGTTTGCTGCTATTTAAGGGCTCGGTGGTTAACCTTTAAACAGACAATGTGTCGCTTCTCTCCACGGGACCAATTTACGAAGAGAAGTGAGGAAGCTACTATATTTAGCGCTCTGTCAATGTATCTTGCCTTCAATACACACATCCCAACGACAGTGAAGAAAACTAATGGCCTTTTGCGAATTGCCAGGAAACCTGTTTGCTCTGTGGAAATTTTTTCTTGGTCACTAAGCAAGACGACCCTTCTATTATCTACACGTGCCGGTTGTCACTCTCCCGATATCAGTTCAAAAAATACTGTGCTATCACCGCAATGACTTCATATGATGTATCGTTCAATTTGTTCCGATGTACCAGGGCTGAGATTGGGTTGCATTGACGTATTGTTGACGTAATGATGACGTCACGACGTGCTGACATGTCGAGGGCTGTTGTCAAGCGGGGAGACGATGAGGGAAATTGTGTTTACTTTATATCTTGTGGTGATAGGTAATAGCTGAGCTTGCGAGGGACAGAAACGTCTTCCCAAAAGGAAGTTCTACATTTCCATTCATATGCAAATTTTGATTTGATATTCATTGACGTCATCGATAACGTGACATCGATAAACAGCCAAAAGATGTCTCCCTATAGGAGATTCGCTTCAAGCTGATCAGATTTCGAAGTTTTTTTAACGGGTAACCCAAAATTGATAGTTTGTGCCTCGGAAGGAGGCTACTATTGAAGGATTTAATGAAGATAAAAAGCTGTTTTTTAGAGAAAGAAAAAAAAAGGAAAATGTTGTAAACAGGCTGAACAAAGACGTAAGAGACCAAGTCAACCAAATGTTTTAGAAGTAGTTTTTGTTTTATATTTACTTTTTATTGTTCAAATTTAAACATAAAGCAGACATAGTGTGTTGTGTTTCCATATTAAGTTTTGTAAACAAGCAAAACGGCCGGTGGTTTCACAGAACGGGATGTTTGCTGCCACCTAGCGTCTCGTACTGGATAATTAACGTTCTCTCTGTTTGCTCCGTTACAGGGTTGTGTTATGCTGAGTTCGGGGCCCGCGTCCCCAAAGCAGGCTCCGCCTACATCTACTCTTACGTCACCGTGGGTGAGTTCCTCGCCTTCGTGATTGGTTGGAGCATGATAATGGACAACATCATCGCCGCGGCAACCGTTGGCAAGGCGTGGTCTCAATACCTAG
Organism: Asterias rubens; assembly: GCF_902459465.1. Taxonomy (NCBI): domain Eukaryota; kingdom Metazoa; phylum Echinodermata; class Asteroidea; order Forcipulatida; family Asteriidae; genus Asterias; species Asterias rubens. The sequence goes on from NC_047079.1 coordinate 7,148,411, forward strand.
ACTCCATCGTGAACCAGACTATCAGCACAGCTATCAAATCCCGGGTGCAGTTTGACTCGCCATGGTTCGGGGATTACCCGGACATCCTGGCCTTCGGGTTGCTGATCGTTCTCACGATTATCGTGGCACTCGGGGCCAAGATGTCTACCGTGGTTATGATGGCTTTGACGGGGGTTAATATGCTGGTGATAGTCTTCGTCATCGTGGCTGGGTCGTTCTACGTTGACGGGGAGAACTGGACGACGAATGGCGGCTTCTTTCCATATGGAACATCCGGGGTACGTTTTCTATTGGTAGATCTGTTGGGAAGGGGGGGGGTGTTCCGCATGCAAATGCGTTTTGGATTTTCAAAAATCACGGTACAAATAAATCAGAGCCATCCGTTTTGACCTCCCTACAAGTAAGTGAGTGTCATAATCCCAAAAGAGAAGCGCCCTCTTAAGATCTTCACAATTGAAAATAGTACAGGAAAGTAGAACACTTTTTAAAAAGGCGTGTCCGAAATATGACGGGTACGTCTTTGGGGCCTGATGGTTAGGGATAGCTACAACACCTCAGTGGCCACGGGCTATTTGTACTGGTTTATTCAAATAATTTTATACTGGTGTTGCACTCTAAAGAAGAATGATGAATGACGAACTTTGTTTTGTTGTTGTTAATTTGCTGCAGGTATTTGCGGGTGCCGCCACCTGTTTCTACGCGTATGTTGGTTTCGATGCAATCGCAACGTCTGGAGAGGAGGCTAAGAACCCAAGCCGTGCCATACCTATCGCCATAGCTCTCACCCTATTCATCTGCATGGTATGCTACATGAGCGTCTCTGCAGTCTTGACCCTTATGATCCCGTATGACCAACTCTCTCCATACGCACCATTGGCTGAAGTCTTCCAATCTAGAGGGTTACCTGCCGGGCGGTATATCGTGGCGGTTGGGTCACTGCTCGGACTCTCATCCGCCATGTTGGGCTCCATCTTCCCTCTGCCTAGGATCATCTACGCCATGGCTAAAGACGGGCTGCTCTTCAAGTTCTTAGCACGTGTCAACAGCAAAACAGATGTACCAGTCACGGCTGCTGTCATGTCTGGTGTCCTGACTGCGATCATGGCGTTGATATTCAATCTGGAGCAGCTAGTCGAGATGATGTCCATAGGCACCTTGCTATCTTACAGTCTGGTTGCGGCTAGCGTGTTGCTTCTACGGTACCACCCGGATGACGTTGGTCTGAGCAAAGACCAAGTGAAGGAGCTGGCTCGACAGTCGGGAAATAAGGATGACTCGGAAGAAGCTATATCCCTGGTCGAAAAGTCCGCCGGGAAGTACATGAAATACACGGATGCGGCTTCACCCGGTGATGCCGTCGATGACACCGTGGGTAGTAAACCCGACGAACCGTCCAGTAGGTCGGGCTACGGACTCCTCCAGAACGACGGCACCGATCAGAAAACCGACAGCAAGAAGACGTCACCAACGTTAAAGACTTACATGGTGGTGTCAATATCGTTCACCATTTTCGTAGTTTTGATCATTAGTCTAAGTTGTCTCCTAGCCTTTGGTATGGATGATATCTCACGGATTGAATGGTGGGCCATTGTTCTTCTGTGCCTCTTCGTTGCTGCTTTAGTCTGCCTCGCCGTTATCATAGAAACACAACCTCAAAATCAGATGGAGCTTTACTTCAAGGCGCCCGCTGTTCCGTTTCTTCCGCTTCTAGCTCTGCTCTGTAATACTTACTTGATGATGAAGCTCTCGGCAGCGACGTGGGCTCGGCTCGTCATCTGGCTCGCAGTGGGTTAGTATTCAAATCTTATTGAATTTGATACCCGTTTGATTGAGGGATTGGTTGATATTAGTATGCATAGTCATGAGCTGATACTTTTTTGATTGGTTGATTGGCTGACACTATCATGCATATTCATGAGCTGATAATTTTTGATTGATTGATTTAACTGACGCCATCGTGCATAATCATGAGCTGAAACTTGTTGGTTTTTTGACTTTGCATATTCATGAGTTGATGCATATTCATGAGCTGATACCTGTTTGTTTGGTTGTTGATTGGCTGAAGTAGTGTGTTTACTTGCGCTGGTGTATACAATATTTAAATTTCTTACCAATGTGAGACTTTTCTGACGATAGGTGAAAGCAGACGCACTCCATAAAATCACCCTCCCACTTTTTTAAAAGACTAACTATAGAAATATTCCTGGTTGTCTGCTGCCACCCCGTCTCAAAAATGTCTCATTGCAACCATTGATTTATCTATCTAACTTATTCGTCCCTTTTTAAATCACAGGGTTGGCCATTTACTTTGCATACGGTATACGACACAGTGTTGAAACTCTAAGAAAGCGAGCCGAAGAGCCCTCAACGACAATGTCGGAAGATGTGACCGGTGATGGCGCCCTTGACGATTCACAGGATGTTGCTGAGGATACTAAAGACCAATAAAGAATTCGGATTATCGGTGCAAATAAAAATATGTAGACCTTTCTATCAGCTTTTTGAGATAAAAAAAAAATAATAATAGTGTCATAGACCTGTGTCCGTGAATCTCAAATGGCTGCTGAGCCCAAGTTTTTGCCAACCGAGGTTGGACTGAAAACTATGGAAAGCCATACTGCAAAACAACAACAAACTGTTTCATAGTGTTGAATTTGTTGGAAACAAAACACTCTTCATGGAGGTATTATTAAATTGAACGTTTGCAGGCAATTTGGAATTTGGTCAGAACATCTGTTAACACGATCGACTGAATGTTTTGCCAACATTCGGCCGTCTATTTATGTCAACCAGCAGATTTAGTTCAGCAACAAATAGCCTTGACAGTAGAGCAAGTCTCCATTAGTTTATGTGAAATATTACGGATGAATTAATGTCTTAACAATGTGTTGTTGCACTATAACAATGGTGTATTGTATTGTACTGAGATTTAACATGAATAAAAGAAATGTACACATGAAAGTACTTAATTGTAATGCTTATCTTAAAACAACCTATTTAAATGTTGAGTCCAATCGGCTACAAATCGGACCAAGCATTGCCCGATGTTCCGACTGTTCTAAGTTTTTTGTGCACTTCCGTCCAGTCAAATTTTACACGTAGACTTGTTTGGTCTAAACGTTTATTTTTGGTGGTAACACTTTTCGTTTGGTACGCTCTGCTTACGGGAGCCAGTATCAACTGTGCTTATCATTTTTAGCGTGTTGTCATAACAAAAAGTGTCACGTTGTACTTAGTTTATGTGAAAATACTGCTTGTTTTTTTAAATACTATTTTAAATTAATGTTAATTAATTTGAATATTGAAATGAGAATGATTAGATTATTCGAAGCATGATAGCATTGTACAGTATGTATATAAAAATAGTAATCCATATTGTTGTTAATAGCGTATAGTGTACTTATTTATCAAGGGTCATGTTGTCGATGTTTAGAGCGAAGTAACTTATCTCGGCGTAATGGATGTTTTAACAGACGTGGCTAATTATTTTTTGTGTAGATAAACTGTCTAGTTTTTAGCCACTGAACTCACAGCCAAAACAACGTGTCACGTGTGTTGTTTCCGCAAATGACAGAGGTGTTAAAATGTCCGGCTCGAGTATAATCATAGTATAACCATGCTATTATGGTTAAATCATAGCATAACTTAGCTTGTATGTTTAATGAAAGTAGTAACTCAGAAATAGATCAGCTGAAAGAAAACGGTCAAATTAACATTTTGTCACCACCTTCCTTCCCGAGATAAGTAAGACTGAAATTTCAGAGACCTTTGTGCAAAGTTTTTTTCTGTAAAAAGACAACCAGGGTATCACCTCATGAACTTTTAAAATGAGGAGGACGGTGAAGCGTATTTTCACAGGAATGCTAATGGGGGTCAACGCTCCTGTAGGCCCCACTAAATTACTCACCATCGAGACGGTCAAATTTCAGTTTACCTTTCCACTCTTCGTGATTTACCGCGGTGTTTGTTGTCAATCAGAAGTTTCTCTAAAGGAGAGGATGAAAGTCTCAAGAGCAACTTCAAGAGATCGATGGCGCTCTTTCCAATTAATGTATTCTTGTCTAGGGGAAAGTTGTATGGTAAATTCTGTGCGATGTGGCCGTCGGTTAGACCCTTGGCAATGCAACGGGATCAAATTATGGTCTCTGAATTAACTCGGGAGCTTCGGAATTTAGTTTTAACTTAATACACAACTAATGTTGTTATAAAAACACTTGGATTCATGTCATCAATCATTTATGTTTTTAGACAAATTATCGGATTGAATTTATACCGGACCATTTTTGATCAGATGTTTACGTCACTAATAATAATATTGTCATTGATTATTCAAGAATGATGTGCTCGTTCCAGTTGGTTGTTGCGCAAAGGGGATTCTTATAGCCGTCAAAATAACACCCTGGCCACCATTAGGGGAACTGAAAATATTGATCAGGGTTCTGTCTTAAAGGTCGAAGAACCTTGTTACATTGGATCGGATATTGGGGAGATTATGGCGCGAAGGCAGCAAAAGCAATAGGAGACTTTCCAACGCTAGGTGGCAGCAGACATACCGGGTAAATTTCCATTGTTTACGTAGTTCTGAACATGCGCATAATTCTGAGAACAATGGATTTACCCGGTAAGTCTGCTGCCCTCTATCGTCCCAGAAAGTCTCCCATTGAATCCTTACATTATGACGTCACAAGCCCAAAACAGCGCCCCGACTGATGGAGCTCCCTTTCGTACACGCGTGTATGTTTTGCATGGACCTCGGCGGTTGATTGTTATGGCTACATCAAAGTGAACAAGTGATGTTTGCATTGTGTCTCACCATCTCATTGAACAAACTTGTCCAGAGTTGCATGCACTTGCTTCAACGGGGGTGACTTAATTACCTCACAGAACCGAAATTTATAAATTCGAGTCTTCATCAGGGAACTGTCATTTTGCAGCTGAGGCGAATAGCGCCCGCTACCGGCAAGTAGATTGGAAACCGTGTCATTAGTCAGTGTATCGTTGCTTGTTCTGAGTCTCGCACGCTGTAAATAAAGTATACATCTAAATAAAACTTGAGTTTGTCGTGTTGCTTATTACCGATGTGTTAACCTTCACGGAAATATCTGTGTGGATAAACCTTTTAACAAAATGGATATTCATGATTGTTTAGGTAAGCCTCCACTGCCATTGGTTGAATCACATAATGGTCAGGTTGCCATGGTTTCTTTCATTGCTTCAACCTCTACGACCCTGGTACGAATCACGATAGGTCACTAGACATAGATTGGATGTCCAGTCCCTACCTGACTGACTGTGTGGGTTTCCCTGGAATAGTTCCGTACAAAATAAAAACTTTAGAACAGAGAGATAGGTGTAAAAAAATACATGTGGAAAGATTACAGTATACTATTTACACTCTTTATAAAACACCGCTAAACTTTATTTAACTTTATTTAAAAGAAATTCTAGAACTCAAAGGCTAAAGACTCAAGGTTAATGGATAACAATGATATTAACCACATATTACCTTGAAGAATGCAAGTATATTCGCCTTAGAGTGTGTAGGGCTAAGACACCTTTAAGATCAAAGTGCACACATCCCCTAGGCATCTTCAATCTCATATTCAGCAACCTGCCCTCTGATGTTATTTTGAATAATTAAAGAAGAACACATCAACTTTAATAATACATTACTAGATGAATTGTTAAGTACATCACAACCTCGTGCCCAAGAACCACATCGTTCCCGTGAATAATGTAAATAACCCTGTTTCACATAATTGCTGAAAACGGCGCCGAGATTTTAAAACAAAGCACATACTAAAAATAATAATGACCGTATTTTGATAACGCGCCTTTGGCAAAATAGTTATGATGCTTACCAGAAAAAGAATATCATACAAAAAGTGTCATTAGACTTGTACTGTTTGTGACTGGTATCCTGCTTATTTTTGCTTAGCAGAAACATTCTGCTGAAGCAGGTCTTTGAAAGTGTCTTCTTATGGGAGACATCAAAGTGTAACCATACATGGTGTGACCTTGTAACCCAATTACTCATTAAGACGATCATTTCGAACTAAAACATAATGGCCTTGAAATTGGGACACCAGAACGGTGCATTACGCTATTAACCTATGGAAATTTAGGCAGTCTATTAGACACGTTAAAGGTGTCTCTAAAATAATGTGGCACCGTATTGCACTATGGGATGATCGTAGCCCTGAATAACTTAATAACCATAACCTTCAATGGTGATGGGCTTAATAATCTTGACTTGTACAAGTCTAGCTAAACATCGCCATGAGCCCAATTAGAGACGACAAGCAACTTGGCGCGCTTTCAAGCGTAAGGCAAACGAGAGGCCCGTTCCGACAGCTGCTGCTAACTGCATAAACGGGTTCAAGTTCCATCATGAAGTGGTGGGACTGGTACAAGTCTAGCACGCCCATCTCCACGCATCTCTGATGAGGCAAAACCATGGAGATATAATAGCGACATGTCTGAAACCCAGTTGAAGCTTGGAGTACCGTAGTGAATTTCAAGCAGGAAGAGGGCTTTCGTTTCACGTCTATGATGAACGCTTTGCTATGATGCTGATAGGTTAACCGCATAGCGTTCTCAATTCTCCCTTTCAACCGTTTGTAAGTGGGATCTCTGTACCGGCTCTAAAAGCTACATTTTGTAGAACTCCGAGATTCACCATCACAGTCACCGTGCCGCTCTGGTAAACCCTGCCGTGTAATTCACCATTAGCACCGGGTGGGCCCTCTCCGGCGTAATACGTAAGTGGTAGGACATAATTATTAGCGGCATTTCTTTGTTCGGGATGCAGTAACAATGCACTCACCGCTTTTGACTATTTGCCTGTAAGTGAGAGTCACTTTGAACTCTTTTCATATTTAGATTTATTTTGTCAATCAATTAGATGGAATGTTATTCACTGCACGGATAAATTCATGTTCAGCAGCGGTTTCTGAATAATTGCTACAAGTACATACGTTGTCGTTGTCACTCAATCTCAATACCGTCATTTTCAAATGAATTTCCGCTCTTAACTTTTATTAAAATATTGCCGTGTGAGTGTTGTGCTTTTGACTAAAGATAAAATCTTTCAAATTGAAGTTTCTAATTTGTGTATACACCATCCACCCCACAGGGGAAATAATGCTTTCAAACCTTTTAACGTGATAGGCATTCTACAGGTTGGGAAGGGTACAATTTATTGTTTAATTCGATAAATTGGAATCTACTGATTATGGCGTTTATTTTAGAACCATTTTTTTCTGTGAACTATTTCCCTCCGAAATAAAAGTCTTAAGCACAGCTGATTTTAGTGGTAACAACCAAAATCCAGGACAAGCTGAAAACGTATAAACGGTCTTCACTATTTTCATCTGACTCAGACAGCGGAATAAGCCCGCATTTTCGCAGGTTTATAAATTCATGGTTGAACACACACTCCATGAATTGTAGCTGTGACTACTATAGCAATAACGTTTAATACCCTTCAAACACGACAGCTTTCATGAGCTAGCCATAATAATTAATGAACAAAAAATCGCTACATTTCGGATTTATCTAAGCCGTTTACTGCTTCGCGTAACGTAAAGACAATCTTTAATGAATGTGTACAAATCCAGTTTCTTAAAAAAAATCGGCCAATTCAGAGCGTTATAAAAAAGAATTTCTATCAGAATAAAAATTAATGGGCACAATACTCTGCCACATAAATTGAAACAGAAGAATAAAACACAATGATATAAATAAAGGCTATATATAATTTATGTTTCAGGGTATTGTGCACTGTTTTTGCTGTCAGTTGTTAGCAACTTGTTCCATTTTGACCGACATATTGATCAAAAGATTCACCAGGTTTCTGCGTTCACTGGTGGCCATCGAATCCATCATAATTATGACACTTGCTTTCCAAACAATATTTTGGCGAAACTGACAAGCATGGACAGATTGTGAAGCTGCAAAGTTAACTCTCGAACCGGAATGGTTTCCCTGGTGACCACTTTAAATGCCAAACATATGACATTATTTTTTAGTGGCGGTCGGGAATGGTCTACGCTTGGTTGGGTGCTCATGCAAACTGATGACATTTATATGTCATACATTTACGGGGGCAGCCGTTGTTATGGTTGTTCATAAAGGCAATCTTTAAGGTCAGCCAGGTAATGCAGTATTTTAACTTTTTCGATAGTCAGCCATTGCTTTCTTTTCCAAATGTTCATAATTATTGTAGGAACCTTAGGGGCATATGGCACCCAGAGTATTACGGTCGGGTGTGTACCCCATTCTTAAATTCCATTGTCTGTCTTCTCACTCTTTGGACGAATGAAAACATGGCTGGTGTCGAACAAACTAATAATACACGAACTTAATATTTGAGATCAATAATGTCACTCGTGAAAATAAAGTGTTGAATAAGTAACCAGTTCCCAGTTCCCAATTCACCTTTAACATTGATTTCTTATGTAGGCCTTTTAGGCAGGGAATCCGAACACACATCACCGCCATCAACACAGATTAACTGTCTTCAAAATAACTACATACGTAAATGGCAGTACTACAGTTCGAACAATGGTGTTAGTTAGGTCAAAGGTGAACATGACTCAATTCGGATTTGCCGGTAGGCATTCACTGCAGAGCAATATTCACATAAAATATTACATAACTGCACCTTTAAAGAGAACGTATACCTTTGGAGTTTTGAACCGTTCGATTGTTTTAATCCTAAATGTAGATACAAAAAAAAAAACTAACCTGGGAAAATTTAATTTCAAAAGGTGGTTTCGTTTTTGAGATATCGCCGAGAATCCGGACCGGTTTATAGTCCGCGCATATTAGAAAAAAATCATTCGTAATTGGAAACATTTTTCGCAGTAACGTTTCTAAATTCAAATTCGGGGGGATAAAAACCCGATATGGCATTTTCCATAACCAAATTAGTTTGAGGTGAAATGGTTCCCAAAAATGCTTTATACTTTCGAAAGCTGCTGCCAGCTGTACTCCTTGTGTATAGCCAAGTAAGTTTGTATTGCCATTAATTTTAGGAGAAACTACGAAATGTATACAAAATATTCACTTTGAAAAGATTCTTGACCAAGAGTGGATGCTGAAAGTACATTTCCTGAGTTTAAAAAATACCATATGTTAACCATTTTCATATGGCGAAACATGACGTCTGCGCATGATGAACCAAAATGGTTTTTTGTTACCTGGGGTATTTTTACGCGGGCCGGGGAGGAGGCGTGTTGCATATCCGGGAGTTATTATGTGATCAGTTAAAGGTTTCGTGTGATCTAATTAATTTGGATCATTCAGAGTAAGGTTGTCACACTTTCTAAAAAGCAATTAATCTAAGTTAATAGAAAAATACGAACAGGTGACATGTATTGGGATTGTTTGTGAATGTTGGGCTTGGATAGGGCATTTTCAATTTGCAGAGTCAAACAGTTTCAATTGTTTGCAATTTTATTTTTAATTGGAAAATATATAGGGCATGCAGATGATTATGAAGATATGTTTTTTATCTTTAGAGGAAATATTGTTTTTTATTTTGCAAGATCCATAAATATTGCCCTAACCAAACAGATTGCTGACCACGTACCACCGGATTAGTTACAACATGTTGGCATAAAATGACCGTACAATCTCATTACTTCCAATTAATCGCTCAATAATACATGAAGGTCATCAAAGGTCCGTGTTTTACCGGATAAGTTCCGGTTGTCAAAGTAAAAGCCCATGTAAAACCATACGATCCGGTCACTCCGTAACCGTTTTCTCGCCAATCCCGGCCCTTACGGGTTCCTAAACCAATTTGCTTCGATTTTGATGCGACGTGTGATGCTCACGTTATTACACCACTCTCTGCGAACAACACACCCCCCCCCCCACACTCCAACAACCTTTCTTCTTTAAGATGGCAGGAGTGTGGTGACTGTGGGCAGGGTAGAACTTTACCATGGCAACAGATATGCGTGACTAGGATGGTTATGATGAAGTGTTATTTTGAGAACGTCTGCTGGCGGAGCAATGTCTGCTGATTAAACATGCATTGAAGATGCGTCAAGCTGGGTGGACTGTAGTCTCGCTCTGTGATACTGTTAAAGGAATTGTATCAGTTAACCGAAATGCACTGCTGCATCTTCGTCATGCTCCCTGGCGTGGCTCCAAAAGGGGGCCTGCCGTCGATTTCACAAAGAGTTAGGACTCGTCTTATCTCGAGTTAGGACGAGTAACTCGTCCTAACTTAGGATTAATCTAAAGGTCTACATGCTACAGTGCAGGGTTGGGACTCGTCCACGGTCCTAAGTCATAAGATTAATGATTCCTCAGTTAGGAAGTGTTTTGTGAAATCGACGGCTGACTACTTTTCTTTCGATACTCCAAATTTGTTATTTAGATTTGCATAACAGCGCGCCATAAAAGGGCTTTGAAGAATTCGTTTTATATATTAAAAGAGAAACTTATATGAGGCAGAACTGCTCCCCTTCGTTGTTATCGTGTTTTGGTGGTTTCACATGGTATAGATACCCCAAAACAACCAAAGTATACACACGGGGCTAAACTTCTTCCAAACCAGTTAAGTTGGTGTTATTTAATTAATTAATAAATACAAACCTTTTCAAAAAACAAGTTGCATTATAGTCCTTTGTCTTCTTTGAGAAATTTGATTATTTCCCCGGTTTTCATTTGAAGGTGTCAACCTGAGGTCTTAGTACCACCGAATTTATTCCACGATATACTTTTGATATTAAGCATCAGGCAATGCCCTTAAGAAAGTGACATTCGCAAATGTCATGATGTATTCGCAAGAAATGTCATGATTAGGAACAGACGTGCAATTGGGTCATGACATTGACATCACTTCAAGAAACTAAGTCAGAGGAATGAACCAACTGCATTCGTATTTGTAGACAAAAATCCTGTGCCACAAAAATATTTCTTTGTATTCCGTGTCTAAGGTTTAAAGCTATAATTATTATCTTGTAATAAAAAAATAAAAAAGTGAAGGGGATAATGGTCGACCTGATTAAATAGTTGTAGGTAGTGTTCATGTTTTGTGTGATCAATCATGAACTTACAAACCTGCATATTTTGGCCAATTGTGTGAGTCAGGAGATAGTATGAAAGCCAAGCGCAATTGTCCTGAATTTGTATTGTAGCAAACTTTTCTCAACTATGGCTTCATTTTTTAAGTAAGAAATATTTAAAGAAGTTTATTTTTCAATTAAAATACTGTAATCCAGAAAAAAAGACCTTTAGTATTTCTCAAATTGAAAATAGCATCAACAAAAAACAACAACTTAAAACGTACATTAAGCGTTTAAATTTGTTGTTTTTGTTGTTGTTTTTTTTATTATTGTTGTATCATTCCAACCTGTCATGTTATTATCAATCGTATAATCAAGGTTCGGGTCACAAGACCACGGACAGTCTTAGATCTTGCCTTCAGCTCTCCTCAAGTGCGCGGGCGGGAACGCCGTTTATTACGGTCGCTGTTTTTTGATGAATAGCCTTGGTTTTCCGGGATCATAAATTTTGTTAAAAATTGTGTATTGCCGTTGTTCAAACAAATTCCGCCTTGGGAGTACTTGTAATTCAATTCACCCGACCTTGTTTCATAGATAAATAAATTTGTCAAACGGTTATATTATACCCTACCATTTTGCTATATCATATTTAAAGGGAAGGTATATGGTAATCACTCATTGGTTTAGAAAGCCTACATTGCTTTCGACAGTAAACAAACTTCGGATAAACAAATTATTTTAGCATGTAAAAACGTATTTGCATGACATTGTTTTACTAATTTCGTAAAAACTACAGCACCCAAGCATCTAATATTTTAAGGTACACTTTCTACTATCATTATCTTCAAACGGTGTAAGTTTAATGTAAATCTGTGGACATTGTGTTTTGTGTTACAAAAAGTACCAAAATCTTTTAAGTATCGATGGTTATCTAAAGTATCAGTTGTTATGCCCCAAATGTGAATCTGAGAAGCGTTACTTTCGGTAACGCTTCTCAGATTGTGTATTTCCATTAAGGATAATTCTTGCTACGGGTTTTCAGCGATATCTCAAAAACTCGACCAAATGAAAACTTCACAATAATATGCAATAATGTCGTCCGGATAGTATTGCATATAGAGCATGCGACACCGGCAGGCATTTGGGCGAACTATAATAGTGATCCAATAAGCAATCATGCGCCACTAGCTTACTAAATAACTGTGGGTTAGTATTAAATTAGCCCACACCTGTTTCTAAATATCAATACATTATTTAAAGGCCAATGCTTGGTTTGCTGTTTCAACAAAATGCCTTCCAGTAAAAGCCAAAATAGTTATCACATAAACAGTTTTCGTGATATTATTGAAACTTCATTCGTTATCTAGCATGGTTTGGTTGTGTTCACTGTCTCCAGGTTGGCCAACGGGAAATATTCACAGCTAACCGTGTGTTTCTCATTCGGTGGGATGTTTTCTCCAACTCCGGTCCACGTTCTGCTACCTGTGGCTTGGCAGTTACTTGTGACGGTACTGTGCCTTACTGACAGACCAGAGAGAGGTGAGCAATGTGTCTATACATACTCGTCACAAATCCCGGATCAAAATTGTCCCGGGTGAAAATTGTCCCTGATCAATTTTTTTCCCGGGTGAAAACTTTCCCGGATCAAAATTGTCTTGGTGAAAATTTACTCCGATTCTGATCCATTTCTTAGTCAGGCTGATCCACAAATTTGTCAAAAATTTGTTTTTTTTATATTGATGTTTCGATTGACAAACTTCTGGATAATTGTTTACACAGATCGTTGGTCACACTGACCAAGAAATTGGTCAGTGTTATTGGTAATTGGATCCGGGTCAATTCTGACCAAGGACTTTCTAGTTGTGTATTATTTATGTTGATTTGATGTGTTTAATACCCCAGTCACTTTTTCTTCATACGCAAAACACATTTTTTGTACAAACGTTTGCATAAGAATGTCAGCTTTACAGAAATTACGCACGGATTTCATATCATCCTGTGTTAGCCATGTGTTTTACAGGACGCCATAAGCGCCGAATTTCGCAGTAAGCAGATCGAGCCATAATAAGAATCAGTGTTTTTTCTCATCAGGCTGGTTGTACAAAAACAAAATGATTCTTTTTTAATTTAAATCTTCGACTTACGACGTGGAACAAATTAATAATTGAACCAGAGAGGACGAAAATGCCAGGGAAATGAAGGACACGTTAATTATTCATCGCTAAATAAATTTTAGATGATGTGAGGTATAAATAATATATTATATTTTAATATTTTTCATAATAATATTCCCACTTAAAGTGTGATTTCTATTGGTGATGTTTCATAATAATATTCCCATCTAAGTACGATTTTGAGTGGTTTTCAAGTCTTGGGCATTACATGAATCCCTACTTACTGTGAATTAAAGATGTATGTAATATATTTTACATTAGTCGTCAATGTTTAAGAAAAGCGAAAATAAAATCACAGAGCGATGTTTTCAGAAGAGTCGCGTAAATACGTTGTACATGCTAAAATAATAATCGTCTCCTGAAACGAAAATAGTTTCCTTAACATCGTTTTACTCATTTTTCAAAAACTACAGCACCTTAGCAAGTAATATTTTAAGGGAAGCTTTCTATTATCATTATCTTTAAACCGATTACATTTAATGTAAATCTGTGGACATTGGGTTTTGTGTTCTACAAAAGGTTCCAAACCCTTTAAGTGGGGGGAGCAATTTATCCTAGAGCTTACTAGGCCGAGATTGCATTGCTTTCAACCATGCAATTGCTATGCTCTTAAGATGCACAAGACGATTGCTGCAAATTGGTTGCGTTCGTCTTGATGTTGGAGATGAAGAGGTGACGATTAGGTGTTTCCACACAATAATTTAACCACAAAAATACAAATTCTCGGCTTTTGTTTTTAACGTCTACACACAGCTGTTGGCTCCGTGGTGATTTCAAGATGCACCTCTTTTGACTATCTTGGAAAGACTCGTGTTGAGTTTGTTTAGCTTATAAACAGAAAAGCAGGCTCGTTTGGGATTTCAACATAGACGCATACATAATCCATGTAATTCTTCCGTCGTGGTTAATGAACGTTGCCCTTAGCCTAGGGACCTTAATTTTGGTAATTTATATTTCTTTTCAATTCGCACGAGATCCAGGAAGGCAGCTTTATACACAGCGGCATAGAGTAAACACGCGTTTGAATAAAATTTGAAACGCATTGACGCATTTTTCTCACCCTCATTAAATAGCTTTGTTTATTGGTTATTCCTTAAAAACATTGTTTGTACTCTGTTTTCATGAAGTATGGAAATAAATATCAGTTTGAATGAATGAATGAATCAAATTGCAGTAAGTTACATGTTGTGAATCGATTGAATATAGTGCAGTACCTCAGTATCGAGTTTTTTCCTCTCCACCCCCCCCCCCCCTGCTCTACTGTTGATCTCTCGGTTTGTACCATCATGCCATGGAATCCAACGCTTTATAATACCACCTGTCAATCATACTGCACTGCTGTGTGCGTGCTTATGTTTCTTAGCTCCGTTTTAAAGAGCAATATGTTTGGGTATTAAGTTAATTTGCACTGCATCGAGGAAAACTATGTGTTAACCGGATCAAGGGAATAACTGAGGTGTTAAAATCGATACCATGAGTTTTGTCACAAAGTATAGAATAATCTAATCTTTTAATAAAAACGATCGTCGAAAATGCAAAACTAAACCAAATTGTAAAATGTTAGCTGTACAGTTTGACGTTTGAAAACTGAGTCTGCAAGGAGTCCCTTTAATGCAGCCAGCCTATGGACCTATTCAAGAATAAAGAAGCCTCTCTCGCAACCAAATCCAAAGCCCGAAACCCAAACCTCTAAAATAAGGTCCTGTGATCTTCCCTTTAAGATGAGTGTTTTGTCCCTAAATTGGAAACTAATAATGCAATAGACGTCGACTTATTAGTCTCACATAATTGGCAATAATTGTGCATACTGGCGGGGGACATTCATTTTCCGCTTTCGTGAAATTATTAACTAGAGTTGTACAAGTCTTTCGGTGAAAACGCAAAATAATTTCTGATATCATAATTCTCTTCAACGTTACTGTTTTCACCTAGAGTCGTTTTGCCCAATGCTGTCTCTGATTTTTGGACTCTTGTCGTGTTGTACAGAATTTAAAAATCTCTGCCAGTATATCTCTATCCACTTAACCCTTGACGAGTCCTGCTTTGAGTCCGGCCTCATTAAACCAATTATGGCGACTACCAGTTCGATTTACTATAACTCTCATTCCTCGCCATTTTGTTTCTCCGCAGCTATGCCATCGATACCTCTCAACCTCACCCTGGTTCATAACCCTCCACTCTACTACAAGGAAGCCGAGATCAGCTGGTCTCCGGGGAATCCCCATGAACCCTTAACCGATTACATCATCGTCAACAGAGCCGAGGGGAGCGACACCAAAGCCGTGACCCGCATTGACCCCGAGTATACGTCATTCACATTGAAGGATTTAAAAGAAAAGACGAAGTATGTTGTGTACGTCAAGGCGGCTATTGGGAACGACCACAGCGAGGGCAGCTCCAAACTAGAGTTTAACACCCAAAGTAAAAGTACGTGAGTTAGATTAGATTAAATTAGATTAGATTAAATTAGATTGGATTAGACTATAACGTTATTCATCTATCATCAAGGGGAAATTTAGAATGGCCTTAAAAAATGCAACCAAAAAAGGGTGGCTTTAGTTAGCTAGTTAGCTTACCTGGTAAGCCATATATAAAGAATTTAAAATAGGGTCATTCATGAAAAGTAAAACTTTCTATACCAGTGTTTAATTTCATAAATTTCACCCTTCATAGCTGGAGAAGGCCTTTTGCTATTGAATGTTGCCACCATTCTGCACTTTAATGGGAGACTTTCGAACGCTAGGTGGCAGCAGACTGACTTGGTAAATGTCCATTGTTTCTGTTGTTCTGAGCACGAGCACATAAACCAAGAATAATGGATTTACCAGGTAAGTCTGCTGCCACCTAGCGTCTTCAAAGTCCCCCATTATTTAAAAACAATACTGTTTCCTTTTACCACCGCTAGGGGGCCTCCACCGCACCTTCACAACGACTGCAGCAGACATTCTAATCCTCCTGATGGTTCTGGCGGTCTGGTTTGGCGCCCTCTCTCTCTTTATACGCACCTGGAGGAAAAAGATGAACGGTCACGTGTCACAATCTTCCAGCAACGCGGGGACCCCGGTACGCCTGCGCAGTCGGTACAGGAAACCATGGATGTGGTCACAAAAGCGCCGTCCGGACCACCGTGGATACCCGATGACATGATATGATGACGTCACATCTAGGTACTATTGTCTGGTAAGCTGAACGCCTTGTTAAAAAAAATTCAAATCTTACCATTCTGTTCAAGTAAATGGGGTTCCTTTGAGACAGCGGCCAAGTCTATGTTGTCCTTAATCCATAGGATAAACGACCTTTCCCTAAAGGCCAATTAAACTTTAATTTATGGGGGTTTTCGGGCGTATTCTTAGGTCAAGGGAAAAGGGATTTTAACGAAATTTCCAACACAAAGTAATTTAAAAGATGCTTAATTAACAACTTGGTAATCGGCAGTGTAACGCACTTTGGGTAAAGTAAAACATTATTATGCCTTGTTCATAATTTTTGAGAGGTTCTGACAGTTTTTTTTCATATTTCAGCTGAGGATATTAATTAACGGAGTCTTGTTGATTTGAACGTCTCTGTCTACCATTCGGTTTGCCGTTGGAGGAATCGTGACAGGTGCTGAGGCTAGTTAGCACCGCGACGTTGAGGGCGTTGATCATTTCGACGTTGATGACGGTGTTTATGTCGCCGTTGAGGGCGTCAGTTTTACGGAGGAAATGGATATTACAACTTTGAGGTCTTGATGATGGATATGAATTGCAATTACGGTCGACGGTGCCTAATTAACCTTTCATTAATATAATAATGCTAATCATCTTTGGTAACTGCCTGCAGTATTCAGCGTCTTTAACTTTCCAAACGTCACAAGCAGTACGATGCTTTTGAATCAGTGCGCCCTCCCGAAAATCAGTCCACTCTGACTGGGAAACTGTATGTGTTTCTTCAGCAGCATGAAGTTGAATATTGATTCTACTCGATAAACCGTTTTTAAGAGGTAGAACAGTTAAGCAACGAGAGAGAACAATACCTACTCTGACAGATGTCATCGGTGACATTATGATTGGAAGGAATTGAGGAAATGCGCCCTCTGTAAAGACATGTTTCGGCAGGTAAATAATGCCCTTTGTTGATTGGTTAGCCCAAACATCTGACGTCACACGATCGAAGCTCGTGATTAACGCCCGATACCGGCTTTTATAAAGCCTAGCAGTTACCGACCAGATGTATTTTTGACCTTGCATGCCATAATAGTGTGTGGATTATAAAATGATTCAAAATGTGGTCTTTTGTGGATATTCTATGTTTCATTGGGGATAAAAATTATAACAAGATTGATCATTTATTTCATTTTCAATTCATGACGCAACATGACTGAAATCTGTTTTGGCTCACTATGTTCGTGTCCATTTTGATCGGTTGAGAGAGCACTGTTAACATTTACTCATTTAATTGATTTATGAATACTCGAAACTTTGTAAAAAAGTGAATTGTAGTAATACAAATATTTAACACTTTAACACTCCGTATTTTCTTATAAACGAACATTTCGAACTTGTATGATTAACTTTTTAAGAAAGTTGAAATTTTGTCTGAAAAGGAAATCTCTGCATCAAATGTTTTACTATTCTCAAATAGTTAAACAAATAACTAAATGACAATCTCTTCGCCCTTCACTGCTAAAAACACTTTAATTATGTATGATTATAAAACACACGTAATTTTCATCACATCTTTAGTCCAAAAAACCATGAATTGCTACATAAGATGCATTTTTGAATGTCGCTAGTGATTTTTTAATTACATTCTTTGTATGGTAGTCTGGATAGCGATCCTGATCTCTTGCTTCGTGGATCTGTGAATAAAATAAAATAAAACAACATAAAATGTTTTAATAAATCACGTACCTGTCTTTTGTTAAGTATGTTATTATTTTTGTTATATGCATTTAACAAGGCCAAGAAACAACCAGTCAGGATGGCCGAGAGGTCTAAGGCGCTACGTTCAGGTCGTAGTCTACTCTGTAGGCGTGGGTTCGAATCCCACTTCTGACAAAATAGTTTTAGATTTTTGGTATAATAAAATAAAAAGTGCAAAATTATTGTTTTAAAAACAAAGATAATAACCAACAAGTCAGGATGGCCGAGCGGTCTAAGGCGCTACGTTCAGGTCGTAGTCTACTCTGTAGGCGTGGGTTCGAATCCCACTTCTGACAAAGTTAGTTTTTGGTTTTCTTTTATAATAAAATAAAAAGTGCAAAATTATTGTTTTAAACACAAATATAATAACCAACAAGTCAGGATGGCCGAGCGGTCTAAGGCGCTACGTTCAGGTCGTAGTCTACTCTGTAGGCGTGGGTTCGAATCCCACTTCTGACAAAATAGTTTTAGATTTTTGGTATAATAAAATAAAAAGTGCAAAATTATTGTTTTAAAAACAAAGATAATAACCAACAAGTCAGGATGGCCGAGCGGTCTAAGGCGCTACGTTCAGGTCGTAGTCTACTCTGTAGGCGTGGGTTCGAATCCCACTTCTGACAAAGTTAGTTTTTGGTTTTCTTTTATAATAAAATAAAAAGTGCAAAATTATTGTTTTAAAAACAAAGATAATAACCAACAAGTCAGGATGGCCGAGCGGTCTAAGGCGCTACGTTCAGGTCGTAGTCTACTCTGTAGGCGTGGGTTCGAATCCCACTTCTGACAAAGTTAGTTTTTGGTTTTCTTTTATAATAAATAAAAAGTGCAAAATTATTGTTTTAAAAACAAAGATAATAACCAACAAGTCAGGATGGCCGAGCGGTCTAAGGCGCTACGTTCAGGTCGTAGTCTACTCTGTAGGCGTGGGTTCGAATCCCACTTCTGACAAAGTTAGTTTTTGGTTTTCTTTTATAAAAAAATAAAAAGTGCAAAATTATTGTTTTAAAAACAAAGATAATAACCAACAAGTCAGGATGGCCGAGTGGTCTAAGGCGCTACGTTCAGGTCGTAGTCTACTCTGTAGGCGTGGGTTCGAATCCCACTTCTGACAAAGTTAGTTTTTGGTTTTCTTTTATAATAAAATAAAAAGTGCAAAATTATTGTTTTAAAAACAAAGATAATAACCAACAAGTCAGGATGGCCGAGCGGTCTAAGGCGCTACGTTCAGGTTGTAGTCTACTCTGTAGGCGTCGGTTCGAATCCCACTTCTGACAAAGTTAGTTTTTGGTTTTCTTTTATAATAAAATAAAAAGTGCAAAATTATTGTTTTAAAAACAAAGATAATAACCAACAAGTCAGGATGGCCGGAGCGGTCTAAGGCGCTACGTTCAGGTCGTAGTCTACTCTGTAGGCGTGGGTTCGAATCCCACGTCTGACAAAACAGTTTTAGATTTTTGGTATAATAAAATAATAAGTGAAAAATTATTGTTTTAAAAACAAAGATAACAAACAACCAGTCAGGATGGCCGAGCGGTCTAAGGTGCTACGTTCAGGTCGTACTCTACTCTGTAGGCGTGGGTTCGAATCCCACTCCTGACAAAAAAGTTTTAGATTTTTGGTATAATAAAATAAACAGTGCAAAATTATTGTTTTAAAAACAAAGATAATAAACAACAAGTCAGGATGGCCGAGCGGTCTAAGGCGCTACGTTCAGGTCGTAGTCTACTCTGTAGGCGTGGGTTCGAATCCCACTTCTGACAAAGTTAGTTTTTGGTTTTCTTTTATAATAAAATAAACAGTGCAAAATTATTGTTTTAAAAACAAAGATAATAATCAACAAGTCAGGATGGCCGAGTGGTCTAAGGCGCTACGTTCAGGTCGTACTCTACTCTCTAGGCGTGGGTTCGAATCCCACTTCTGACAAAATAGTTTTAGATTTTTGGTATAATAAAATAAAAAGTGCAAAATTATTGTTTTAAACACAAATATAATAAACAACAAGTCAGGATGGCCGAGCGGTCTAAGGCGCTACGTTCAGGTCGTAGTGTACTCTGGAGGCGTGGGTTCGAATCCCACTCCTGACAAAACAGTTTTAGATTTTTGGTATATTAAAATAAAAAGTGCAAAATTATTGTTTTAAAAACAAAGATAATAATCAACAAGTCAGGATGGCCGAGCGGTCTAAGGCGCTACGTTCAGGTCGTACTCTACTCTGTAGGCGTGGGTTCGAATCCCACTCCTGACAAAATAGTTTTAGATTTTTGGTATAATAAAATAAAAAGTGCAAAATTATTGTTTTAAAAAAAAAGATAATAATCAACAAGTCAGGATGGCCGAGCGGTCTAAGGTGCTACGTTCAGGTCGTAGTCTACTCTGTAGGCGTGGGTTCGAATCCCACTCCTGACAAAGTTAGTTTTTGGTTTTCTTTTATAATAAAATAAAAAGTGCAAAATTATTGTTTTAAAAACAAGGATAAGACTCAACAAGTCAGGATGGCCGAGCGGTCTAAGGCGCTACGTTCAGGTCGTAGTCTACTCTGTAGGCGTGGGTTCGAATCCCACTCCTGACAAAGTTAGTTTTTGGTTTTCTTTTATAATAAAATAAAAAGTGCAAAATTATTGTTTTAAAAACAAAGATAATAAACAACAAGTCAGGATGGCCGAGCGGTCTAAGGCGCTACGTTCAGGTCGTAGTCTACTCTGTAGGCGTGGGTTCGAATCCCACTTCTGACAAAATAGTTTTAGATTTTTGGTATAATAAAATAAAAATGTGCACAAATATTGTTTTAAAACAAAGACAATAACGAACAACTCAGGATGGCGGAGTGGTCTAAGGCGCTACGGCCAGTTCGTAGTCACCTCTGTAGGCGTGGGTTCGACTCCCACTTCTGTCAAACAATTTGGTTTCTACTTCACTCACTATATTTGACGAATAGAAAATTTGTCTAATGTTCCACTTTCCAGTTTTGTTTTTAATTATTTATCGAAATAACCAATCGATACATATTACCAAACGACTATTGTTCACTGCCTCGAAATCAGGCCAGGTGCATTGGGTTTCAATTCATACAAATATTATCGATTTTTGATTATAGTTTTGTTCGGAGAAAAACAAAGTATAGAATGTAACATTGATGTTTCAACAATGGTCGTTTCGATTGGATTGTACTGTTGTTGTATAAATGGGATGCTATTGATGACGAAATAGGTTGAACGTATGCTTGTTTAGGACGGTATTGAAATAGTTCTTTTCGAAATCTGCTTTTCCCGAATAAAAATAGACTAGATCCACGTCACGATTGTCTCCACCCGGTCCTATATGGTCTTTATTCCAGACGTTTTTATTGGTAACTGATTTTGAGAACCTAATTGAGGTACGCAACTGCAGACGTCGTTACTTGTCTAACTGACCGTAATGGCGACTACGTGAAACCCGTGTTATCATACCACAGACTCTGACGAGGTTTGGAGCCAACATGCTCAGGAGAACAACTGGG
This sequence comes from Asterias rubens, assembly GCF_902459465.1. Taxonomy (NCBI): domain Eukaryota; kingdom Metazoa; phylum Echinodermata; class Asteroidea; order Forcipulatida; family Asteriidae; genus Asterias; species Asterias rubens. The sequence goes on from NC_047079.1 coordinate 7,170,006, forward strand.
GAGGAATCAGACAAAATGACGGTACACTTTATGTTTCTGGCTGTGGTGCTTGTCTTGTCGATTTCTCCATTTGCATCGCAAACAGGTAGGTTAATGTATCTATTGGCATGGTGTGTTTCCGAAAATAAATAAGTAAATAAAAAATCCATACATTTAGTATAAACACACATTGCTACAGAATGAAATGAGTCGTGCCAAGTCTTTTGGAAAACCTCATGCTTTCCATTTGAACTGTACACATGGTTTTCCTCTTGTACGTAAGTATGTAGCCATCACCCCCCCCCCGACAGTTTTCTGTAAAGAATTCTTAAGATTCCGAACACACAATCGATACACAATAGTCGGTACACCATACTCTATATTCAGAATCAAACGTATTGTAATAAGACGGTGCATAACTTGATTCGCATCTTGCAAAAGAGCAAAGCATATCGTGAAAGCAAACTACAATTCCTCATGTTACATTGGTAACATTTGGGGAAAATGTTCACAGATTTGTACATTACTGATATGGGTTAGGTGTTTCTCTCAAGTAATTTTCACCTTTTATTGACCAATTCTTTGAATCTGTATTAACAGACTCAACCACGACAAATGGACCGTTCGAAAGTGGCAGGCCTACAACGCAAAGTCAGTCAACATCGTTGCCGGTACCAACGACGCAGTTTTCGCTCACCAATGTCACCATGATGTCACACGGGACCAATGACAGCCAATCAACGACACAGCCAGTGGAAATTGTTTCACAGGGAACACAAAATGTGACCGGTGTATTAATCCCGAGTGAGTTAAACAACACAACAGCTTCTCAAAACCAACAAGGAACCACAAGCTTAGGCAAGACGACATCGCAGACAACTTTGGGTCTTAGTTTGGCGGGAACGAATAATGGAACAACTGCTAGACCCGATGGGGTTAACACAACAATGCCACAAGGGGCTAATGGCAGCGACTCGACGACACAGACGACGGAAACTATTTTACCTGGAGGACAAAACTCGACCATTGCAACACTCCCGAGTGGGCTTAACAAAACAACAGTATCTCAAAATCTGCAAGGAACAACCAGTGTAGGCCAGACGACATCACACACAACTTTGCCACTCAGTTTTGCGGTAACGAAAAATGGCACAACTGCAAGATCCGATGGGGTCAATACAACAATGTCACATGAGACCATTGACAGCGATTCGACGACACAGACGACGGAACCTATATTACCTGGAACACTAAATTCGACCATTGAAACCCTCCCGGGTGAGTTAAACAACACAACATCATCTCAAAACCAACAAGGAACAACAAAATTTGGCCAGACGACATCTTACACAACTTCGGCACCTAGTTTGAATAATGAAACAACTGCGAGATCCGATTGGGCTAATTCAACAATTGCGTTGCTCACTACTGAGTCTGTATTCAACAACACACAGTCATTCCTGTCGTCAAATCATACCTCTGCAGGAACCACAGACAAGTCAGACATTTCTCAAACGGATACTTCGACACTTCCCGTCCATACGGATGAAACGATCACAACCTCGTCCCCAAACCAGACGTCACTACTTCAGAACGAGACACAGTCGCCATTTGTAACGGCAACAGCCAACTCGTCCCCTAACTCCACAGGAGTGGATGCGAATATGACCAGCACGTGGACAACTCGACCACTACAATCAGATGAGGCTAATGAGCAAACTATGGGAGTCACACAAGAAATCCTACCTGGAAAAAGCAGAGTGCCAGCATCCCTATCGTCGAACAATAATTTGACGACCACAAATTCAGTTTCAGACAGTAATTCGACAGAAGCAATGGAAAGTGCACCTTCTACGACACTGAACGGAACACCAACCGCAGCTATTAACAATTCGTCCTTGCTTCCTGGAAAAGAACTTGCAACTCCTACACCTACCCTCGACTCTAATGTTAATGCTACAACGCAAGTTTCTACAATGCCCCTGAACATAACGCTTCCAGTGACATCAACACTTCCATTTTCAGAAGTGTCGGGAACGATCAGTGCTGTTAACAACACTCAAAATACAACATCTTCGACTTCTTTAGATTACATTACAGTGAATGTCACGCTCCCAGCGACGACCACGTTAATCGAGGTACCACCAGTTAGTGTCGAAGAAGTTGTGTCTACGGAAACAACCGATCTGAAAACCGTCGAACATCAGGGCTCAAGCACGACAGAAATACTGACTAGTCAACTAAGTACATCACTTTTGACGAATTCCTCGACCATCTTACCAAGTACACCAAATAGTGTCGACAACGACCAAATGTCCACAGACCTTGGAGGACGAGACCAAACACAGCCATCAACCCAAACTGACGACTTTCCAACAACGGATAATGTCGAACCGAAGTCTTTCAACGGCGTTCTGAGAATCACTTCAATGGATGGTCAGGTTGCAGCTTTTAACTCTTCTCTTAGCGACCATAACAGTCTCTACTTCCAAAAGGTTGCAGGTGAAGTCGAGAAAGCCGTAAGTAAGAAAGACATGCTGACTATATTATACTGTGCAAGTCTCGCGCGTCTTTTAAAGGCAGTGGACACTATTGGTAATTACTCCAAAAAAATATTGCCATAAAACCTTTCTTGGTGTAAAGTAATGGGGAGAGGTTGATGGTATAAAACATTGTGAGAAACGGCTTCCTCTGAAGTGCCATAGTTTTCGAGAAAGAAGTAATTTTCCACGAATTTGATTTCGAGACATCAGATTTAGAACTTGATGTCTCGAAATCAACCATCTAAACGCACACAACTTCGTGTGACATGGGTTATTTTTCTTTCATTATTATCTCGCAACTTCGATGACCGATTGAGCTCAAATTTTTACAGGTTTGTCATTTTATGCATATGTTGAGATACACCAACTGCGAAGACTAGTCTTTAACAACTACCAATAGTGTCCACTGCCTTTAACATTTGTGGGACCACTATGGTCCCATGCCGGGAAGCGTTTTTTTTTTCCATGACAGATGAGGCTACTACTAGCGCATGCTAAGTGACCTCATCTGTCCTGGCGGGAAACAGACCCGAAAGTAGGTAAAACACGCCCATTTATGTTAAGTGGCCTCATCTGTCCTGGAAAACAAATACGCGGCCGGTAAACGAACTCACGCAATTTAACGGGTCACGATGTTTGAAAACTCGCGAGACTTGACAGTCTATAACATAGATTTCTATTGCCCGACGATAAAAAAAACAAGCCGAAACAAAATTTACGATTGTTTCGTAAATGAATAAACACATTTTAATACAATTGCACATTATTTATTTTAGCTGGACAAGCTCTATCACAATAATCAACAGACAACCAATGTGTACATAAACTCAACAGTATGGGGTTTCAGTAATGGGAGCATTATCGCAAACTACACGACACTTATGGCGTCGGTTTCGACAATCACAGCGGAAGATCTGGGGACTCTTACAACGACGGCTCTAGATGATGACTTCATACCAGATTCTAGCATACAGGTCGACCCAACAGCAACGAAGTTTACCTGTACGTGAACATTTTTCTTGTTCTCCAATTATACTTTTTGTTACAAAAATATTACAGAAGGTAAATTTCTGGGAACTAACTACGAACTAAAAGCGTGACTTCATGTCATGGTTTGTTAGTAATTCTAGAGCTATACAATAAATCGATGGCTTCATCCATACGTGTTTTGTTAAAAATTATTGCATGAATTGAATGCTATGAGACACTAATGTCTTTTCATGAAGACTTTCCGAACAAACTGGTCGAAACGTATAACTATTCAAAATGGATACATTGATATTTATGTCGCAGCAAACCAGCCAGGAGAGTTTTAAGAGTTCGGATGGTACACAAATCTAAGAAAAGGTATATTTCCTAAGAACAAAGTCCTAACTACATTTTCGAAGTAATTTGCTTGTTTTAGAGCTATGCAATGATCTTAACTTTATTCATGGTCTTTCAGTGAATTCTCCACCGGAAGAAACACCGGCGTCGACAATACCATTGCTGTCGACAACCCCGGCACTTATAACAGCAGCGTCCGAGGCAATTGTGTCGACAACTCCTTCGCAAACTCCGGAGCCTCTTAGCAACGGCACGACTGTGATACCAGGAGAGACGTCTTTTGACGGCGTCTTGAGGATTGTGACACTGGATGGAAAGCCTGCATTGTTTAACTCATCTTTAGAGGCCCCTGGAAACTCCTACTATCTGACACTTCATGACAATGTTGTAAAAATTGTGAGTTTTCCCCCTGCAAACAAAGTTTCACTGTTACATGTTACATGTATGGTGCGAGTTTGTTTCTTTGTCATTTTTGTCACTCGAAGAAACAGAGTGCTTTATGGGTCGTTGGTTATTTATGCCTTTTTTCCACTTCACCTTTTATTGTTTATTTGGGGAGGCTGTTGGAACGCAAGGTGGCAGTAGACTAACCGGTTGAGATCAATGGATTTACCTGACAAGTCTGCCGCCACCTAGCGTCCAAAACGTCCCTCGTTGTTTATCACAGGAATGTTCCATCTTAATCTTCTTTTTTGTTTCACTCAGCTCGATACTGTGTTTAGAACGATGCCAAAGACCAAGACCGACTATCTTCGCGCCGTGCTTCGGCGCTTCAGCAACGGCAGTGTCATAGCGGAATTCTCGGTGTTTCTGACGCAGACCAGTAACCTAAACCCAAAAGATTTTGAGGACCAAATGAATAGTTATTTTGGTTCGACAAACGGGGCGATGGGTGGAGTTAACATAGTCGTTGATCCTGAGCACATAACATTCACATGTAAGTTGTCTGCTTCTTTGAAATACACCCGGAAACTCGTGAAAATTAATATCTCAATGAAGAGAATAAGCCATTTTGAAACATGGAGGACACATTATTATGACACTAGGTTTGGGTAAATTTGTCTGTATACACCCAAACCAAAGAGTGCACTCCTATATACCAAACAAACATTTGAATTCACTATTGTCACCAATTACAATTGTTGGTCTTTTCTCTAATGGATTATAGCCGTGACATGGTGCTTGACAATGATTACTACTACTAAAAAGGGGACATTGTTTTTGAGTACCATTTCATTTCTCAGTTTCTTTGTCGTTTTGAAGCATTTGTAATAATTGTACTAGCTTTGCAATAACGTTTGCTCATTTTATTATGGTCTTACAGCAAACAATCAACCACCGGTGTTGACAACACTATTGCTGTCGACAACCATAGCACCGACAACAGCAGAGCCCAAACCAAATGCGTCGACAACGCCATTACTGTCGACATCCAACGTACCAACAACAGAGTCCCAATCAAACTTGCCAACAACAACATTGCTGTCGACAACCATAGCACCGACAACAGCAGAGCCCAAACCAAATGCGTCGACAACGCCATTACTGTCGACATCCAACGTACCAACAACAGAGTCCCAATCAAACTTGCCGACAACAACATTGCTATCGACAACCACAGCACCGACAACAGCAGAGCCCAAGATTTCGACAACCCCTTTGCAAACTCCGATCCCTCCAGGTAACAACACAACTGGAGAGAAGTCTTTTGACGGCGTCTTAAGAATCTTGACGCTGGATGGGAAACCTGCTGTGTATAACTCATCTTTAGACGACCCGAGAAAATTATACTATCTGACCCTTCATTTAAATGTTGTAAAATTGGTAAGTTTTTAACTTTATAAAGGACATTGGACACTTGAATTGAAAAAAATTACCTAAATTAACATAAAATAGACTGTTACTCAAAAAAGAAGATGTGTTTTTTTCTACCTGGAGCGTCCTTTTATCTTGACCTTCGTTCTTGTTTCCCCTCAGGTTGATGTCGTATTTAGGACGATGCCAAAGACCAAGACCGACTATCTTCGCGCCGTGCTGCGGCGCTTTAGCAACGGCAGCGTCATCGCAGAATTCTCGGTGTTTCTGACGCAGAATAGCAACCTTAACCCGAAAGATTTTGAGGACGAAATGAAGGATATTCTCGGCTTCACTAAAGGGAAGATGGGTGGAGTTGAAATAGTTATTGACCCTGAACACATAACATTCACGCGTAAGTTTTCTGCTGCTTTCTTTAAGGAAAATTACAGAATTGGTTTTGCTAACAAAACAGTTGCTGGCAGTGTTGATCCACCATATCCATAAACTGACAAACCTGTAGAAGTTTGAGATCGATCGGCCATTGCGGTCACGAGAAAATAGTGAAAAAACGATTACACAGTTTGCATGGCATTGATGCAAACAAAAAAATTAATAAATCGCTCACTGAGCGATAAACTCCAAACGCAAAATTAAATTATTTATATTTCTCATCAAATATGACATTTCATATAGAGAAATATTTCAAGAGGTGTTTCCTACTATCATCATCGTTAGACCGTGTAAGTTTGATGTAAATCTGTGATCTTCACGACTTTGTTTTCTTACCATTATTATGTTACGTTCCTTTACGAAGTAAATTCCCGGTCAACTCAATGAAGTGGAGTGTTAAAACCATTTCAAATAACACTCGAAGCGTTCTGTGTTTGTTGAATTTATTTTTCTTATAACTTCTTGTACATAAAGCAATGGTTTGAACTAATTGGTTGGTTTCAGATACTGACGAATGCAAGTGGAAAACCGACGACTGTTCCATGTACGCTACTTGTGAGGATCTCGGCGCCGATGGCTTTACATGTCATTGTCAGGCTGGTACCACAGATGCACTGACCCTAGGCCAGCCAGGACGAGAGTGTATACTCCGTAAGTTATCATAGGATACCAGACAGATATGTCACCGCGGCAATCTTGTTTTCTATAGTTTTTGAGGTAAAAAATACAGGTGAACCATAGAAGATTAATGAAAAGGCATTATCGGAAAGCAAACAAACAAACCAACAACAAAAACATGAAACATCATGTAATAATAATATTGGTAACAATTTATCAGCGCCAAATCCATCTAAAATAATGTTCCATGGCGCATACAACAGAATAAACAGCAAAAAGAAACGACTTGTATTCACAGAAACGAAAACAAGCAAACAACACCAAAACGAAACGAACATTATTGTGATAGCTGGTCTAATAATGCGTCACTCTGTCGGTTTTTGTCCTCAGCAACGACGAGGAGGCCAATCACGCATAAAAAGCCACCAGTGGTGAAAGGTATCAACGGACCAACTTGGGGTACGTTTTTGAATATTTTGAGTAAACATAGTTTTGTTGTGCTGAAGCTTAGTGCTGGGATACTTTTAGGCTTGTTCTATATGAGGCCCTGGTCAAATTGTGGAGTTGTTACTGCCAACTTAGAGGCAACCAATTGCAACCGCATTGTATGAACAAGAGCAACTTGGTAACACTTTTCGAACGGTCTATAAATACTCTAATGAAATATGCGAAAATTTAAATAGGAATGGCTGTTTACTTCTTGGAGATCGCTTGGTACTGGTTAAAGGCCGGTTTATAGTCGGTCGCGCGATGGTCGCGCGACGGAAGACTTGCGCGCAATCCTAAGACTGAGGCCTAAAAACCATGTCTTTTTATGATTGCGCGTCAAGATTTCCGACGCCCGACCATCGCGCGACCGACTATAACTCGGCCTTTACTTTAAATTGCACCGGGAGACATGGCCCTAACCTATAGTTTGCCAACATGACGGAACGTCTTACCTTGCTGTTTGGGGATGATAGTGCTGTGACGCATACACGATTGTGCGTATGTCTTTTGCACAAAATAATTCATTTTAATAACAGTGTTTTATTATTATGTAAACATTTGAATTTATTAAAATCTGACTTTAAACTTATTGTCCGATAGAACCATGGCAGATTGGCGCGTTCGTGATAGGTATTACCATTGGGATGTTGTTCGTTGCTGCTGCTTTCCAGTATTTCTGCAAGTGGCGTCATAAATGCCGTGAAGAAGACGACGATCCTAACAGGTCAGTATCTAATTAGTCTCGATTCAAGGCGTCACTGAAGTATGCTGTATAAAGGATCGATACAAATTAATGCTCGTCAACAGAGGGCCCCCCCCCCAAAAAAAAAAAAAAAAAAAAAAAAAACTTTTTTCTTTATCTCTCTTTTTTTCTCGAAAAGTGAACGAGCCCTCCGAGAACAGGCCCTGTACCGCGAAAGAATGAACCGTCGGTGGAGCTTCATGTACCGCCGGCCTGAGACTGAAGGCACGGTCGACGAAGCCATGTACACGGACGGCTGTGATCGAGACAACCCATTTATATCAATTGGTCACGACCAACCTTTGATACCAAGTGCTCCAACAGCTGGTAAGGTGTTATTTTGTTGTTTTATTTTACTTTTACTGTTGTTTAAAAGAATAAAAAGTATGGATCCTGGTTTGCCTTCATTTAGAATATTGCCCCCACCCCGACCTTTCACAATTGTTTTCTTGGGGATCGTATGACATTGTTTGAAAAAAATGACCATACATTACCAAAGTGGTTCTGTAGAATTGCATGCAGTTTTGGTTGCCTCCAAGATACCTGTAAAAGTTGCCTCATGCATGTGACAACGCCCTAACAACCCTCGCGGTATATCAACACTTTATAAACATGCCATCGTTCAGATCTGCTCCCGCCCTATGTGGGAGATTTAGAGCAAACATGTTTTGGGTATCTCATGTTTAAACATAGCCACGTGATCACCTCTTGACCAATCAGAGTGTTGGATAAGCTCTCAAGTGTATCTATGAATAATTCGTGATTTGTCTTCATTTTTCAGATGATGGCCTAGATTTAAGATTAGCCCAGCGTAGTACCACAGCAGTACAGACGGACCCGGAGCCTGGCTCGGACTCAACGGGACTCAGGGCGCTCGGAGACGGCTCTGGGGGAAGTCAAGAGTCGGGTTTCCACGATCTACCGGCCGGAGAGGTAAAGTTCCTTGCCTAATGACGTCACTCTCTAAAAAACACCCTCACTGATGTCAAAGCTTAGATTATTGCTTGATACATATTGATGTTTAATTTATTTTTGTTTACAGAATTCTCAAGACACAACAGCGGTGAATGTTGAAGAAAATGGAGACCAGCCAACAGAGGGCGAACCAGTGAGTGTACTTTGTGTAATAATATTATCAAAAACCATAAATCAGAGAAGATTAAACTTTGTTTTGTTATTATTTAACTCACAAGGTTCTAGGAGTTTTGTTATAAATATAACAATATTTTTTTTTTTATTCATTGTAGGAATCTGAAGACAGATGCCTCGTGATGTAAATTAGACGTCCGTCTAGGGGAATTTCATTAAGTTTGACTGGGAGCACAAAAAATGCTAAGCACTGAAAAGCATTGCTTACCAGAAACAGGTTATCAGCCAACAATCAAATGCATTCAGTTTGCATTGTTTTGTATTATATTAGAAGGCCTTTTATTATTACATAGGTAGGTAAATAGATAAAATGGTTTATTAAAAAACTGTCCTCGCAGCACAAAGGCTGAATTACAACAATTTTACATTAATTTACATAGGGCAATTTCATGTGTTTTTGAATGTTTGTCATGTCCACTATGATGGAAACACAATGATGTGACAATACAGTGTGGTTCGTGTAGTGTTGTCTTGCCTCGCCTTCAACCTCTGGGATACCAGTTCGAATCCCACTTGGGGCACTTTGTTGATTTGGTTTTTGGTCCCTACCTGCTGCGTGGGTTTTCCCTAGAATAATTATCTGGGGTTTTCATCCCTAAACCTGAAATTTATTTATCGTCTTCTCTGCTCGTTCGGCTGTAATTAGAGCGTTGGGAGTGGATGGGACTAGCACGAGGGGCCAAGATAATCTTGAAAAGTTAAAAGTACTCGGGTCATTATTCGGCCAATTTCAAAGAAGGGCTGGAAGCTTAAAAACTTGTGGACGTTTTAGGCGGTATTTCAACGGGTTCTCTTGCCACGATAAGTAAAAATTTAGCAAACTTGAACATTTAAAATAAGTCGCGCATGATCCATGTAGTGTCTATTTTGCTGTAAATATTATTGTGTGTCAAAATTTCACTTGCTAACTGCGTAAAACTATACGCTCAAAAATAAATTATTATTGACAATGTACAGCATTTTGTTTTTGCCTCATGCCGTTTTCTTCATAGTTTGAGTAAAATAACGACATAAACATAGACATAACCTGAAAGGGGGGTTGTTGATTGGAGGAATGCAGACCTGGATTTACAGACCTCTGATCAAATTATGGGTCTTGACCTCATGGTTCCCTTTCAAAGTTTTCCTTGGGAATTAAGATTTTTCCATGCGCCCTTGTGCAAAATGAGTGGCCGTGGAAAGAGTGGAAAACCAGGCCTGGGAATAGCTTAGTGTTGATAGGCTGTCCAAGTTGGCAGTTGTGGCTACGGCTATGGCTTGATCGCCATGTAGTGTAGAAGCCCTGAGCAAGCCATTGGAAACATCCACGAGCCGCCATCCACCTGGCTCTCGGAAAGCCTCGTCAACGAGATGATGAACTGGCAATAATTATCTGAACACTTGAGGGCGCTGTATAAGTTCGACCGCCCAAACAAAACAACATTGTACAAAATTTCGCCACAGCACGAAATGTCTCACAGAGCATAACATTTCTCATCGAAAAATGCTCAGAATGACGTAAGCTGTGGGTTAATAATTAGCAAGGAGAAGCAAACAAGGACTAGCAAGAAGTGCGGACAGCTCTTGGTAAGGTTTTTATTTCTTCTGGGTATATCCGAATCGAGAGATAATTATTATTATTGACTGATTAAAATAAAAGACTTGATGCACTTGGTATTAGTTCGAAAAAAAAAAGTAATTCAAGGTCAATGATGTAGAACACATGCATGGGACTCAAATCAAACCATGGAGGAAGGGAATCAAACCTACCGTATCAGAGTACCTATTAATTATTATTACGTCTACGTGCACTTGTTCACGGAGATCGTGTTAATCATTCACTCACTGAATTAGTCACATTTTTCTCAACATGAACATGCGATCAATGTGAATGACACATCATAGTCATAGTTATACATGAACACACCACCCACTGCATCAGGACAGTTCTGCTGCAGTGACTGTGCAAGTGAGTCTTAATTTTTATCGTTAACGAAGTTACCAGAACCAGAAACAGGGGCAAAGTCTTATATAACAGGTTTTCTTTGTTGATTTGTTTAGGAACTTTAGTTTATGTTTATTTTGTTTTATTGCTAAAAATAAAATGGTACTACTTTACTTAACACTAATTTTATAGCACCCTCCTCAGTCAATGAGGTCAATGTAGCCCCACCTGTGTGGCCAGCGCACGATTCGAGTTGGCCACACAGGTGAGGCTACGCTAAGGTCAATGAAGACCTTCGATCGGTAGATGTGCATGCGTGCACTTTTCCATTGTTCGAACTCTCAGCCATGGCTGCCAATGCAAGGGCCAGACTGAAGAATGTCATCCATTTTTTGCCAAATAGAAACAACGTTTCTACAAGTTACGATGGAGACGACAGCCAAGACAACTCAAGATGATAAGGTCAGTCTTGAGACGACAAAAGAAGATGGGCATAAGAAGCAATCAAGTTCAGAGCTTGGACAACAAGCGACGACAACAGATAAAAACGTAAACCAAAACAACGCAGAAGAAACAGATTCAAGGAATTCTGCGACCAGGAGAAATGTAAGTCCAACAGATGAAAATCTTTTAGGATCAAACTCTGTTAGTTTGTGAACCAACATTAATTTGAAATCTTTAAATTGTAATTTAAAACTAGTATGGAGTAGCAAAAGCTCATTGGGGGCATGGAACCAAGTAAGCTGAGTTGCCGATATTTGTAAAGTCATCCTGTCCTAAAAATATTAACTTGGTAGAGTAGAGGGTTTCATAGTTTCATTACATTAATTGAAAGTGTTTTCCTTTTCTTTTCTTTTTTCAATCAGAAAAACAAGAAATCCAAACACACGAAAGCCACTGATGCTTTGACTGACCGACCTGAGGAATCGACCAAAGATCCAGACCCTTATCCCCACCGTGAGACGAAACAAGATGCTGCGTACAAAGCCAGACCAAGGTCCTCCAGAGGCAAGAGAAAGAATGCAATGCAGTTTGACTCACAGAAACCTAGTGGTGCAGATGCTACAAAGAGCCAGGGTGCAACACCTAAGAAAGACTTTGGAGGATCTTCAAGGGACAAGAAGAAAGGCTCTCGGACACCCAACAAACATCATCCTAGTGTAAACGGTGGTGACACGACACCCACTAAGGGGGAGCACCAAAGTCAAAGTACACCAAGGTCAGCAAGTAGGGGTCAATGTCAAGGAAATCCAACATCAAAGAGCAGGAACTATGGTGGTACTCCCAACAAGAATAAAAACTTCAAGGTAATCATCTTTTATATTTTGGTAGTGTGTTCTTTTTCCTTTCGATGAAAATGATAAAACAAGTTTACTGCTGCCTGCATTGAATTTAATGAGAGAACAAGTCACTGTGGTTTGCTATTAGCTGTGTACAACTACCAAACAGCACAACACAGTAACCAGATCCCTTAAGAGATTAACTAAGGTGATAAAGAATCTCTCAAAACATGAGAGTGCTTTTAGTGTACACTCTGCTGGCTGTAAATTGTGTCTTGTTTCTTCTCTTGAATAGCCTTTTGAAGATTATCTCTCGTTGGAAGAAGTCTCGGATGGATTAAAGAGAAAACGTCTGCTTCAAGGAGCTATACGGATCAACCCAAGGAACTTTGAAGAATCTTACTTGGCCGCACAGGTAGGTATGAGGGCGTTAAGGGGTCATCTGTATTTCTACTTTTCTGAAAACAAAATTATTTATTAAAACAAAAAAAGAAACAAACAATTTAATAACTAATTTTTGTGTTACATCCAACAGCACAATAATAAGCATCAAGAACATAATGAATTGGATCAATAATAGGCCTAAATGAATATAATTATTAAAAAGGAAATTTTAGTTTAGAAGCAAGGCCTTTTTAATTTTGCAGGGAGCACTTTCATTGGAAATTTTAAAGTCTTTGGTAATCTTGGAAGGGGCACCAAGGCCAAGACCAGGGGCAACAGAGACAAGAGACTGCCTGTAATATCCGGCCTGAGAAAGCCTTTTTCAAGTTTATCAAACGTCTCTGTATTGCTTTTTTTTCAGGATGGTGGAGCTGATATTTTTCTGAATGGACTCACGGCCCGTAATCGCGCTTTGGAGGGGGACGTCGTCGTTGTTGAATTTCTCCATAAGTCTAAATGGAAGGTAAGGTATTGATGCGTTTCAATCAAATAAAGTAAGAGGTTTTCACTGTGATATTTTGTTTCTATTATTTTGTAATTTTTAATGTACAAAATTTGAATTTTTTTTGGAAGACAGTTTAGGTTTGTAGGAATTGAGCTGGATTGATTTCCCAACAAGCCCAACGAGGATAATGTCAAACTGCAAATTTTCCAAACTGATAAACTGAAAACCGCCAAACCGCCCAACCATCTGAACCAATGACCAAATGCCCCAATTTTAATTATCTTCAACATTAAACTCTTCTTAAAAATTACCAGGTAGCTTAACCTCTCCATACTGATATAGAGATCTTAACATGTTCAAAGTTTGAAAAAGGGTAAAAAACTACACAGGTTTTGAAAACTCTTTTTTTTCCCTCAGCTCATGGAAGACGATTATCAGCGATACAAGCAAATGGGTCAGAAGGAATCAAAATCAAAATCGACTTCAAAGCCAAAGACTGAAGAAGCCGTTCTCGCCAAGCAACTCAAAGATCTGAAAATAGAAAGTCTCCAAGACAAGAGTGCAATGAACCCCACTGGGGAAGCAGCTGAAATCACTAAAGATGAACTAGCTTTGGGAAAACATGACAAAGCTGACTGTTTGACGTTCGAAAAAAGCTCCCAATCGGAAAGACCTGAGACAGAGAATCAAGCCTCAAAAGGACTCGATACTAAGAGCCAAGATGAAGGAGGAAGTCTTCAGGAGGAGACTGATTCTATAGTGAAGAGGCTTTTTCCTGAGGAGGATAAGAAGGAACAAGGCATGGACGAGGAGATTCCTGAGAGGTTTTATCAAAGGCTTGCCAAGGTTGTTTACATTGTTGAGAGGAGCCACTCTAGAGCATGCAGCGGAAAATTGAGACCACCACCTATGAAGGTAAGTCAACTATATCTCCAGAAATTTGTTACTTTAACCTTGTACTGTTTGTTCACTAAATATTATCTACATGATGATGTTTAGAATGATGGAAAAACTATGACAGCCCACAATATAATACCACCCAGTGAACAGTTAAATGTATCTGCACAACACACAGTCAACCCTCTTACTGTCTGACCATTAATGTCATCCACTATGGTTTATAATGATAGATATCTTCATGAGGTAAGAGGTAATTCTTTTTTTTTTGAGAGAGAGAGAGATCCAAAGCTATTGTGTGGTGATAACATTATAGGAAGAATTACCCAGAGAGTCAAAATGTTCAAACTCTCATAAGTTTCATCTGATCTTGCAGAATGCTCCAAACGCTGTGTTTTCACCGTCTGATTACCGTGTGCCAAGGATCTACATCCCAGTGTCTGAATGCCCAGAGGGATTCTTAGAGCGTCCCGGTGATTTTGAATCAACTCTGTTTATTGCGAGGATAGATGAGTGGCCTTATAACTCACCGTTTGCTCTAGGGTAAGCAACCAAATCCTCTCAGTTTTTTTCTTTCCTTTCCTTCTTGAGGAGCGTTAATCAGGCCTTGAACTTCGTTTCTTGAAGGGGCACAGCAATTTCCCTCTGGTAAGGGGCACTTCTAATATATATTTGTAACGGAACCTTGCAGAGGCCACCAAAGCAAAAGCACAGGGCACCACGCAATCGCTGTGAGTGCCATGGGCTATTGAGAGGCCTGGGTATTCGGGTAGTTAGGCTGTGTCCGAAACGACGACTTCGGCTACAGCTACGTCTAGATCAGCGCGTGTACCAGTGTTGAAGAATAGGCAGACGCGCGCGATCTAGCCGTAGCTGTAGCCGAAGTGGCCGTTTCGGACACGGCCTTATTATCCAAATGATCTAGGTTATATACAGCCAAAGGAAAACTATGCACACAGCTAATCTTTTGGGTTTATTTATTATTTGGGTTTTTATTATTTATTATTTGTGTACAGCCACCTTCACCGGAGTCTTGGGGAGGCTGGAGAAATCGAGCCAGAAACAGAAGGGATGCTGATGGAGCATGGAGTAGACTACTCGGACTTCTCAGACGAGGTGAGGTCTTAAAAACAATTCCAAGTCCAATTTCTGCGACAGGTCCAATATCAACCTAAGGTTATATAGATTGGCAATGATGCCCTCTTAGAATAAACTCATTGATTTGAACTTGGATAAGTAAATCAACTCCAAAGCTTCAACTACAGATGCAGAAGTCGACCAATGCTGTTATATTTATTTGCTCATAAATTGCTTTGATCCATTTTCTTCAGGTCATAGCTTGTCTTCCTAAGAACCTTCCTTGGACTATTCCTCAAGATGAGATTGCAAAACGTAGATCCTTCCGAGATGAATGTGTCTTCACTATAGATCCAGCTACGGCCAGAGACCTTGATGATGCTCTGTCTTGTGTTGCACTAGGGGATGGTGAGATAAATAGTTCCAAACCTCACGCCAAGTAGTGTATGATCTCGCCGTGCATTTGTTCTTTCCCAGTTTGCCTTGCTCGATCCTAACCCCTGGAAGTGTGACTTTGAAATATCCAATGAACCATAAATGATGATTGAACTCAAGTTGACTCTTTGGTTTGCATGGCCCAATTTCATAAAACTGTTTAGGAGGAAAAATTGCTTAGCGAATTTCTTTCGTGATCTGTATGGAATGCATTGATGGAATGTATGCTTTTAACCTGTTTCTGCTAAGCTTTTTGTGCTTGCTGGTTTTTAAGAAATTTGGTCTTGGCCACTCTATGCCTTGGCAATGCAAGACAGCTTAACATGATGTTTTGCTTAATGCTTAAAAATGAGACCTTGAAATCAGCTTTCACCTTCTCGATTATATTTTCTGAGATTTTTGTTGTATCGTTGTCATTTAAGAACTTTATGATTTACCCATCTCAAACTAATGTAACTTCCCTTGTTTTGACTGTAATCAATTTTAGGGGAATATGAAGTTGGAGTGCACATCGCTGATGTCAGCTTCTTCGTTGATGAGAACAATGCACTGGATGAGGTTGCCGGATTGAGGGCCACTAGTGTCTACTTGGTGCAGAAGGTGAGAAAGATAATTTCTTAACATCCTAAGAAACTTACAGGGTGCACCTTTTGTGTGGCCTCTCAATAACTTTTTTGTTTTGATACTTTTTAAGGTGATTCCTATGTTACCACGGTTACTCTGTGAGCATCTTTGCAGCCTCAACCCCAACGAGGACAAGTTGACCTTTTCGTTTCTATGGCGACTCACGGAGAATGGAGAGGTAGGTCATGCTCTTTTTCTGGTTATCATAAAAGTGCTGAGTATCAGTGTTAAATACAAATCAGTGTACTGGTAAAAAATAATTGATATAAATTAGCACCCCAGCACTGATCTCAAACTGTGTTTATTTCAACCTCTCCTGGATGTATCTTACCTCTTGGACTAGATCCTTGATGAGTGGTGCGGTCGTTCAGTCATCCGCTCCTGTGTCAAGATGAGTTACGCTCACGCCCAAGGGATCATCACGGAGCCTGAGAGAGTCTGGACACCAGAGGAGATGCCGACAATCACAAATGGGTTCACCATCCCGGACATCGTGGAGAGAGTTCTTAATCTTAACAAGGTACCTCTTTCTCATTACATATATTGTTACCTTTGTTTACTCTTTTGGTTTTCCAATTTTACTTACTCACTAACCTACTTATTTAGCTGCTAAGGACAAGGTGTCCCTGGGCCTTTTTAGACGACCTTCCCCATTTCAGTTTTTGCAGTTAGTTGCTCTGCCTCATGAAGTGGAATTAGGACATCTTCCTGGACTTGATCCTTCCAGCGCAATGGTGGGCATCCTCGTTGATGTGGTTTGATGAAATCATTGAAGTAGACCTGATCGGGTAGCCTGTCGGTAATCTGGTTTATTTACTGTAAAATGGGTCCCACAGCTTGAGGGCCCAATTTCAAAAAGCTTCTTAAACAGAAAAAAGTTGCTAAGCACAACAAAAGTATGCTACCAGGATATAAGGTTACCAGCCAAAACACATTGCCTAATCTGTAGTGTCTGTCACTGGTGTCCTGCTTAAATTTGCTAAGCATTATCTTGAGCACTGAGCACGTTAACTGGAAATTAGAGGTTATTCTTTTAGAATCATTCAAAGATTAACAGGAGTTGATTCACACCTGATGTTAAACATTTTCTGGTCTTGTTTCTAGATTGCCCAGAATATGAGGAAGAAACGTTCCGATGACGGAGCGTTACGCCTGGACCAGGTGAAGCTACTGTTTACTCTGGATAAAGAGAGTGGTTTACCGTCCGGTTACAATGTTTACCAACAGAAAGAGAGTAACAAGTGAGTCAACTTCTCCTTAAAGGGAGAGTTTACCTTTGGCTTTTTGAGCTGTTTGTTATAATCCTATATAATCGTACACTTATACAATAACTGGTGAAAATTTATTTTCAAAAGGTGATTTGCAAATAATCCCTAAATTTTCCATCAAGCCATCTTTATACCAGTTATGTGCATATCTGTGAACACTTATCTTTTCATTCTTACCATCTTGTGCATTGCCTTTAGCCTATAGGTATCCCCTACCGACCCCAATTGTCTCACCAATTTTAATAATATGCACCCCTTTAACTTTTGGCTTCCCTTCTCTCACCACAATTGACAGATTAGTAGAAGAGTTCATGTTGCTTGCCAACATGGCCGCCGCTCATCGAATCTACAACGCCTACAAAGACACTGCCCTCTTGCGACGTCACCCTCCACCCAAGACCAAAATGATTGACGACCTGATCCTGATGTGTTCGGAGATCGGACTCAAAGTCGACGGTAGCAGCTCCAAGTCGATTCAGGAATCGCTGAACCGTTACATTGGTCCTGTAGGAGATAAAGCATCGTGGGGCAAAGGTCAAATCCTGACTGTGTTTTATTCAAA
The DNA here is from genome assembly GCF_902459465.1 of Asterias rubens. Taxonomy (NCBI): domain Eukaryota; kingdom Metazoa; phylum Echinodermata; class Asteroidea; order Forcipulatida; family Asteriidae; genus Asterias; species Asterias rubens. The sequence goes on from NC_047079.1 coordinate 7,188,055, forward strand.
ACCGATGCAGGTAAGGTGCTTATCATACTCTACAAGAAGAAAACAATTATTCAAAATTTAATAATTACCTGTACTGAAGTGGGTTTTTTTTTTTTTCATTATTAATGTGAATACAATTTATTTCCAGAGAGCCAAGTATTTCTGTACCGGGAGCATTGAAGTTGAGGACCACTTTCGTCACTACGCCCTCAATGTTCCGTTTTATACGCATTTCACATCGCCCATCAGACGTTATGCTGACATCATTGTTCACAGACAACTTGCTGCATCCCTAGGTAAAACTTTGTTGTATCTTCTCGTTTGTTGTAGTGACCCAATTCTTTGATTTATAAAGTTTTGAAAAAAGATGAAATCTCATAGTTGTTTGGCAAGATTCACGGTGGCCAGAACTAGTCCTAGCCAGAACTGTGTTTGTGAAACTTCTAGGAACTCTCTTTAAAGATATCTGAAAAGTTGGATCTTGAAAATTTTCTCTTGTTTTTTTTCTTTTCTTAAGGTGTTGGTCCTGCCTCTCAGAGGGATGAAGTTACGATTCAAGACCAAGCTGTGAGATGTAACGAGCGCAAAGATGCTGCCAAGAAAGTCTCAGATATGAGTGGGGAGATGTTCTTCGCTATATTTGTCCGGGTGAGACTCTTTAAATCACAAGTATTCAACAATGCATTGTGTGAACATGTACAATCTATACACTGTCAAATCTTGGGGTGATGTGACACAATCGCCAATGGTATCATCCACGGTATACCCCCATTTCTTCATGTTTGCATAGCTATTAACTCTCCCTGATTCTGCAGAAAGTTCCCTGAAAAAAAACCCCAATCTTTCCATGTTCTGATGAACAGCTTTGAAATTATCCCAGATAATGGAAACTTTCTCCCTGTTTAATAAACGCATTTCTAAATACCTCCCTGATTCAAATATTGGCAGCTCTGTGTTTATCTTGCATCATCCCACCTCCGTACGTAGTCTATTGTAGGACGTGTTATTAGCCGTGTGTTTGGCCTGATGCTTCTTGATTCCAACTTTGTCTAACTTGTAAAATGATTTATACATTTTGTATAGGAGTGTGGCCCCTTGAAGCAGGATGCTATGGTGATGCATGTACTGGATCGTGCCATTGATGTACTAGTGATGGAACTAGGGGTGGTCAAAAGAGTCTACTGCAATGTGAGCCTCTTCAACCATTTTAACAAAAATCAAAGTTCATAACCAAAATTATTATTTGCTATAAGTTAAAAGACATCACCAGGAATGAAAAGGGATTCTTTTATGGCTGTGTCAGGAATACTGGCTTGGTAGTGGGTAGTGGCCCTGGCCATTGCAACCAACGCCAAAGCCAAAGTCTCTTGATTCAAACGCAACTTGTTGTTCAGTTTTTAAAATCTGTTTTTTTTTTCTTTCTTTTTTCTCAGGCACTCCCCTTGAAGAGCTTCAAATTTGAGAAGCAAGGCAAGCAGGGCCTGATGAAGATCGTCTGGGAACCAGATCACATGCATCCTGAAGAAGAAACACAGACCTTACAGCTGTTCTCATTGGTCAAAGTTGAGCTCAAGGCTGGAAAAGAACCACTCAAGTTTGATGTAAGTAAAGAAACAAAACTGTTACACCATCTGGGTGGTTTTTTTTAATTATAACTTTATGTGGTTGGTTTTTTTCTCAAAGTGATGTCTGTCAACAAATTATTGGTTATAAATTTGTGTTTTTGTCTTTTATTTTTATTTTTATCTAACAGGCAAACCTGATAAGACCAGAGTAGTCATCGGATATTGGATGAAAGGTGTAAGATGAAAGAGATATGCACATGACAATATACCCAGGGATGAGGAATTTCAGACTTTTATCCGAGTTTAGACTTCACAAGTCAAACCTGGTGTAGTAAATCAGCTACTGTTTTTCCCACAATAAGGAAATCCTACTCTTTGATCTACTTCTTTAGTGCTGTGGACACTTTTCCTCAAAGCTCTGTGGAATCTATAAACTCCAGGGGTTACCAAAAGATGGAAATGCCATCATCTCAACATGTCTCCTAATATTTGGATCCTAGATTTAGACTTGTTCGTCAGCACTGACTCTCACCAATGAATAATATGTGGAAACGATTTGTGCTACAACACCTAAGCTAAAATGACCTGTACAAGTTAAAATAATGCTTACAAAATTAGGTCACAGGATAATAGTGAATGGTACAGTCCAAAATCCCCTAAGGTTAGAGGTTAGTGACTGTGACACGCAACAGCTCTCCAATGTTTGTTACCAAGTCAGTTTTTAAGTTAACATTTGTTTTGAGTAATTACCAAACGTGTACCTTTAAACACAAGAGTTTAAATGATAGGGAAGGGGCCATTTGTTAAGGCAAACCGATTTATTTTTTATCTGAAATTTGTTTCACTTTGAATTAATTCCCTCTCAGTTAAGAATTAATATGAAAAACTAATGAATTTTAAAAACCTGTTAATTTTTAAACTATTTTTTAATTATGCAAATTATTTGAGAGGTTTAATTGAATTTTTTTATTTTTAATTCGATTAGTATCTAAATTTTTAGACATAAGATTAATTCGTAAAGGCCTTGTCTTGATGGAAATATGCTTCGCCAGCAGATATTCTTCTAGCTGGTATTTTAAAGTTGAAAAAAAAAAAAATAATAATAATAATAATAATAATAATATTAATTAAATAAGCTGTACTAAATATTAGAAGCCTTCAAAAGGTTTCTCCAAGAAAGACTGAATTTGATCGGGGTGGCGATGGGGGCACCTCAGAGTTTGCTGAACATATCTCTTTGTATTAAAGGAGCATACAGTACTGTTAATCATCTCAGTGAAATTATAATAGATGTGAAATTTGCATCGGGGATAAAGAATAATAATTTTAGTTTTTACCCATACACCGATGTGTGCTAGCACTGTATACTCAGTACTTTTCCGTGTCCTGTTAAAAAAATCACAGGCATGTTACACACGTACTCAGGTGGGATTCGAACCAACCAGACTACCGAGGTAGCTAGAGGCAGTTCGAATGCTATGTTTTGGCAGCGGGTACCGCAACGATATACATAGTAGATGTTAAATTTGTATCAGGGATAAAGAATATTAATTTTAGTTTGTACCCATATACCGATGTGTGTTAGCTCTGTATACTCAGTACTTCAGTGTTCAGTACTTCTCGGTACTTCCCCGAATCCTGTGAAAAAAATTGTTTCATCTTCAAAAGGTCACGTTGTAAATAAGCAAAGGTCAACATTTTTATTGTACTCTCTGTCAAATTGAATTTGGTGCAATACTTTATTATTTCTTTATTGTCTAGAACGAAAATTTACTCTAAAGATAATATGCTTTGTCTGGATTTTTAATGTGACCTTAAACTTTTGAAAAAGTGCTCGTCGAAATGAGATGGTTTCATTTAGGAACAGTTTACTCTACGCCAGTAAGACCTTTTGTGTCACAATTGGGTCTATTTTGTAGGCTGGAAAGCCAAACGAATCCAATGTGTTCCTTTAACAAGTAATTTGCGGATACAGATTTTAATTAAGGGTGATGTCAAATAAAATATTCAATTTGATAATTTGCATAATGCTAATGAGCAGCTTATGAATAATTATCAATGTGGGCACTCCCAGTATATCTTGACTTTGTGTGTCATTGTGTTGGAGGTTACTTACTTGTGGTGTGTGTGGCCAGTGGTCTAGACTGCATGGTTTACGAGTTATAATTATTTTCTGGAAGCACTGGATAATCGGTTCCTGAATCTGTGTAGCATGTTTTTCATAATCGCTCAATAACCTTTGGGAACAGGGCACTATTCATTCCCAGCAGCCCTGGATAGGGTTCTTAAAGGAACACGTTGCCTTGGATCGGTCGAGTTGGTCTTTAAAAAGCGTTTGTAACCGTTTGTTATAAAATATCTATCTAACCATATGCATTTCACATCAAACGGTTTCAAACACTTTTCAAATACCAACTCGTCCGATCCAAGGCAACGTGTTCCTTTAAATGCGTCAAGAGAAGTTTGAACTCAAACTCACAATTCCTATACGGTCGAACCCTGGAAGCAGAATTACTCCAGATTGGACCTTGAAACCATATAGATCGCTCCCTGACTGACTGGTCCAGTACAATTTGTACCCCCCCCCCCCCCACCACCTCCATTTTTTTTGTTATTTGCTCAATTACGTAATAGAATGTTTTGCAAACAGAACATGGTTGGACTGAACAATTAGATTAGATTATATTATAATTCTTTATTGTCCGCATAACATATACAGATAATTGTTTTCCATTGGCAATTGGAGACATTAAAAAATTATTATTATTATTATAATAAACATGTTCATAAAACCGAACAATAACCGAACAATGTGGAGTCCATACCTTCACAGGCGAGTCAAAAGAAAAACACGGGTTTTCACAATGCGAGAGGATGAAACGCAAGGCAACGTGTTCCTTTAAAAACTTGTTCTGTACTACGGTTGGGTTTTACTCTTTAGCACATTGCTTGTATGGAAAATACAGTCGACAGAGAGGTTGTCGAGAGCTATATAACACAATCACCAGGAATAGGTGTAAAGCTGTGTATTTTGGCATTATGATGATGTAAATTGCAACATGCTTTTAGAGAATTTGGCCCAAGTACCGACCCCTGAGGTAAGCCAAAATCTACTGTAGGCTGCTGGAGATTCATGAAACAAGGTCAGGAGTCAGCGCTTTACAGGATTTCTGCTCGGTTCATGCACAATTTCTGCGCATATGAAGTAACTGATCCAGACTAGTGCCACGGATGAGCAATTGTCAAAGCCTTGGGCGATATATATTTTATACAAAGCGTCAAATACAGGGGGTCAACTTTGCCAGCAACGGGGTACCTATAGCTGTCGGTGTCACGGAGAATGACAATATTATTGCACAAAATACGGAGAGTGGATATTTGTTGTGCTGCTGTGATGACATTGTAGACTGACTGGGGAGACACATCCTAATAAAGAGGTAACGTGGTTTAGTGAGCCTTTTAAATCGTTGTATTACCATGTAGGCTACATGGACCGGCCAGTATTAAAGCTATAGGTCCTCTAGTTGTCCAAAATGTTAAAGGATCATAGGTCCTCTAGTTGTCCAAAATGTTAAAGGATCATGACACTATTGGTAATTACTCCCAAAAAGAGTTAGCATTAAAACTTGGCAGTGAGCAATGGAGAGCTGTTGATAGCAACAACACAAATCAAGTCCTTGAAGCCCAACACGATTTAACGCGGAATTAAATACTCCGAGTCCAAAGGCACGGCTACCCCAGTACCACATAATAGGGTTACGCATGATTAATGTTAGGCCATGGTGGGATATCTCTGTTTTGTTTGCATTATTTTGACATTGCAATACTCCATTGTATTATGTTATCATAATTCGCATGGGGTGGATGACCAGTCTTTGCCGAATATAGGCGCTTTAACCCCAGGAGTGACGGTGTGCTATAACCAATACACTCGGGTCAAAGTAGCTGTGGGGAGTCCCACACCAATATTCTGGTGCGATTTTTCAGGTAAGGTTGACATTTTTCTATCTTTGTTGCATGAAGGAGTCCAACCTGGGCTTGGATTTAGTATTCCAATAATTGTTCAAGTGTTAGGCTCACGTGTCATAGATCAGACAGAGCGACGAATTGAATAGGCCATAAAATATTATAGCAACTTTGTTGATAAAAATATGGACGCATTTTAATTGAACTACCCCGCAATCACATAATTATACCCTTTTTTTAACTATAGACTTACTCCGACTTAACAATGGCTACAACAACAGCATACAGCCTTTGGAGGATGTTCATCTTAGTTACATTACTTCTATCGTGTGTACTGCGGCAATCTCAGGCTAATTTCACATTCTCGTTGAATGGCCAGAATTTGAATGTGCACGTGGACGGAATACAGGTACGCATTGTTTTACTGTTTTGAATATTGTACACTTTATTTCTTGAACAAATTACGTTTTCTGTAGTAAAACTGCATGCATGGTGTATGGTTTATTTAAATCAAGTTTATTAAATTAATTTAAACTCGCACTTTATTTACTTACTTAATGAAAACAGTACATAGCCAAAGCAAAAGTCACAGAGCGCCCCCTTGTGGAATAACCTCAGTCAATAAAAATTACGAGTTGGCATTTGGTTGCTAATTGTGGGAAAGTTTTGTGTGGCTGATTCTGATAATAATAACCGCGATCTCAGACTTGAAATCAAGTCTAACCATCCTACTGCATAATTATTCCCTACAGGTGATCGCCCATTCTCCCGGCACCCCCTTCCTGTTCGTTGGGAGTGGAGTGTCCTCGTTCAAGGGACACCTCGGTAATTTCGTCATCAAGGACTACGTGGAGGAACGAATTGCATTGAAAAATGTCACCGTTATCGATGATGCGGAAGGGATGATGCGAGTCCAGTTCCATAGAGACGGAACCATGAAGGTATTGTTATGGAACTTTCTTTTTGATGATCTTCCCGCCAAGGTGATACACAGGCCTAAACGCCGAGCTACAGCAACAGCCAACCTCTCTCGTACAAAGACCAGTCTTCTCACTCTTGGTGTATCCCAACATAAGCATAAAATAACAAGCCTGTGAAAATTTGAGCTTAATATTGGTCACCGAAGTTGCGAGAAAATGATGAGAGAAAAAAACACCCTTGTTGGACGAATTTGGGTGTGCTTTCAGATACGAATAAAAGACTAGAAGTCATTTATTATTCTAGTGAGAAATTACCCCTTTCTCAAAATCTATGCTACTTCAGAGGGAGCCGTTTCTCACAATGTTTTACACTTTCAACAGCTCTCCAATGCTCGTTACCAAGTCCGTTTTTAAGTTAATATTTGTTTAGAAATTACCAAACCTGTACCTTCCATTTTTTATTTAACGTATTATGATTTTATGAATAAAAAAATTGGCACAGTGCATCACGAAAAGAAACCAGACGCCATAAAGTAAGGGGTTAACCCCGGTGTCACTGGTTTACTTGAAGAAACCTTTTTACATCTCCTCGGGCTTTCGAGCTACATGTCACTTTGTTCCAATACCAGAAATATTATATTTAAAAGCTTTAGGTGATAGTCTGATTATCAGGAATGACCCATCAGAACTACATGCTGTTCATTTTAACGTGTACCAAGCGAAGTGCAAGGATTTTTCTTATTTTTGTTTTGTTTTTAATCTTATCATGTTACAGACAACGGTTACTTTCACTAAAGAGAACAGCAGTCTCGGTGACGTCATAACTTTTGAGGACCTTCCCGGTGACGTCAATCACATCTGGGTACGACTACTTGCTGATGAGAAGGAGCACGTTTACGGCGCCGGGGAGCAGTTTTCTTACTTTGACCTCAGAGGTCACAACTTCCCGTTGTGGATTCAAGAGCAGGTGTGAACTTCCGGTTTAAATTGCTTTGTGGAATTTCCTAAGTTGCATGCAAGAAAGTATTTTATTAATAACTTCTTTAAAAACCCTTTTTCACAAAACTAACTAGCCTGTTGGGCGCTACTCATGCATGAATCAATAACTTCTCCAAAACTTGTTTTCCAAAACTCATTAGGGCGTTGGGCGTAACAAGTCAACTGAAGTAACATTCGAGGCGGATCGACGTGACGGTGGGGGCGGGGACTACCACACCACCTATTGGGCCGAACCAACTTTCACCTCCTCTAGGAAATACTGCTGCCATTTCGACACCACGAGTTATTCCGAGTTGGATTTCCGTTACCCGGAGTTTCACGAGGTCCAGATCTGGAGCAATAAGCCTGGCAAGATCTTCTTCGGGGCGAGCGAGACGTTCACCGGCCTCGTCGGGAAACTGACGGCGTTCCTTGGTCGGCAGCCTGCCCTACCGGAGTGGACTTATGATGGCGCCATTTTGGGTGTTCAAGGAGGCACGGCGGCCATGTTGGATTACCTTAAATATGCACAGGTATAAGGCTATGTCCGAAATGGCGGCTACGGTTACAGCTACGGCTTGATCGCCGCTTCATCGTGCGTTGAAGTAGACTTCTTAAGCCCTTAGCAACAGTCGTAGCCGTAGCTGTAGCAATCACTTCGGATATACAGCCTATGAGAGCGTTGATTTTGACCTCAAATCACATTTTAAAAAAATAAAAAAAATTAAAAAATCTGCCGTTTTGGTCAGTAAGAACACAGTGTCAGTATTTTTTAATCGTAACTACTGTTTAGAATTAAAAGTATTTTGTATGTTTATTCCAGGGAAATTCAACTTATGTGACTGGTTTGTGGATTCAAGATTGGGTCGGTCGAATCAAAACTTCGTTCGGATCAAGATTATTCTGGAACTGGGAATGGGACAAGAAACAATACCCTGACTTGGACATTGAGATTGTGAGATTGAAGAAGGAAGGGGTGAGAGTCTTCGCCTATATCAACCCGAACCTGAACCGCGAGGGGGGTCTGTTCAAGGAGGCAGATGAAAAGGATCTTTTGGTCAAGAATTCTACGGGAGATACTTACGTTGTAGATTTCGGGGAATTCTTTTGTGGAATTGTTGATTTGACCAACCCGACAGCTGTAGAGTGGTATAAGGGCGTTATCACACGAAACATGATTGATTTGGGGTTCGGTGGATGGATGGCGGACGTTGGGGAGTACCTCCCAACAGATGCCGTGTTTTACGGCGGGCAGGCCGGGGAGGCACTCCACAACGAGTGGCCCGTTCTGTGGGCTAAACTCAATCGTGAGGTGGTGGAGGAGGCGGGTATGGTGGGCGATATCCTGATCTGGATGAGGGCAGGTTTCAGCGGTTCTCAGGAACACACCATCGTCACTTGGGCGGGAGATCAGTTCGTAGATTTCAGTCTTGCAGACGGGTTGGCATCGGTCATACCGGCGGCTCTCTCGCTCGGTATGACCGGGTTTGGGCTGACGCATTTTGACGTGGGAGGTTTCACGTCGCTGTTCGGCATCGGTCGGACAGAAGAGCTCCTGCTACGCTACGCCGAATGTGCGGCCTTCACTCCCGTCATGAGGACGCACGAAGGAAATAGACCCGCGGAAAACTGGCAGTTTTATTCCAGCTCGGAGACAAGCGTTAAGTTTGCCCGTCAGAGCAAAATATTCAACATGCTGAAGGACTACACAATTTCTGTAGTCCAAGAAAACACCGACTACGGTATTCCTGCTCAACGCCCTCTATTTATGCATTATGCAAATGATGAGCGGTCTTTCTCAATTAAATATGAATATTTATACGGCCGTGACCTTCTGGTTGCCCCTGTTTATGACGAAGGGGTGGAATCGTGGTGGGTGTACCTCCCTCCTGACAACTGGGTGTTTCTCTGGGACGGCAATGAGTACAGCGGTGGTGACGTCCAAGTATCAGCTCCAGTCGGACAGATTCCCGTTTTTTATAGGAAGGGTTCCCCCTGGACTCAAGTCTTCAAAGAAATTGCAAAAAGTAAGGGGTAGTAAATGGATTTATCTTCATTTCATGTTCTAGTTCTTTCCATCCATACACTACTGCCCAACAGCTTTATTTTGAACCTGCATCTCTTTGCCCTCTACATTTTCACCTCCATCTTACAATCTAGACTGCTTTTATAAGAGTTATCAATTCCTACCTCGGCTCTGGATGAGTATTTGCCATCTTTATTTATCTTCTTGTAGCCCCTTGTCAAGTGACCTCACAGGGCGTGGCCCTCAAACAGGCGTGGCCATATAAAAAGGCGTGACACTTGAAAGAGCTTGGCTCCTTAATACCCCACAAGATTCACTCTGATTGCATTTTGACATCATAATTGCAATCATTGCTCCCAAGTTATAATAATTTCGTCACCTTCCATAACTTTTGTCTGCAGCCAAAGACTTTGCATCGAGCAGTAGCAGGGCGCTCAGTTTTAAAGTTGTTGCATTGATGTCAGTCGTCTTCGTGGGAGGATGGGTTACCTTCAGACGGCTATGATCAACCTTCTGTACCAGAGAGCACTTTGCCTTTTTTTATTCACGCTATACCTCCTTGGTGTAGACCAAAGACGAGCTCCTAACTCTTGTTTTTGAGATATATAATACATTTTTTAACAATGAAGTGTTAACGTTTAATGAGCCTTCGATATGACAAATCTCATCCGGAAGTCGCATCCAGAATGTTTCTTGAATGGCGGGAATTCTGGAAGTTTAAAAGAATACAGACCTGAATGGATCTCATTTTTATGTTAAAGATTTTATAATAATTTTTTTTTTAAATATTTTTAAGAATTTGAATCCTTTAATAATGAATAAATAATGGTATTATTCATTACTATGTCGACTTGGCTGCTTTTGTTGCACAATGTTTACCTGTTTTTGTTTGTTGTGCTGTTAGCCTTCTTTCGATAAAGACTGCTAGAGTAGAAAGGTCATTTGTTTTGGATAATAAAGTCTTATTTCACAACGCACTGGAATGCATAACAAAAAACGAAGAGTCTGTACGTATAGGATTTATGGTACAGTTCTCCCTAAATTGATTTTATGTTATTGTAACTTCTATATACATTTTTTTAACTATCCTGAACAAGTTCAAGTTTTATGGCAGAATTTTGTTAAATTATTGAATGGTATTGATTACAACCCAAAACGGCATTACAATTTTGCTAAAACTTTCTGCAAAGATGGATTTTATCGACATGAGTAATTTTTTCGAAAATTAAAGGGATGGATCGGTCGAGTTGGTCTTTGAAAAGCGTTTGTAACCGTTTGTTATAAAATGCATATGATTAGAAAGATATTTTAAAAGTAGAATATATTGATCCACACAAACATGCCTCGAAATTGCACGGTTTTCCTTTTACTGTGCGAACTAACACGGTCGGCCATTATGGGAGTCAACAGACTCCCATATTATTAATGTCTGACCGTGTTTGTCGACGAGGTAAAAGGAAAACCACGCAATTTCGAGTGATACTTGTGTGGATCAATATATTCTACTTTTAAAATATCTTTCTAATCATATGCATTTTATAACAAACAGTAACAAACGCTTTTCAAAGACCAAAAGTCGACCGATCCAAGGCATGACAACGTGTTCCTTTAAATGGTTTGTCCAAAAGACGTTATAATCTCCACATTTAGGGCGCCACAATATATATAGAGGGCGCCGTAACGGCGGACATTTTCAGCGTGCTTGTTCGATAAAACTGTGTACATTTTGTTGTTGTTTTGTACAGGTCAGTCACACGTTCATCGTTGTGGTACGCATTGACCTTTTTTGTGTAAAATTTGTTTACAAACTAATTCATCGATCCGTGAACCCAAACCAACAAATCCCACCCACTCACCAAGCCCACTCATTGATTGGCCCCCATAAATGATTCAACATGCCCAGTCAACCACTACGCACACAAACTACTGAATTATTCATGATTTAAAAGGCCTCAAAATATTGGTGCAATTCCATTTCGTTCTCTTTCGTGGTTAGACGGCCATGCCGTGCGGACAACGACGACAGAACATCGCAAACAGCTATCGTTGCAGACGACACAGTGCATTGACGTGTGTACATTGTGACTTTGTTGTGACATCTTTCCTAAAAAGGTGAGCTCTGTTTGTTCACGAATTCTTGTTTATTTTGGCCACCCGGCTTCGGTGTGCATAGGGGCCTTGTTGACCTTGTTTTGTAGTGAGGAAAACAATTAAGTTCACAGTTTTATTTCGTTGTTATTTCTTTGTTCAATTTTTTTTTTTTACGACTTTTGTTTTGAACAATTTGTGACTGGAATTTTCTGATACAGGCAGAGGGTTTTGCTGCTAAAAATAAGAGTTCAGTTGTGAAACATGAATTAATTTCAAGAAACTCTGTAGAATAGAAAGAGGTTCAAACTGTCACAATTTAATTTTTTTTTTTTTTGTTATTTTTTTATATAATTATTTGACTGGGTAGAGCTAGAGTTAGACCACATGCAAAATTTGACTTTTGTTTAGTGAACAATTTGTGACTTGCCTTTATTTTATTACTAATTAAATAGTGTAGACACTGACAGTGTAGACAGAGGGTTTTGTTGCTGCTGAAATTAAAACTATCAAAAATCATTTGTAACCCATTTTTTAATTTGTAAAAAAACCTGTAGAAAGAGGTTAAAACTGTCAACTCAAAAACGCATTTTTACAACCTAGTACTTATTAAATAATAGGGCCTACATGTACGTAGTATAAATACATTTTAAAAATCAATTTTAATACAAATAATTTTAACAGAATGCTGTTGTGTGTAAGACTAAGAGCATACATGGAGCTATAAAAAGTAATTTTTGTTTTGTGCCAAGCACAAGATGATGGCCTCACTTGGCCCTATGCCTACAGTCCTACACATTCATAGCATGAGGATCTGAGTTGAGATGAATTTTGAGTAGAAACTCCAGTTGTTTTGACTGAGTTGCCCCCAGTTTGTCACTTACCATTGCCTTAAAGCCATTGGACCCTTTCGGTAAACAGTGTTGTCCAAGGCCCACACTTTGTGTACCACAACTTCTATATCAAATAACAAGCCTGTGAAAATTTAGGCTCAATCGGTCATCGGAGTCGGGAGAAAACAACGGAAAAACCCACCCTTGTTTCGCCGTGTCATGACATGTGTTTAAAATAAATCTGTAATTCTCGTTAACGAGAATTTATATTGTTTTACTGTTTTCTCAAAAAGTAAAGCATTTCATGGAATAATATTTCAAGAGAAGTCTTTCACCATTGCCTTCTGTAAACCCTGTAAGTTATTTGTAAATCGGTGAACTTTAATTTTTTTTTTCTGAACCGAAAGGGTCCAATGGCTTTAAAATGAAGTATAGGCTGCTGTATTTCATTAAAGCGCCCCAAATCCCTGTAATAATTATAAAATATCAACATCATCTTTTTATTTTCAGATATTAATCTCAACATTCATCCTGAGTCAAGCTCCTTCTGTATTCTACCATCATGAGTCTCGTAACGAATGGAACGAATGGATCCAATGGAACCAGGAAACGTAACTCGACTAGCAGCAGTAGTGAGGGGTCCTCCGTGACTCCCTTATCAGTATCACGAAGCCCCTCCCCTTGCAATACCCCCCTCATTGATCGAATCCTGCAGAGAATTGCGTGCAAGGAGAAGTGGTTTTCATTGGAGTTTTTCCCTCCAAGAACAGCGAATGGAGCTGTCAACTTGCTTGCAAGGTATGAACAATTTTTCCAGATAATCAATCCATATTTTCCCAAAAAAGTATAAAAAACGTTTCATAGAGCCACACATTAGGGCTAGCAGAAATGAGCAGGCTACCAGTCACAAATTGTACATGTGACATGGTGTTTTGACGGGTAACACTGTTCTGGTAAGCATACTTATGATGTGCTTAGCAGCATTTTGTGTTTTTTTAAGCAGCTCTATGAAGAGCCTCCACTGGCTTATAAATGCAGGGGTTGCAGGATCAGACTCGGTTTCATGTCAATTTTTCTTGTTCATCCCTTTTGCATTTAAATTGTGTTTTCTTCAGATTGGAGCGTATGTTCCAAGGCGGTCCTCTATTCTGTGACATCACATGGCACCCTGCTGGAAACCCAGGCGCAGACACAGAAACAAGCTCCATCACCATAGCACACAGCTCAGTCAACTACTGCGGTATAGAAACCATGCTACATATGACATGTGTCAAGCAGACAAAGGCCGATATCACCAAATATCTGAACCGTGCCAAAGACTGCGGAATACGCAACATATTGGCACTTAGAGGAGGTAAAGTATTTTGTCGTTTGTTGTCCTCCACTTTCCCTGCCAAGCCTTGCTCAAGCCCACTCTAATAGTTTCAGGGACACTCAACATTTTACATGCATGTACCGGGTACCTCAATTCCCTCCCTGAAAACACAGAATGTTAAAGACTGTTGTTTTAAATCATTTGCATTGGTGCTTAAACCTTTTTACACAACAGATGTTTCTTTGGTTAAAAAAAATTTTTACATTTTTCAATCCATAACGCAGAATAAATATTTCGTTTTTGACATTAACATTTTGTAATTGATAACAAAGAATAATGTTATGTTTTTAACACCTGTTGCCAAATTGGCAAGATTGTTGGTTTGAGGTTCAACATCAGGCAAACGCTTAGGATAAACAAAAAACATGCAAGCCATTAGAATGGCGATGATATTTTCAGTTTTAGATTAAACATTTATACAAACCTGCATGAGTAACTGTAAACAATGATGATGAAACCTTCTGTTTACGATATAAACAACATCCTCTTGTTGACAGTTTTTGATAATAATAAAGACTGGTTAGAAGAAAACAAATAATACAAGAAATGACAATGATTGATAGATAAGATAATTGTTTTAGAAACAATTGATCTTTACAAGCTATTATCAGCGAAATCTAAACTATCAGTCATTTATTGACAATCCATTGTTCAGCAGTGTTTCAAAAACAAAGATAAAATTCAAACAAGCATTTCTTATACTTTGCACCTGCCCTCCCCTTGTCTCTTAGATTTTGACCAGCATGAAGCTAGCGAGTGTTCTTTGTTTAAACAATTGGGTTCAATCATTGGACCTAGATTCACACATTTTTTATATCTTAGTCAGGGCTGAAAATTAATACTAATCTGAGTCCAGTGATTTTAGCATTGGGACACTGAAGGCATGACTGGAAAAATCTGGCAGTCTTGTGTTTTTGAAGTTTAATACAATACACTACCTCATTGCTAAGATCTTCAAATGCTGACCTTGATTTTTATGATTTCTTTAAGTATAACTATAAGTAGCTAAAGTGGTACAGTGTCAGCATGTTAATTCGGAGGTCGTTAGTTCAAATCATGTTCATGCACTTGTCAGTTTTCTTTGTACAACCACAAAATATTAGGTTTTTTTTCCTCTAGATGTTCCTGGAGACTTGGAGTGGGAGAAGACGGACTCTGAGGATAGTTTTAATTATGCTGTTGACCTTGTGAGGCACATCAAGAAGACCTTCGGTGATCAGTTCACAGTCTGTGTCGCAGGTATGTTTTCGTAGAACTTGTGTTTTTATTTGATGGTTCGACACAAATAAGTTCAACACATGTCATAAATGTCAGTTGCAAAAGCCACAATCATAGGTACACTTTTTGATACAAAGACATCAAAATTAAAAATCTGTTAATGCTGAGTAACTCTTTGCATATCTAGCACATTAAATCTATTAATTTAAGTGTACAGGATATGTGTATAATATAGGTCAGCCCTTTATCAACAAAATTGTTCTATTTTATTCCACGGAAAAAGATGGTTCTTGTGATTGATTTAGCCGATTAGCGCATTTGTTGCACGAGGCTGTATACTCCCCAGGGAGCTGAGATGGTTTAAGGCCCAGTGACCAGGGGTAATAATTTGAAGCGCTTTGAGACACCCATTCGGGAGTGAAAAAGTGCTATATAAACTCAAATATTAAATTAATTAAATTTAAAAAAATCATGCCTGATATAAGTAACATTGGATACAACTGCTTCATCAGTTGTTTTCAATGAACCCCAAAAATATGTACCCATGATTGTCGCTGAGCACACTTTTTTCACAAATTTCATTGTTTATGCCTGCAAATAAAACTTTGTCATCGAGTTAGTCTTGATTTTGTTTTGTCCTCTTTCCTCCTAAGGGTACCCTGGTGGCCATCCCGAGGCTGAAAGTTATGAAGAAGATCTGCGCCATCTTAAGTTGAAGGTGGATGCAGGAGCTGAGTTCATCATTACTCAACTTTTCTTCAAAGCCAGTGAGTTCATGAAGTTCTACAAAGATTGTCGCGCTATCGGGATCAAGGTGCCGATCATTCCTGGAGTCATGCCAATTCAGGTAAGTAGCGCAGCTGAGTTTGTGTTGGTTTTGTATTTAAACATAAAATATCAAGATGTTTTTTGAGAGGAATGTTATTTTTGAAGGTTGTGGATGACAACTGTGAGCAATTTAATTTTAGACAAGTTTGTTTTAAATGCAGGTTACATATTCTAGTAATCAAACACCAGTATCCTCACTTGGTGTATTCCAACATAATCATCAAATAACATACTTTGGGGCTCAATTGGTCATCAAAGTTGCAAGAAACAATAAAAAACAGAAAATCACCTTTGCTGCATAGAAATTAGGATAGTGTGTTTCAGATGCCTACGAAAAGTCAAGTTTGGATTTTTAGATTTTAATGGGTTTGGGATGGCAAGGAATTTAGCTCACATAGTGATTGGCTAAAGAAAGTGGTCTCTGTTGTCTTTAATAGGGGTACGGTTCCCTTCGTAATCTCGTCAAGTTGTCCAAACTACACATCCCAGAAGATATCATGAAAATTATTGAGCCAATCAAAGACAACGACGCTGCCATACGAAACTATGGAATCCACCAGGCTGTCACCATGTGCAAAGAAATGTTTGAAAGGTATGTAGTTCTGATATAAGTTTAGCAATGACTTTGACTTTAAAAGGAATGAATGAATGAATGAAAAATTATTTGGATATGAATTCAGGATGAAAATAATGAGTAAGTTTGTTTACAGTGGTGAGGTACATGGCCTTCATATCTACACTCTAAATCGCGAAGTAGCAACCATTGAGATCCTCAAGCAGCTAGGATTGTGGTCTGAAGATCCTGTCCGACGTCCCCTTCCTTGGAAGATGACCGCCAATCACATGAGGACTAAAGAAGATGTGCGACCAATCTTCTGGGGGGCAAGACCGAAGAGTTACATTCACCGGTAAATTCAAACTTTTCCTTTAAAAAAATATTTGTCATTTTTTTTCTAACCAAACCTAACCAATAACACTTCCAGGGATAGACAATTTCAGACTTTCTTCTGTGTTCAGATATACAGTTGGAACAGTTTGGATACAATATTTAACATTATTATTTAAACAATTTTCTCTGGTTCTAGAACTAAAGACTGGGATGATTTCCCCAACGGTCGCTGGGGTGACTCCTCCTCTCCAGCCTTCGGTGATCTCAAGGATTACCATCTCTTCTATCTGAAGAGTAAATCCTCAAAGGAAGAACTGCAGAAGATGTGGGGAGAAGAACTCTCATGTGAAGAAGATGTATTTGAGATCTTCAAATGTTACTTGGATGGAGAGCCCAACCGTTACGGACATCAGGTATGGGAAGCTGGAATACAAGTTTTTAGAAAAATATTATTAGCTGTTGCAAACTGCTTAACAACCAAGCGGACTTATTTTGTAATTGAAAAATAATTGTTAATGGCCTGATTACTTCAGTTTTTCTCGAAGGCTAAATGACAGCACAACAAACATAAACAAGTATACTGGTTAAATGAAATGGAGTTGGGCCCAGGTTGCTCTTCGGTAACTTTTAACTTGTATTCTCATTCCTCCCCCATCCTCCTTTTAGGTGAAGAGGATGCCATGGAACGATGATGAGATTGCTCAGGAGACATCTCGTCTCCGTGACAGACTCATCAGTATCAACAAGCGAGGCATCTTGACGATAAACTCACAGCCGAGTGTCAATGGAGTTCCTTCATCAGATCCCGTCGTTGGTTGGGGAGCTCCTAATGGCTACGTCTATCAGAAGGTAAGGCGTAAGTCTAGATGAGGTCATCTTAAGAGGAACGAGCAGCAGGCCTTGGGCTCGAGCTCCGTTGTCAATTTTAGAACAGTGTTCTATGATGTTTCTAACATCAAACGGAAGCTGGAGCCAAGGCGTGATCAAATCAGGGCCTAAATTAACAACTCTGCTTACCATAAACAACGTTATTAATCATCCTTATACAAAGTTGGGCAGACTGAAATTCAGGGCTTGCACAGTAAGCAAAGAATGGTGATCATCAGCGCAGAGTTTGGCAGTAAGCAGAGCAATGAAATTGTGTCCAAAAGCACACTTTAAATTGGGTGGGATGTATTTCAAAAAGTAACTTTTCTAAAGGAGCCATATTGAACTTTGAGGTTTTTCTTTATCCAGGCGTACTTGGAGTTCTTCACCTCCAGGGAGAATGTTGCTGCCTTGCTGGACATCTTGAGAGACTACCAAGCTGTCACTTATCATGTGGTCAATCATAATGTAAGTTCTTATACAAGTGTTTTTTTTTTTTTTTTTACCTTTGTCTTGTCAAATTTACACCCTTCAAATTGAAACTCTTGTTTCAGGAATCTTCTTTTTTTCCCAATATTGTAGAGAGATGTGATGGATTGCTCCTTATACCAGTTTTAGGGTAATGTTTTATTCTTTGATGTGAAGTTGTCAACTATGACGCAGTATGAACAGATTATTAAAGGTGTTAAAGGGTGGAAATTAAGAGAATAGTAAAAACATCACCATTGCTGATTAATCAAATCTAAAGAAGACAAAACACTAAAATATTATTTGTTTTAAGAATAATTTAAATGCATTTTTTGAGATTTTAACAGGAAGCTTTAATAGTAACCAAATTAAAAACAAACAACAACAACGAAATTAATATTCTTACTTTTTAAAATAAATTGAGTAATTCTTTTGAGAATTTGACAAGAAGCTTTGCCCCTCCTTGTGAATGGATATTTAGGGTAAGGAGGATATAACCAACACGGATAGACAGCGGCCGATAGCCGTTACCTGGGGCGTCTTTCCAGGCGCTGAGATTATTCAGCCCACCATCGTCGATCCAATCAGCTTCATGACTTGGAAGGTGAGTCCATTTTGGTGTTGATTACCTTTTTTATCCCCTGGTATTTTGTAAGCCTGGGCAATTAGTGTCAAAAACACGACTATTGACTGCTTAGTCAAGTCGCTACTACCGTTTTTCAACTACCTGTGAACCGTGCCGCCACAGCTACATGTACATGTACTACACAATTAGTTGTGACTTCCTGCTTGGTGAACAAATTGTGTCGCTCAACACTATTCACAACAAAATAATTTACTTACGAAACACATCAGACATCAGTGACACAAACCTTCAATCCTTTCAGCTTGAATTTTACTTTAGTGTCAAACAATATCTCCCAATGCATCTTTGGAAATAATTTGGTTGTGCCTAATATCGAGTCGAGACTATTTGAGGTGCGGCTAGTCAAGTGATTAATTTCACTAGTCGCCCAGGCTTAGTATTTAGTGATTTTTACTGTCTTAAGAAGGGGTTGTTTGGAAGGAAATCAATGCTGGTTGCGGTGCATTTAGGTTTGGGCAAGGGAAGGATGTTCAGAAGAAGAGTCTTTAAAGTTAAGGTGATCTATTGTAGGGTTGAGAAACTTCAGACTTGTTTGCTTGTTTCAGGCTTTGCATTGTCACAATATAATCACGATGGCAAATCTGGCTTGAATTCTATTTCATTCATTTTCACTTTGCGAAATGGCAGGAATAGCCCAGATTTCACCTCAAGATTGTATTCTGTTAAAATGCACAAGTTTGTTTTCATTCAATATTTGTAGAGTATTCTTAGTTGGTTGTTATTTATTGGAAACTTCCGGGCATGGCAATAATGGTCGGGGTTTTTAAATTAATTTTTGTTCCATTTTGTGAGCTAAACATGTCACTATTTTATTTTGTGAGCTCAAACTTGTGAGTATGTAGGCAGTAGTTGTTGAAGATATAACTTTGAAATTAAACCTTTTAAATATTCAAACTCACCATCTTTATACTGACCTAATTTTTAACGTCACAAAACGGATCTAAGAATGTGTTTCGTTTCATGTGCATGTTGTCATCAATCTGTGGCCTTGCTAGGTCGTACTTTTAATTTGTTGTTAGCACTGCACTTAACCCCTCAGCCCCTCCCTCCTGGCTGCACAGCTCTGAAGGAAGGGAATAAGCTGGCTCTTACCTATCCAGCAGGCAGAAATGTACCTTTGTTGTGCATGTGGTGAGATAAGGGTAGTCATTGGTAAATGCTACCCTATGGTAAACTAAGAGCAATGATTGTTCAGACGTGTATGAACTGATGTGGTGATATTTGTATTATTGTAGTTGATTTAATATTGAATTGAACTTAATTTGCATTTTGTCATGGTGTTTGAACTCAACATGGAGTTGTTTCACATTGTCTCGTCCACATTTAAGTTTACATAAGATCACTCGTCATACTATTTTATATTCCTTGAAGAACTCTTTATTCCCATCCAATCCCATTCCTCACTGTCTTTGCCAGCATTTTAACAGGTGCCTCTGAAAAGATAATTGGTTGATGTTTCAACCTGCCAGTAACCCATCCCATCTAAACCGTCGTCATCTGCTATCGGCTTTCCTTTTACCCTCTAACCTCCCTGATACTAACTTTCCCATAATGTGGTAAAATGAAGCATTAGCTCAGCTTGGTCAGAGCGTGTGACCCTGTGAGGTCACACAGGCCGTGGGTTCGAATCCCGCATGCTCCAATGTATCCACATTACATGGGATCTCAAAACTTTCGTCCATCCCATTTCCCTTTTCAGCCTTTCTTTCCCACATCTCTAGCTCATCTCAGAATTACAGTTAACCCTACCATCATTGCTTTTATCTATTTATTTATTTATTTATTTATTTCATTTGTACATAATAATAATTTATAGAGTGCATAAGCAGCGGCATCAATGCGCAAACAATAACATTCTTTAGCTACACATATAGAATATTGAGAAAATTATTACAAAAATGCAGGAACAACATTAGGCCTAAGTTAAAAAGTACAAAACTGTTGACACCAGCAAACTCTTAGGGCTCGAATTCGGTGAAAAAATCCAAAGGCTTGTAGCTCAAACTTTTACTGGACCAGAATTTTGAACAAAAAATCTAGCTTTATTTTAAAAAGAATAATGACATTAGTGCTCAGATTTGCATGCTTTTGATTGTGATTTTGGTCCAGTAAAGTCATACTTAACTTAACTCACTGGATGATGAAAGGGTTTAAACCAAGAGCAGACTGCGGAGAATTGAAGTGGCAGGGGATAATGTACTTACAAATATTTATTGTACATAAATTATATATTCTAATTTCCTTCTATTAGCTCTATGGTATGGTCATTGGTCATAAACCATCATGTTTTTTTACGTCAGTCCATTGTGTTTTTCATCCATATTTAAAATTGATATTGGATTAAATCAAATCATTTTGTTTTTAGGTGAAAATATTAAACACTTTCTCCAATTTCCCTAGACTAAAAAAGAACTCCCTCTAAACTTTCTTAGTTTAAAGGGACAGACTGCTGGTCAAGTTCTAACACAAGCTTTACCCTGTTGTCTCGCAGGATGAAGCATTCGGACTCTGGAAGGAGCAATGGGGTCACATCTACGAGGAAGGTTCCCCATCTCGGCAGATCATCAATCACATCCACGACACCTTCTACCTGGTCAATCTGGTGAACAATGACTACATCAACGGTAAAGATCTCCTCTTTGAGGTCTTGGAGAGGATGCTTGTGAGGCGTGAAGAGAGACAGAGAGAGGAGACTGAAGGGCCTGATATGGATGAGGAGATTTGTACAAAGAAGCTTAAGATGTAGCCAAGAAAAAGGGAAGATACAAAGACCTATATTTAGCTTTAGTTGCCAAATTTATGTTAGATTCTGTTTCTTTTCATTCTACGGAATTACAAGATCTATACTTAAAATCTTTACTTAAAATCTTTTTTAACAAATGTGACGTAAGGAAAAGTCTTAATGATATCCAACTTGAAACTTGGTCCAGTAAAAAGTATAACTTGATCCCCTACAATCTTCTTGATCGACAGCAATTCGTTTTTTAAAAACTAGGGCCAGGTGAAAATAATGAACTTGTAGACTTAGAACCTCAGTGTATATAAATGATAAGAAGGCTATTAATTTGTTCTCTTAAACTACAAGGTCAAACGTTATATAAAATCTTTTGTCTTAAAAGTGTGTACTACTTGTATTAAGTGTGTTTACAAAACCATTTATGAATTAAATTTTGAACACCCATACACAGTTCTGAAAGAATGTGTATGCCACAATGTTACCAGGCTTGGTTGGTTCAAAACAATGTGGCGTAGGATCATCATCTATATTGACAGATGCTCTTTTGTCTCCTGAATTGGGGCAAGCTTTTGTGTAGTGACTCTGTAGACCATGAACATCCATAAACTATTCTACAAGAACAATTATGGCAGAATAGTACCAGAGTTTGCTCATCTGGAGGTTGCTAGAAACTATCTCTACAGTCTGAGATGGGTTACCAACATATCCAGAGTTTTATTTATTTGTATGTAGCCAGTGGCATTGGAGGTTAAGACTTACAATTCACTGTTATCTTTTTAGTTTGTGGCATTGTGACTGGCTTATTGTCTTGTTTGTGTTTTCCATTGTTCTTTTTGAAATATATGCCGAAAAATAAATTATAACTATAAGTTTTAAGCTTTCTAAAGCTAATGAACTGAACTATAAGTTTTAAGCATTCTAAAGCTAATGAACTGAAGAAGTTGAAATCAGAGTTCAATATAATAAGAAATTCCATCCTTGCTTGGGTTTTGTGGTGATTTTTGAGTCTTAGTGGCACTAAAAAGGTTCTTAATGTATTCTAGTATTAGAGAAAGACACTTCTTTAAAACTGTTTTAATTCTTAATTTTTTTTCTCTATATTTCTCTTACATTCTCATATTATACCAAGTATACTTAAGCCACATCATATCCTTGTGTATATTAATTTAAATTAATAATACCTTTTGAATATTTTCTCCTTCTACATTTTACCCTGCAATGTTTCTGGAAATACTTGACCCAACAATAGAAATTCAATTGTGTACTTTAAAAAAGCAGTTGACCTGGTTTAAAAAAAAAACAATTTTTAAATTTTTAAATTGTTTTATTAGAAATTTAAATAAATAAATTCAGAGTGGTTGGATGCATTTATAAAAGAGTTAGATAATTTCAAGAAGTTGTGAAACTTTGACAAATTCGGTCACCCTGAACTTGAGATGACTTGATGTATCGTTTTAATGAGATTTTTGGCCAAGCCTGAAAAATTTGAATTGCTAAGCAAGGTTTAAATATACATAAAGATTTATTTTTGAACAATCACAAACTCTAAGCTCGGCCCAAAGAGGACTGAAACCTAAAAAGATCAAGGCCTGTCTGCTCCGAGCTGACTGTGTCTTTCTTGGGCTTGCAAAGTCCTTTTCTTCTTAAAGTTTAAGTTTCAACAAGTTTTTATAAATGTGTCCCACCTTTTCATCTGCCAGGTAGTGAAAGACCAGTGACGTTAGAGTAATGGTCATTAAAGTACTCCATGTTATCTATTACTATAGTATTAGTAAATTTTGTATCCCTTTCTATCTTTTTTTTTACTTCTGTGCTGAAATGAATTATTTATTTTATGTTTCACTAATTGATTTCATTAAACTTTTAACAAGCCCTTGCCCTTCAATCGTTTTGTCAAACTGTGCCATTATTATTTCACCATGGTTACACTTAACTGCCTTAGTAATCGGTTTTTACCCGATATTAACATTTTATGAGAAGTGCCGCTTGACTTGCACGTTCACACACAGTTGTCGGCTATGTTTGCAATTTATGATACGCATTGCAAACATTATAAAAGTTGTGCAATACACTATAACACAAAGCAGTCTTGCAACCACAGGCAGCGTGCTGCATCAATACCTCTCGTCACTAATCCGAGATGTGCTGTAAAATAACGCTGCTTACAATAAGTGACTGCTCTATATGACTATGTGCGCACTTGTTATAAACTTTTGAGCACTTTAGGGATGCTAAGTATAGTTGTGTCAAAATGAAAGTGTTTGACAACTCCAGTTGGAGTGAATTATGTTTTTACATGGTCAACCTAAACTGCACAGTAACACATGTTGCAATACAAAGACGAATGAGAGGCGACACCCTATATATGAGCCCATGCAATGAAGGGTCTAGTTCATATAATAACTTACACGCTACACTGGAGTCACTGGAAAGGATTGTCATAGATGTTTAATGGTGACAGGAAAGGAAATCTAACAAAATAAATAAGTATAATACATGTAGACCATTTTAAAGGCAGTGGGCACTATTGGTAATTGTCAAAGACTAGCCTCCACAGTTGATGTATCTCAACATCTGCATATGTAAAATAACAAACCTGTGAAAATTTTAGCTCAATCGGTCATCGAATTTGCGAGATAATGAAAAAAAAAAACACCCTTGTCACACGAAGTTGTGTGCGTTTAGATGCTTGATTTCGAGACCTCAAGCTCTAAATCTGAGGTCTCAAAATCAAATTCATGGAAAATTACTTCTTTCTTGAAAACTATGGCACTTCAGAGGGAGCCATTTCTCACAATGTTTTATACCATCAACCTCTCCCCATTACTCGTCACCCAGAAAGGTTTTATGCCAATAATTATTTTGAGAAATTACCAGTAGTGTCCACTGCCTTTAAATATTGCTTAGTCATTTGGCCAATCAAATACCATGTTTTGTGAGCCTTCATTTGCATTCAGAGATGCTCGACAATGTAATGGTGAATAACATGGGAAATTATTTTGTTCCATTATAAAGACTCGGAAAGTACTGCAGCTACAATCTCTTATAACTATAGACGATGTGACCTTTGACGTCACTCAAAAACCATAACAATGATTCGCGCGCATACCGCCGGGCAAAACCTTTGTGTTTTGGCAGCCAGCTAGAAAGTGTATGCAATCTTACGTCTTTTTGCCCGGCGAAACATTGCACGTATACAGTGTTTTGTCAACAGAGGGCCGTTTGAATGTAAACATGGGTCACACCGTCTATACATTGTACATCACTAAAGAAAAAAAATACAAATAATCTGTTCATATTTATTATATATAAAAAGTTGCATCAGATATTTATCATATTTCTTCCCTACTAAACCCACCCTTCAAATATGCACTCTCTTTCTTGTAAACTTCACTGTCAATAAAAAAAGCAAAATACAGGTATATTAAATGGTCCCACTTTTAAACCCAAGCAGAGTCATTGTCAAAGGCCATATGACAAGACAACACAAAACCAGTGACTGGTGTAAGAGAAGTCAAGTGGATAAAAGTGAAACAAGATTTACAAAATAGCTCCCTCTCTCCCTCTTCATTTCTTTCAAAATGGCTCCCTCTCTCCCTCTCCATTTCTTTCAAAATGGCTCCCTCTCTTCCTCTCCATTTCGTTCAAAATGGCTCCCTCTCTCCCTCTCCATTTCTTTCCAATTTTCTGTTACACACTAGTACATATTCCTGATCATGTATGTTGTGTTGTCGTTTAGCTTTTGAGAAAGACTCTGCGAGGGCTAAAACGTCCGGCCACTATCTATTCATTTGCATTTATACCATACGTTCTTATGGTTACAATCGTCTAATTCTGATTTCGACAACTAAAAATAGAAGTGGAATTGTACAGTTTGTTGTTCTGATTCCAACTCAGTTCTTGAGTGCCATGTATTTCCTCATGTGTGAAGCAATTCCTCCAGCGACTTGTTCGTCGTTCTTGTTCTGACCGAAATAATCCACAAACTCCCCGTCTGGGTTCATGAGATACATGATGATTGTGTGGTCCACCTGTGTAAATATTCAAACACAAAAACAAAAATAAGAGAGGTTGAACTATTGCTCATGGAAGAGAACATTCTAGCTGTATTATTTTCCTTTGGCAATTTTATCCCTACACCAAAGTGTGACGCTAGCTTTCCAAATAACATTTAGTCTGTAAAAGGGTGAATTAAGGTTCATCACATTTAAAGTTTTGAACTAAATGTTTTACAAAATCACAAATTAATAAACCACAAGGGAAAGTGGGTTCAATGTTATTCCACAAGAATTTACTAGAACAGGCTTTGAACCTGGGACGTCCGGACTGACTTGCAGGCGCTCTACCAACTCAGCTGTCTAGCCCTAATGCAGGTGGCCTCTCTACTTTTTCAATCGTTGTTTGGGGAGCCAGTGAGAAAGCCCTTCAACCTTAAACTACCATAATATAGCCACGGATAACACCCATGTAATGTATGAGGTCAAGCAGATGTCAAAGGTCATGCAGATGTCAAAGGTGAAATGAGAGTGACTTACAATGTAATCGTTATCATCGTCCTTGGGTCCTTGGCTGTGATAGACGCGGAAGTTTCTCGCTACTTCGTCAACCTGTTCCTTTGTTCCAGTCAGCCCTATTAAGCCTGGATAAAATTCTGTGGAGGAATAGAGAATGAATGAAGGAATGAGACAATTTTAGGCTACAAACACCAAGGGTGCAGATGGATTCATCTGCCACCACTTCAAGGTGAGGGCTACATTTAACTGGTTTGGGCTACCGACCCAGATCAACTGTCACCAGGAGCCTGTTGCCACATGTACTCATGGGGCTTAAACAGGGTTACCCCCTTCACAGTCTGGCTAGGCTATCATCCACTAGGAGCCTGACTGGTAGAGGAGAATTTCCCCGTCTTGGTGGTTTTTTTTCCAGCAAGTTGACCAACCATTTGAAACCAAGTGTGATCGTAGACTTACCTTTTACATATTCTGCGACCACTTCCACAGTGTCCCTCTCTGGGTCGATGGTAATGAATAATGGAGTCACATCAGGAAGATTGGGACTTTTATCTGAAGAAGATAATAAGTAGTAAAATTACACAAATAATAAATGTTTTTGAGTGCAAGGACGAGAATAATTTATGCTCCATTCGGTTGAGTCCATCAAGAAGATCGGTTGTCAATCACTTCTTCTCAGAACAACCAATCACAAGACAACATTTATTTACTTGATATCAACACAAATTTCTCGTTCCATTCAACTTTAAACAGAAGGACTAAGTAAAGTTTCAGGCCTGGAATTTCATCTTTGAGAGGGCAAGGCCATTTTCATTAAGCAATGGGCACTTCCATTAAAAAATCTTTAAGTCTATGAGAAACCTTTGAAGGGGGCAACGAAGGCCAGTACCAACCAGTACCAACCAGTACCAGGGGCAACACAGGCCATGTGCTCCGTGACCTTCGTGTAATTCCAGGCCTGCAGTTTCCAATTTGTGCTCATCAAATTACCTTTCATTAATTATTTTGATCAGTGTTATTTCCTACTTACGTATTTTCTCGACAGCTATTGCCATTTTTTCCAATTCGTCCGGGCAGATGTCTGGACAATGTGTAAACCCAAAGTACAGCAATAGCCATTGGCCGAGATAGTCTTTGTTTGTCATTGGTTTCCCAGTGTGATCAACCAATGAGAACGGGCCTCCTATGGCCGCTTTGCCAACCGCTCTACTCCTCTCTTTTTCAACCTCTGTAAAAAACAAGAAAGATACGTAAAGATTAGACCCTTCTCGGTATGCACTAACACTTCCGATTGGCAAAACAAGAGCAGCATTTTGTATGTGGCGTGATGCGTACACACTGTGCGACTTCTGATCCAAGTATAATTATGTCTTTAAAGTGTTTGCGAACTATTAGTGTCTATGCACAACAAATGTAAATTTTAGCATATTTCTTGTGAAGGGATTATAATTGTTAATTGGGCCTTCAGTATCATATCCTATAGATATCCAACATTTTTCTATATAGGATGTTGGAGCATTACTTGGTTCACTTGAATTCATTTCTTACCTAATTGTTTCTTGCGTTGTGCAAACTTAAAGCCGACCAATAGAGTGCCACTGAGAATAAACGTCACCAAAACAGTCTTCCATGTCACAGGCTGAAATTAAATTTCCAAAACAAATATACAAACAATAATTCACAATGTGGACAAGATGTTGCCAATTACTTTCTCCATTCCTGCAATCCAATGTCATTCAGTTGTTTTCACTGGGCGTGTCACATGAAACTTACTAAACAGGGAAACATTAAATACAACAATTGTTGTTTTACACACCGATTTCTTGTCACCACTGTTCTTGCCGCCAGCTTTCGTGGCGTAACATCGCTGACTGAGAGAGATTTTGGAGAATGTTTTTATGTCTGGTTGGTTATGCCTTGTTCCACTGTTGCATAAATGACCTTGGTTACCAACACAGCTCAGATGCCGACAGAGGTAGCACTGGAATAAAAACACACAAATATAATTTTTTTTATTAAATAAAAACAATGATTTAAGTATACCTTTATCTTTACCTTTTATTTTGCTGGTACTGATAACTGAAAAGGCTCAGTGACAAGTTTTTTTTTTTTTTTTTTTTTAGGGGGGGGGGATTTGTATGGGGCGCCATTTGTCCATTAATTGTTTGACACTTTTAAGGCATGTTTTTACCATGGTTTACAGCAATTAGATGTAAACCATAGAAACTGTTGCCAAATCCTGTTATGGTTTACATACCAGTAAAGTATTTGTTGTGTATAAGTTTATGGTTTACAAACCATGAACATACAAAAACCATTTACAAATCATGGTTTGTGACCATGGTTTATAAACCATGAAAATCGAGACTTCTTAAAACCATAATTTGTGAGTGCACGTTTTTTATGGTTTATAAACCATGATTTGTGAGTGCACACTTTTTATGGTTTGTAAACCATGATTTCTGAGTGCACATTTTTTATGGTTTGTAAACCATGATTTGTGAGTGCACATTTTTTAAGGTTTGTAAACCATGATTTGTGAGTGCACATTTTTATGGTTTGTAAACCATGATTTGTAAGTGCACATTTTTTTATGGTTTACAAACAACGTTTTTGAGATGTGTAAATTGTCATGGTTTATAAACCATGTTTTTTAAGAAGTCTCGATTTTCATGGTTTATAAACCATGTTTTTTAAGAAGTCTCGATTTTCATGGTTTATAAACCATGGTCACAAACCATGATTTTATGGTTCATTTGTTATGGTTTATAAACCATGATTTGTAAACCACGATTTTTATTCTCCAATTTTCATGGTTTATAAACCATGTTTTTTAGATGTCTCAATTTTCATGGTTTATAAACCATGATTTGTAAACCATGAATTTGATGCTTCAGTTTTTATGGTTTATTAACCATGTTTTTAAGATGCGTAAATTTTCTTGGTTTATGAACCACGATTTGTAAATGTTTTTTGAATGTTCATGGTTTGTAAACCATAAACTTATACACAACAAATACTTTACTGGTATGTAAACCATAACAGGATTTGGCAACAGTTTCTATGGTTTACATCTAATTGCTGTAAACCATGGTAAAAACATGCCTTAAAAGTGTCAAACAATTAATGGACAAACGGCGCCCCATAGATTTGACCATTTTAATGAACAAGAATTTCAGACTTTTTATTTACTCAAGTAAAAAAAATCCTCAGTTGAAACGATAAAATTCTAAATATAAATTAAAATTTTACCTTCAAACAATAATTGGAAACGTTTCCGTACCCAGGGGCAACCACTTTTCATTCAAAATGAAATAAAATAGTATCTATCTGGCGCCGCATACGGAAAGTTATCCGTAATTAATATTTACAACAAAACTTACAAGTTTACAACAGTTAAATTTTTAAATAATCTGACTGATGTGTTAGTTAAACATTATATAATATAAATCATAATTACTATTTTATAATAAAAATATATAGATTTATGATTTACTTATCTGCTCTCTCAACCATGCTCAATGTCGCTGAGCTGGGTAGATTCTCTCATCACCCCCCCCCCCCCCCCCCCCCGTTTGACATTATAAAATTCAACCATCAAAATATGCACATTTTGAAAAATAAACTTTGTGTTAAGTTTGTCCCCATTATATTGGTCATTGGTTGCCTACCTTGTTGTTACACAACGAGCTGACCGGACGAGTTGCAGACGGTGCGAAGATCAATCCACCTAGCGCTGCCTCTTGGAACACTTTAGAAGGCCCAAGACGAAAACAAAGTCTTGCTGTTAGTAGCATTGTGTCTGAGCTTGATAATGAACATTAATGTACCATAAAAACTGTCGATTTATGAAGAGATTCTGACTTCAAATCACAATCACGGAGAGGGACTTCACTTCACCCAGTCACACAACTTGTTTTATGTAAGTTGCCATTGTAGGCCGCTTAGGTTTCTGATATTTTATTGTTCTCATAATTCATTTCATGGCTTTATTTTTTATTTTATTTTTGTTCAGCTAATTAAAAAAAAAACCCATATATTTACATTATTTCCTACTACCTAATAAAGATATATAAAAAACAATTACGATTTTGATTTTAACACTGCTGTAACATTAACGATAATATTTTTAGTAAGCTAAAGGGCCTTTTATCACAAGGTCTGGTACCCAGTCGCAGTTCAGCTAAACTGAACATAGATGTGGTAGGAAACTGACTAACCATTGTAAAGCAAAAAATCAACATCAAAATGGAGGACAGACGACGTGTGGAGAATTTTGACATGGAGAGAACGATTCATTTCCTGAAACAGGAACTTTCCAAACAAGATCCTATGGTTCTGGGCGTTGGAGTAGCTGTGGCTGTTGTAATTCTTACTATTGGTAATTATTTTGGAATAAATGTTTGTTCGCTTGAGAAGTGTGCAATAAAACAAAATAGCCATATGTTTGTAAAGAAAGGAAAGTAAATGCATTAATTGCAATGCCAATGGCAATGCATTGCAATGCAATGCACTCTGCAGTATATTTTGCTTGAGTCAGCACTCAGCTCTGACTGTGACTGTCTGATGGGAGTGATGGCCTTTGTTTTTTGGAAAACTTGCCGTATCCTGCCACCACATTTTAATTCGTTATGAAATAATTTAAACTCCCTCGCTCAAATGAGATATTCCTTTTTGTTAAAATAATGAGTGAAATTGAAAAGGTTGTGTGGTGGTGGCAGGATACGGAAATTTTCCCACGAATTGTATGTAAACTAATTGTTGTATTTTTGTAAGCCAGTTAAAAACAAAGTAAAACTAAAAGTTTTTCTTGTTCTTGATTTTGTTTCACTTTCAGTATTTCTTTTTATACTTGCAAGAAGGAAAAACAAAAGGAACTCTGTTCTTCTCGTTGGACTGTGTGATGCAGGAAAGACTTTACTATTCAGCCGAGTAAGTTGATACAAAAATGATAACAAAAAAATGATATAAAAAACATAAAGTATACTATCGGTTTTATATAAAAAAATGCATAATCCATGTGATAAAATCTACAAAACCAAGTTTTTGTGGAAACTTGAACTAAAACTTAAAGGCAGTGGATTCTATTGGTAATTACTCAAAATAATTATTAGCATAAAACCTTTCTTGGTGACGAGTAATGGGGAGAGAATGATGGTATAAAACATTGTGGGAAACGGCTCCCTCTGAAGTACCATAGTTTCCGAGAAAGAAGTAATTTTCCACGAATTTGATTTCGAGACCTCAAGTTTAAAACTTGAGGTCTCGAAACCAACCATCGAAACGTACACAACTTCGTGTGACAAGGGTGTTTTTTTCTTTCATTATTATCTTGCAAGTTCGATGACCAATTGAGCTCAAACTTTCACAGGTTTGTTATTTTATGCATATGTTGAGATACACCAACTGTGAAGGCTCGTCTTTGACATTACCAATAGTGTCCACTGCCTTTAAAAAGGAAACGTACTGTAAATATATTAATATCATTGTTGTTATCTTTTGCCTTCAATAGTTGGTCCACAATAAATACATCAACAGCTATACATCAATCAAGGAAAACTCTGGCATCTATCAGTTGACTGGAAGAAAGAAGGGCGCCCTCGTGGTCATTGATGTGCCAGGAAATGATCGCCAACGTATGCAATTTTGGGACCGCTTTAAAAACCAAGCCAGGTATACTGTCAGATTTCAAATTTATCAATACTGTACTGCTTTCAATGTTTCCGCTCCTTTGTTTTAGAATTTCCATTGAATGGATTATTTTGTTGTTTAAAAGAATTATTATTATTTTTTTTTTTTATTCGATTTACAAAGAACACTGCCAGGTTTGAAACTTTCTGGTTCCTCACTTGCAATTAATTAATCTACCCATTCTTTTTACTGGTGGTCAGTTTGCAACAGAAATGCCTAAATATTTATTTTTTCATTTTCTAATTTCAGGGGCATTATTTTTGTGGTAGACAGCGCATCCTTCCAGAGTGAGCTAAAAGAAGTAGCTGAATTCGTGTACACCTTACTCTCTGATCACATCATCAGCCAACACAAGCTTTCTGTGCTCATCGCTTGTAACAAACAGGACATGGCTGTGGCAAAGTCCAGCAAGATCATCCAAGAAAGACTAGAAAAAGAAATGTAAGTTGTGATACAAAAAAGCTACTTCATATGTGACAGGTTCGAATCCCAGCCACTTCAAATGTGACAGGTTCAAATCCCAGCAATTTCATACTATTTTCTATTTCCCTTATCTTTGAAGGAACACCTTGCGAGTAAGCAGAGCAGCCACTCTGGGCAGCACTGATGGGTCCAGTGGCGGGGAGGTTTTCCTCGGAGCTAGAGGGAAAGAGTTTAAGTTCAGCCAATTGTCCCCAGTCACTGTGGAGTTTGCAGAGTGCAGTGCAAAGGGAACCAGTGATGAAGACGGACAAGGAGAGCTCAACATTGTGGAAGAGTGGATGAACAGGATTGCGTGAGTTCAGGCACAAAAATGTGTGGATAATCGGCAAATGAATATTCGATAGTTACTTATGAATATTTAATACATACTGTGAATTGTCAACACAAACTCATGAATATTCAATAGGTACTGTGTATTATTGTCAAAACAAGTTCATGAATATTCAACAGAGCTGTGATTATTCAAAACTTTTTAAAGTTAAACACATACTGTGAATGGTCAACACAACCTCATGAATATTCAACAAACCTGTGACTATTCAATACTTTATTATGAATATTCATCACATACTGTGAATTTTCTACACAAACTCATGAAATTAAACAGAACTGTGAATATTCAATACTTAAATAATTCGAAGTGAACAGTTTTGAATACTGAAAGAAGCCCAAAGTGTTACTGTTATTTGAGCCTTATTGTACTTTAATTCGATAGTGTAAAGAAAAACTCAATTTTAAAAGACATTGAGTTTCTGTGCACTTGCTTTTAAAAACACTATACAGTTCGTTAAAAGACTTTCGTTTGCTCCTTATTTCTGTTTAAACACAAGCATTAATAATCGAGCATTTTGTATGAAATCAATCTGCATGTTTTATCTTCAAACACTTAAAAATTAATTTGTCAGATTGACTAAGTCTACTGCAAAACATTAGTTTCATTATATTGGGGGTAAGATACAAATTTGTTATGCTGTATTGACAACTCATGTTTTTAAATAATAAAACGAAACAAAAACAATCGACTGGTAAAAAAAGTAAGCTTAGTACGTGTGTGTTAATTATTTCCCCAGCTAAGCCAACAGAACCTGTTCGATAATTTAAAGCAGTCAATTTTGTCAAGGACTCCCGCAAACTTTGCAAACCTGGAAATTCCCAAAGCTATGAAACACCCAGTCAGCATGGACGTTATGTTTGGCGGCGATGGAGGCCCAACGGACGGTGAGTGGGTCGGGGTCCTGCCAAGTGAAGAACGCTGGCTGACCTCTCTTCCCTACCATCGTCAGACCGTTGTAGTTCATCACCCAGAAATGGTGGTACTCATCTACTGACATCAATCCTAGTAGATCAACCTGGTGTTGAATCTGGCACAGGTGACACCTTCGTATCCGGACCTTATCATCATTCTTCTCGCCAAAGGCTAAACAAATCAAAAAGTGAACAAACTTAACTCTACTTTGAGATTCTACACAATTTCCATTTTTCTCGGCATTGTTGATAAAAAAACAGGAATCGACATTTATTTTTGTGCATAAATACCATTTTTCTGGGATAAGTTGGAGAAAAAAAATAGACTGCTTTTCAAAATTCATGCGTAATTCCCTTTTTTCTGGGATTTGTTGAGAACAAACAGCTCTACAAGATTCATGCACAATTGTTATTTTTTCTCAGCATTGTTGATAAGAAACTGGACACAACGTTTCAATATTTATGCACAATTCACGTTTCTGCTTGAATTTGATGGGATTTGATGACGTGAAACTTAACTAAACAATTGCTGGCAGCTGGCACAAACAAAGAACTCAAAACAAAATTCTCACCAATCACGTACATTCTTCGATGGTAAACTCCTTTCTCCTCAGCCAACCCTACGTACACCGTTGAGCTTGCCCGTACTGAGAACACCATAACAAACACTTCTGCTGGGTCGAATGGCGGGAAAATGAACCTGTAATTGGCATCCGGGCTGGATGGTATCACGTATTCAAATGGTGAGGAATTACCTGTAATCGATCATTGGCGTATGTGGTTACCAGTGAAATAATGTACCCTGGGGGAACAACTCCGTCATACGAGGCATCTTTTACAACTTAAAGGCAACCTACTGCCACATGCATACCACATGACCACTTCGGTAGCACATGGGTCGTTTTTCAAACAATTACAAACGGTTACAAACGGTCCCCATCCATGTGAACATTGAATTGTGAATGGCTTTTTTTTTCATGGAGATTAACTGGAACTGGTTTCCTGTAAATGTGACATGGTCTTAAGGTAAACCGACTAACAACTAAACTCATTGGAAGTCTTTGAAGGATTTTGGACTTTATGTATTAAGACCAAACTGTGTTCAAAATGTGTAATGGGATTGTGAAGGAATAGAACAGCTTTTTCCAATGCATTCATATTTTGATGGAGGTACGAATTTGTAGAAAGTTTCTCACTGTGTAAAAATAAAGCTACTAAATTGATTGATCACTTACATGTTGTCAAATTGGACTGTGATCTCCATTTGGTGTCATTATCTTCCTGTTGAATGAAACAGTCAAAACAAAATGTCAACTATAAGTATTAAATTTAACACTTGGAGACAAAGAGTGCTTAACAATGATATTGTGCTATAATAATTGGCGAACAAAATGGAGACTAGAGGTTAAGATATGATGACCTTTGACACTTCGTAGTAGGTGCAATTTACGTCCACCTGGAGGTCACCGGGATACTGTTCAGCCGTAACATTATGAAGTTCACACCGTTGGGCGTCCTTGCAGAAACTGAAGGCACTACATGCAGTGTCTTGGAGGCATAACCCGGCGCAGGATAGCGGCGACCACTCGCTCTGCCACGAATACGTATGATCTTGAAGTACTTGATTTGGTGCTGGACAAGTGGTCGTTGATGTAACAACACCTTTAAACTGCAGTAGAATTACTAAGAAGACATGACTTATAGGCCTAATGGTAAACTTTGATTGGTGTACTTTGATCAGCTTCATCTTTCTGACCACACAGGCTAGGCATTATGCATCTTTTTTGTTTGTCATTGGGAGCGCGTGCCGAGTTTGTGTCCCTTTATTCTCGCGCCACTTTTTGGGCGCGTAAATCGACCAATAATTTAACAACAATCCTGTTGGTGAGCGTGGGCGCACTACTTCCTACTACCCCTCTCGCGGCACCTGAGCTAAAGTTTGCATGATGTTTAATGATTAGATTTGATCACATCCCTTGATGTCTAATCAATCAAATTCAGTGTCAGGAACGCTCCATTTCCATTATGATAGACCCCTTGCATAGGCCGCCATTTTAGACGAAAAACAATGAAAACCTGTACGCGTTGCACAAGACTCATAGCCAATACGCATATTTGTTTTAGCAGCAATGGCTGCAAAAACAAGGGATCTTTTGTGGAAGAGTGGAGGGAGGCTCAGAGCCCTCCGATAATCTACGAAAATCGAAGTGGAAGCCTCACCCGTATTGTTCCTGGTGGTTTATTTTATCGGTGGGTCTTGTAAGATTTTCATTATTATATGGTTTTTGGTAAACAGTCAAATCCAACAAGAAAAAAACTAACCTGTTTGGGCAACAAAATATTTGATATTGAGTAAAATATAAACACCAACAACTAAATCAATCGAGCAAGTTGTGTTCTTATCTCTTTCAGCTGTGCTTGTTCTAGCGTTTATTTAT
This sequence comes from Asterias rubens, assembly GCF_902459465.1. Lineage (NCBI taxonomy): Eukaryota > Metazoa > Echinodermata > Asteroidea > Forcipulatida > Asteriidae > Asterias > Asterias rubens. The sequence goes on from NC_047079.1 coordinate 7,223,806, forward strand.
TTTTTATTATTTTCAAAATTAAACAATTAAACAAAATTATCACTAATTATTATCAAAAACCAGAAGAAAACAATAGTTCCGAAGCCATGAAAGTCTAAAGAGCTTAATTTTCAAAAGTCTTTTTTTATTTTAGTGCAATGTAAACCATTCAGGAGATACCACCCTTCCACCTGTCATCTCTGACCACATGTCGATCATGCTTTCATCTTTTACAAACTGGTGCATTCGAAATCCTTCATGTCTTGGGTTGTCCTTTCTGTAATGGACGAGTCTAAGCTCAGACTCAGGGTCAAGGGTCAAAGTGTCACTTCCAACTTTAACTCCATGGATTTTGAAATAGTGCACGTTGATTGGTCGAATGATGCATTTGTCGCGTCCTCGGTTCTCCTTCGTAGCACTTGGAGTTCTCCACGGGTTCCTCTCGAAAACAGTTTTAGCTTCGACAACTTTTTTCTTGGCGTAAGGTGGCCTGCCAAAGAACCAGTTCCGAATCCGAACGGTTCCTAAAGAACTCAAGTACGGATCTTGTAGATAATCAGTAATCTTAGTTCTGACCGGATCCATGGGTTGGACGAATTCATCAACGTCTACTTTTAACATCCAGTGCGTGTTGTGACGGTGTCGCCATAGACAGTCATTTTCATGAGCTATTTGAACTTCTAAGTAAGTCTTATTTGGACTCGGTGTATGAGCCCATGGTATGATAGTCAGGAACCCAGACTCAATGTACCCTTCAAGATCACCTGACATCGTTGCGTTGGGATCATTGTCGTAGATATAGACATGTTCAACACCAAGTTTCTTGTAATAATACATCCAATCTGGGATGAACTTTGACATGTCTTTGACCATAGTGCAAAGACTCAAAAACCGCTGCTCTTTCTCAGTGAGGCAAACCGGTACGCCCATGTAAGCGTACTCCGGATTGGACAGCAGACGAAAGTTTACTCTGAACCGACCAATAGTGTGCTGTTTGACTTGGGTCATGAAGTGATGCGGCACAGGGCATGTGATGATAATGAGGTATTGCGGGTAACCACCGAAACTTAGAAAGTCTTTTACAATAGGATCAGTGATACTCATCTCGCCGTTAGGAAATTCACAGATGTACCTCTCTGCGTCCCAATCATCTTCATAGCTCCGGACTCCTACAAAAACGACTTCATCTCTTGTGGACTCCACAAAGGCGGAGTGGAGAGTAGGGAGCTTCGAGCAGCTGAGTTTCTCGCTAAGGTAGCAACCGCTTGCTGAGTTTTGAAGATTTCTGGTCCCAGAGCTGTCACACAAAAACGTCGAAAAACTAGTGGACAGCTTGAACTTTTCCCAACTATCCTTTCCCCACTGTATCCAAGGTTTGATTCCCCTAGAGTTGGCGTCTTGTGTTGCAGGAAACGAGAGGAGGAAAACGAAGAGCAACCATGCTGCTAGTACAACGAACAGCGCCCTCTTACATTGGGAGCGCTTGGAGCGTAACATGATTGGCTGGGCGTGCCGAATAATGGCAGGGGATTCATTCACACTTTACACAATTTCACGTTGAAACTCATGTTTAATTTCACTTCATCCAGACAAGTCACAAGATGGAGTCATGGGTCCTTCCCCTAGTGCGAAAGTCATCAGACACAGATCTGAAACATACACAAATAAAGCGTATAGTGTCAATGGCTCTAAACCTCAGCTCACTGATGTGACATACAATAATTACTTAAAATATCGAATAAAATCATATATTGTTTCATCTTTACTTAATGTGTTCTCTAATCAAGAGTAAATAAATAACTTAGTTTAATGAAACCAAGATCAACATCAGTCGGGAGCTGCGATGGCTTGTCCGACAGGATTTTGGAAGCCATCGACTAATAACAGCGCGAATCTCACCGTCGGTATAGTGGTAGAACCGAGATGTTTTCCCCCAACAATACAAATAATTGCATTCTATACATAGACACCAATATTTTCTGTTTTAAGTTCAATTGCAAACCTGCATTACGATCACATTGGTTCCAACATTGTCCAAAATTTCAAATGAACGAGCCAGTCACTATTTAAATAATTGTTTTATTCCTCCTCCATGGTGTTATTGAATTGTAACAGTCCATACCTGAGTTGGCCAAATCATAGACTTGCTTGATACTTTACGTTCAAGCAGACATTGTTGCTGTTGCTTTAACAGCCAAATGTAAACCTTATTTGAAGTCCAATCTGAACAAAATTTCGTGTGAAATTTCTTACCTTCATTCCACAAACGACCGTAAATTCCCATTGACATCCTCCATCGGAGAGTTAAACTGTATAACTTAAAAGTAGTGTTGAGTTTGCACACTTCGAATTGTTGCGTGTAAACACAACAGTCCAACGGTCACCCTGTGGGTTTTCTGAATAAAAGATAACACAAAGGTTGCAGACACTCAGCATTCTTCCATTCTGTGCGATTAAACTGATTACTGTTGACGAAGTTACACCTGGAGCCTCTACGAGATTAAAGAGGTCATAAAGCCATCAGACATCTCGTTCATTTGAATGATTTCGACCCCCCCCCCCCTCACACCTTTATGGAGCTCCAGGACAGGGGCGAGACTAACTTGTTCAAATACTCATGTTTTGTGTTATCAATCTTATTGATCATTATTTTGACCATTTTGTTCACAATCTTTCGTAAACACGCAGTGTGACATTATTGTTGGTTAAGTTTTAAATATCTTGAAAATTAAGGGTTGAAATATGTAGTTGCAAGTTCCCTTTAAATAATGTTTGTGTGAAAACGTCTAGACTTAATTTGCCGGCTCGACCATTACCTCTTGAGCCTTTGCAGCAGAAAGTACATTCATCTCTCGTCAGGGTCTCAGAGAGGAGATTATCTTACAAAGCAAGGTTTTATTTTCTTAAACATTCAATAACTTTCATCAACCAAAATGCGGAATGGATAATGTTTGCTTTCAAGGAAAGGATGAGTGCGTCCCACTTAATCCCCTTAAACAAAAACCATGAACGTATTGTTGTAGGCCTAGTGTTATGTTTTGTTCGATGTACACCATGTCCAAAGTTACAAGAGCTGATGAAAAAGATACAAAATTGGTAAACATGTCTTCTATGAAGTGTATTATACCCGTATCAAGCCTATAATGGACAACTGATGACATCACCGTGATGTCATAGCGTATTTCGTGTTAAGCAATTGCGATTCGATAAGTGTGCTAAGTGTGCTATAAAATAAGTTCACACAAATTGAACTTGCAACAGATTTTTAGTAAACTATAGTTCCTTTTATCTTACATTTTTGAAATGAGGAACTTTGATCAAGCTTATTATGGAAAACTAATGACGTCACCGTGACGTTATAGCGTATTTCGTACTCAGATACTGCGATTCAAAAAGTGTGCTAAGTGAAAACCAAAGTTAAACTTGTAAAATGTTTTCAGTAAACTATAGTTCCTTTATTAATCTTGCAGAACTAGTTCCTTTAATCTTGCAAACCCAGTACGGCAACAACTGGACCCCCCCCCCCCCCCTCCCACACCACCACCACCACCACCGATCCAACAGACACACACCAAGACTAACTCAAACCAACCATTGGAGTTCTCTTTCTAAATTTTCGCATTAAAAATAAAATGAAAAACGAGAAACTAAATACGCAATGCCATTGGCCACAATGACAACACATGTTTTATTATCGACTATCTGTTTATTCAGCATGTATATACCGATCCAAAGTTCATCGGCAGTAATTTGAAGCATTGAATAATACCATCACTAGGTAGTAGTCACAACCGGGTTAGAATGTCTGACCAAAACCACCAAAATAATTTCCCAGAGATGAAGAAAGTTACTTTTGCCATCTTCGGTTTGGGCCGAGCTGGTACCATCCACTTCGGCAATCTCATACGGAACCAGCGTGCCGTTATACGGTACATTGTGGAGGAGAATCGTGCAAGGGCTGAACAGGTGCTACAGGAACTTCAGTTTGATATTGTTAGTAAAGAGTGCCAACTCGTCACTGCTGCAGAAGCTGACAAGGTCTACCAAGATAAAAGGTGTGTATAGTGCCAATGATTCATGAAGTGCCCCCTCCCTTTTTTTCTCGGCTTGGGGCCCATGTGGTTGAGCACTGCGGAGCCTGTGAGTCGAGGTTAGAAAAAAACATGGCGCTGATCCTTGGATTGTATCATATGGCGGATCCAGGATTTTATCTCGTATTATTATAATACAGGGAATACAACGAAGCACACAGGACTGTGTGTGGGTGGGGTGGGGGGGGGGTCAGGGGGCGGCCCTGTGGGCGACATGCTATGATGAGCCTTTGAACAGTCGGAAACGCCCACTAACACCCCCAGTACCAAACACACATTACCCCGCCCCACCCAACACACGCGTGCACAGTTTTTTCCCTATCCCAATCAGGTTAATATGCAAATCTGTGGTGCTTATAGGTCTACCACTTTGTATACCATTGTTTTCCATTATGAGTGTTTTAATTACGTTTATTTCGCAGCCGTTGTGGATGCTCCCATCGATTTTCTTAAAACACATTGGGCTGTCCAAAATGCAATTTGATATTTTGCACCTGAGTCTATAGAGCTAACATTCAATCAAAAATGGTTTGTATATGCCTAATATTAATACACTGAGTGCAAACGTTATCCCTTTGTTTTGCCTGATGCACTGGGCACCCAGCAGTGTGTCCAAACACACTTCCCCCCTGAATATTGTGTGTGTGTTGTATAGAGCAAGGAAGAGAGTGTTATGCACTATTAATTGACACAATGGTAGACGGTGCGTCAGGGACATAACCCCTGTGCCTAAATGTTGTTGTTGTATAAAAGCATTGGACTGTTTCGACCAGATATGCCTGGCCATTCAACTTCAGTAGTTTGTTTCTCGAGGGTGGGCAGTTGGATTACGAGGAAGAATGATTTATTTTTATTTTGATGAGTGAAGTTATCAACACAAAATGCAAATTCGGGCAGTAAAACGAAGATAGTGATCGGATTTGAAGGTATTGAAGACAAATTAAAACTTGGACAAAAATATGTTTTTTTTTTTCTAGTAACCTCGTTCTACAATGAGCAACCCTTGTTAAGGCAAAATTGTTTGGTATTTTGTCTGGCACATTTTGTTTACAGACTCTAGCCCTGTTTTTATTTTATATTTCGATTACAAAGTTTAGAATTTACCTTTTTACTCATCAGTGTCGATGCAGTTATTGTTTGTACACACACGGACTCCCATAAAGAAATCGTGCAGAGCTCACTCCAAGCAGGTTTGTAGACGTGACGTCATTAGTCTCTGTCTTACTATTTTATTATTTTAACTTACGTCATGTGGTCATGATCAGTATTCGTTATTTTGATGTGTTTTATAAGTTATTCTTCTGAAAGACATGGCTGCTGTCAAATACAGATGCCTGAAGAATAACAATTACACCACAAATAAACACACATTTCCTGCCCATTACACATTTTACATGAGTGTTATTTTAACACCTTATAGTGTTCATTTGGGGGTATCTGTGACAACGCCCATGGTGTAAATTTGTGTTTTTAATTGTTTAAATTTTTTTACCCTTTCAGGTAAATCTGTGTTTTGTGAGAAGCCCGTTGCCACCGAGTTGAGTGATACGAAAGCTTGCTACGACCTCGCTGAGAAAAACGGACAGTTTCTCTTCTGTGCGTTTAATAGGTATAGTATTTATCGACTGATCAGGGCGGGTTTCGTTCACAACATTGATTCCAAAATTAGTTGATAAGTAAATATTTAACAGTTTTTTTTTCTATTTTTACGATGCTCGAATATAAGATGATTAATTTATTTGTTTATTTATTCATTTATTTATTTGTAGACGTCAAGACCCTTCCATTCGTGAGCTCCATAAACGTGTTCGAAGAGGAGATCTGGGCCAGATCCAATCGATCAAGACTTGCTCAAGAGATAGCCCCATTCCAACAAAAGAATACCTCAAGATATCAGGTAAAGATTTTCAAATAATCTTCCCGATATTCGTTGTCTACTCAATGTCTTGTCTTACATACTGAATAAGACAGTAATACACGATGCATTCATGCACAAGCTATAAGTATAACATTCGATCGAAAGTGCAGAAATTTTTTAGTGAGATGTGAGCTTGTCCCAGTGTTCTCTCGCATAATTTTTTTATTTTTGTAAACTTTTGCCCATAAAAACATTGTGGGGGTAGGTCCAAAATGTAATATTATTATGTCTTTCATTAAAAAAGAAACCTGCCCACAATGTAGCTCTCGTACCTTACGTACGAACTGACAAGTATACATACCTCTGACCAATCATAACACAGATATGGAAAACTTACGTCAAAGTAAGTTTATAACGGTGTCCAATGAAATCATTGGGTATGTAAGGCCAGTGCCTGTATTTACCATTATGACACATCCACCGGGGGAATAATCCCTCGTGCACCTGCTAAATTAACTGGTGTCTCCGTTGACACCTCTTATGACAGGCGGTATCTTTCACGACTGTGCCGTTCACGACATCGATGTAGTCTGTTGGATTCTTGGCGAGTTCCCTGACGTCGTTTACACGCAGGCACACGCCTTCCACAAGAACGTTGCTGAGCTGGGTGATGTCGACCAGGTCAACATAACAATGAAGTTTGCCAGTGGTATCATCGCTACCATTGACTTAAACAGAGAAGCATCCTACGGATACGACCAGCGTATTGAGGTAAACTATCAGTATTCGAAATTCATTGAAGGCCAAAGTACACACGGACAAGGGTGTCATGACCGAGCAATGTATAGGGCACTTAGTTCTGGTGGTTTTCAAAGTCATCGGGGGTGGGTTCGAGTCCCGGTCATTAGGTCTGCACTTATATTCTTGAACGAGACACTTCACTATAAGGCGTGGCAGTACGATCAAAAGTATTTTGTTTTCTCTCCACAGGTTTTCGGCTCAAACGGGATGCTTGAAACGAGAAATAATAGCAAGATAAACCTTGTGGGTCACCTTGGTAAGAATGGCGCCTCTTCAGATCCAGTTCCCTTCTCATTTCCACAGAGATACGCCGACGCATACAGGGAGGAACTGGACTATTTTATAGACTACGTATTAGGTAAAAGAAAACAGTACATTTCTTTGGGTTGAACAAAGAACAATCTTGAACAGAACTAAGTCCTAAGCCTGCCACCTCCGGATTGTGCCGACGTGCAGGAGATGCTGTGTCCCCTTCCCCTCATAATAATAGGGTCTTTTCGTTTTCGACGACGGATGGTTCTGCGACGGTTGTTCAGCTAAACGTTGTCGTTTTCAGCACAACGAAGATTCATCCAAAGTACTGTCGTAAAAATTGAGGGACGACCGTCCTCAGAGCCGACGCATGCGCAGATGACGCCAAATGTCATCTTTACCGTCGCAGAACCATCTGTCGTCGAAAACGATAAGTCCCTTTACCGGCGAACTGTGTACAAGCTTCTTCTGAAAGCGCCCTCTTTTGAATCCTACTCCTCCAGCCCACGTTAGCTTAACTTTCCATGTGGGGCGGGGCGGGGGGGGTGCAGAATCTTCGAGGACAGATGTCCCTATATTAAACACAAGAGCTCTGCAAACTATGTACTTTTATAGTAGGATGGTAAACATATCAAAATAAATAATTATTATTCTATGGAATGCTCACAAACACAGGCCGTGTTCGTGATGTGAAACTGGTGGAATGTCGTAACCTAAGTGTGAACTTTGATTTAACATAGCACGTGGTAGCAGATGATATTTCCTAACATCCCATTCCACTAGTGACGTGATTTGTGGACACACCTCTTTTAAAAACATGCATTGAATAGCGCGGGATAGGTGCATTGAAAAGTCATACATTTCAGCCCAAGATCATCCATGATTCTGTTTTATTCCTGCAGGGCTAGACAAGCACGTGGAGGTAACAAGAACTGATACTATAATGGCGACAATTATTGCTGAAACATGTATGATGTCCTACCACAAAGGAATCCCAATCAAGTTGAAGGACGTCATGTAAACACAGAAGATTGAGGCTTCAGCGGGGGCCGGTGTCTATGCAATAATGTCCTCCGGATAGTATTGCATGCAATCGTGTGCGCCAGGACGCTGCCGGCAACTGTGTCCGCCCGGGCACACATTTGCATATGCAGTTGTGTCCGCCCCGTGCAAAACCGTGATTGCAGTAAATTAAACGCCCTTGGTCAACGGAACACGTTCGCCATTTTTGTTTTACAAGCTAAGTGTATGTCATAAATGACATGAGAAATGTTCGGCCTGTGGGTATTCGCTGCAATCATAATACGTGAATATTCCTACATAATTTATACGTAGCGTGCATGCACGCTCGTGTACAGTCATGTACAGTCATGTATGTCCGCCGGACGGTTTTTGCATAGCCCGGACACGGATTGCATATGCAAAAGTGTCCGAAGAGGACAGTATTGCATGGCGGACACAATTGCATCTGACACCGGCCCTACCGCGGTGCACCGCCACAACTAAGCTTCACCGTCCATTGCAGTTTTAGAGTTTTAGTACGACCATTATTTACATCTGTAAGTCATTCTAGGATACAGTTAGAAATGTTGACAGCACATTTGTCACATCTGTGCAGGGGAAACTAAAAATGATACCATTAATAAAGAAAATACAATTAAAGTCGTTAGAGATCTTTCAGTTGAACACAATGTCAAAATACTCCACCACTGCTTCAATCAATTATACTGCTATGGACCCTTAAACTTTGTTTTCTTATAGTTTTTTAAATTTATGGATTATTTTGGCAGTCTATTCCAGTATTTGTTTTTGTATACATTTTATTTATAAAGGGCCTATATTTTATTTCTCTTTAAGATGACTTGGAAGTATTATTTTCTTATAAACTTGGATTCGATTTCACAGTTTAACGATGTATATTTACTGATAGAAGGCAATGTACGTTTGGTAAACATACTTTGCCTTTGAAGTTTGTTTCCTGTTGTTTTATTTTCATTTTGATTTTAATGTGTAACTTGTTGTTAATTGTACTGTGATTAAAATTGTTACTTCTTGTATAATTTTGTTATAATTTTGTTATTCACATTTCAAACACCGGTGTGTTGCTTTTGGTTATTGCTTTAAAATAAATAAAGTTATTTTTTTTTTTTTTTTAATAAGTGAACCTACCTTTCAAGAGACCACCAAGCATTTATTTTTTATCTGTTTGTATTCCCGGAGGAAAGTTACATTTATCCATGGTTTATTCAAGCAATCCAGTTACTTACACGTCAACCACCCACCCACCATCTCCGTGTCCCCGCCCCTCCCATTACATTAATTTGCATAACAAACAGCTAACCAGTCAATCAAAATGAATATTCATTTCATACCGCTATATTCATTGGTCCCCGCTCAATGACGTATAGTTTCTGTGTAACAGGTGTGTGCGTTGAACTCGTTATTTATTTACGTTCAACAAAATCATAATCAACAGAGTAGTGGCGAGTATTGATTTGCCATGTGTTTCCACGTAGCGGTCGAGCCCTCACACACACACACACATCTGACTGAGCTAGCGGTTATCACTTTCATCTTTCATCCTACTATCCGTGTGCTAAAGTGTACTTTGAGGCGTAATGGCGGACCCAATAGTTTCAGGCAAGTACACTGTTCATATTCTTCAAGAACTAAACGTGGCTTAGGGATGGTTGTCGTATTTTCAAGCAGTCACTGGGTGGTCTAGCGTGTTTGGTTGTGTCTATCATTAGTATTGGTGGACTCCATCATGAACTCTTTCAAGTTGGTGATGTGTATCTTGTGAGTGAAAGTGACTGGATGTTTATTTATGGGTGTGTGAACTTTCAGTACTGCTATAGTGTAGGATACTACGTGAGTGACAAGGCACAACTCTTGGTGAGGATTATGAGGGTTGCTTATGCTTCTAGATGATTATAGGGTTGAATAGGATTATTGGGAAATAAATTGGGACTGTATGGGGACAGGTGTAGGAAGAGGGGTGTCGAAACTTGGCCACATAAATAAGGCCAGTCTAATTCGTACATCCTTGGACATGGAATTGGATAGCCCATGCAGAGCAAACGACTGGGGTTTTAGTTTTTTGTATACACCCACCATGATAACACGGATGGTGGGCGACGTCAGTATAAACAACTCTTTGCACAATTGAATAGTTACAACTGTGAAATTCAAAACAAAAACATGTACATGTTTAGGCCTATTTTTGTTCACTGTTGTGTCCAGACTCTGATGACTCAATAGTCATTGAGGTGGAGCATTCACAGGTTTGTTATTTTATTGTAAACAAATTGCATGGTAATCACATTTGGTAACTATTTTAAAAAGAAAAACATTATTTCAAGTATCGAGGGAAGAGTACTAGGGAAGGCAAAAAAGACTGTGTAAAGCTTTGTGCAAATCAACCCCGACCCTGTGCCCCCCTAGACCAAAGAGTTCCCCCATACACCCATTTAATCCCCTAAGTAAGTAGACACAAGGGTGAATGTGAACTTTTCTCCCTTAAACCATGGACCAAGAACTTGCTCTTAAGATCTGACAAAATCGAACTTTTGTATATCTCCATGATCAAACACAATGTATGAAAACTCCACACCTTTGTAGGCCTCTAGACCCAGTAACTGGGGTGATGTTTGTTGACATCTGCGGTTTGTAAACGTCAGCATTTTTTGGACAGGAGTACAGCACCCCAATTACTGCAGTGTCTATAGTTGAACTCTGATTAGTGTGGTATTACCTGATTACATGGAAAGCATAATCTCTGCACTAGTGCATGCTGTTTTCAACCCAAGGTTGGTTGATGGGTTTTACGTGTTTTTGGTTAACAGGTGTTGTTCGTGTTTTACTTAAGCAGCCATAACCCAAAGCATACAGGTTTGTACATAATGGTAATAATAATTATAATAGTAAACAGTACTGATAGAGTGCCACAATCTGCATAAAAGAACATTTATATTTTTACCATAATTATATAAAGATGAGAAACAGAAAGCCTATTATTGAATAATACACAGTGTAATATAAAACACAGTGATTTTGAATACATAACTTGTGCAGTAAGGCCTACATGTAAGTTTCAAAATGATAAATAAAATGAGGCAAAAATTTTTTTTTTTTTAAATGTCTCAGAGGCAGGTAAGAAAATAAACCGTTTATAATTGTTTTTTTATCAGTTATAGGAAAAGTTAAATTTTCCTCCTCAGTCTTGTCTTCTCCATATCTTTTAAAAACACTTTTGTGTGATCTTTATGAGCTTGTTGAGAGAAATAAAATAATAATGATAACCATGGTGTTTTCAGCAGGAACCAGCAACATTATGATCTTGGGCCTATCAATCTAATAGAGCAGTCTGGACTGTATGCAGTATATAGTCTTGAAATCAAGTCGGTAATTGTTAAGCACGGTGTAGCTACGGGGACGGTACACTCATCCTCAATCCCAGTTTGTGTCTGAGTCAGTGGCAATCTACGACCGTTGCATGAATGACTAATCGCACGAATGGCAGAATGTGTGTTTGTAACAAATCGGCAGCCAGCACCTAACGACTTGTCATCAAGTCTATTTTTATGCAGTAGGGAAGTACCTGCAATATTTGTCAGTTTTTTTTGTGTTTTTTTTTTGGGGGGGGGGGGGGGGCTGGGATATGTACAGCTGCTAATCAAGGCACTTGTAAGAGTACTGCGTACTTGTAATGACAGATATGCAGGCAGGCAACCCTTTTGTCTACGACACAATGGGTGGATTGGGCCTTTGAATTACAGATAATATTGGAATTTTGAATTATTGTGAACAAAACTTGTAATGTCTTTTTTATCTGCAGATGAAATCAAGAAGATAATCGCAGAGTGCAATGAGGCTAAGAAGTTTGCTTATTGTCCGTACAGTAATTTCAGAGTTGGAGCTGCTCTCTTGACCACAGATGGTCAAATTATAACTGGTAAGGATTCTTATGTTACCACAAGAAGTTTTGTATTACCTAATTGTGTAACAAGACATTTTCAGAAGGTCCCATGTGCATTTTTGTTCACAGAACTTTGAAAAGCACTGATACAGAATCTTTGGGATCGGGGTGGCTGTAGATAGGGGACACAGCACTCTCAAACAAATATTTCAATGGAGATTTGTTTTGATCTTTCCAAATGTTTAAATTATGCCTATAATTTGTGTTCATCATACACACCAAGCCCAATTCAAGCACTTCTGCACCTCAAGTTTTTTTAATTTTTTTTTTATAATTTATTATGAACAGCTTTTCTTGAAACATGCTATTTAAGTTTAATGAAAAGGAAAGCATTGTTGAACGTTTCTATTGCAGACCAAACAATACTTAAACCAGTGTTGAAATTCAAAAGTAGACCTTGTTTTATAGTATTTTCTTCTTCTTTTCAACTAGGCTGCAATATAGAAAATGCTTCGTACACTCTTGGTGTTTGTGCAGAGAGGTGCGCCATCTTCAAAGCAGTATCCGAAGGTCATACAAGTTTTAAAGCAATCGCTGTTGCAAGGTAAGTACATTCTAGACCACCAACTAGCCTTACTTTCTTAATCACAGAATATTGCTTTCTTCTTGAGCTTTTAACTTTTGGTTGCCGCTTCTTCTAATTTTGCTTGGTTGTTCTCAGAATGTTTAAAGGCAGTGGACACTATTGGTAATTGTCAAAGGCTAGCCTTCACAGTGGGTGTATCTCAACATATGCATAAAATAACAAACCTGTGAAAATTTGAGCTCAATCGGTCACCAAACTTGCGAGATAATAATGAAAGAAAAAAACACCCTTGTCACACGAAGTTGTGTACGTTTAGATGGTTGATTTTGAGACCTCAAGTTCTAAACTTGAGGTCTCGAAATCAAATTCGTGGAAAATTACTTCTTTCTCGAAAACTATGGCACTTCAGAGGGAGCCGTTTCTAACAATGTTTTATACCGTCAACCTCTCCCCATTACTCGTTACCAAGAAAGGTTTTATGCTAATAATTATTTTGAGGAATTACCAGTAGTGTCCACTGCCTTTAAACATTGTGATGTAAATTGTATTGCTACACCGTAGCTTTGGTATAATCCTCTCATTTTGTTTTTTCTTTTCTAAGTTGTAATGTGATTGTTAATAATTTACTTTTTTTATTGTACATTATCATGTGCCTTTGAATAGCGTTGTCTGGAATTGGCGCATTATAATGTAAAGTTATCAATCAATGGCCACATCTGCTTTTAAAATAAAGGTTTGGAATAGTTTATATATTTATTTTATATTGGTTATCAACAAATAGAACAACTAAAGGATGAATCAAAACAAAAACCATGTTAAATTTTTGTATTCTGTTGTTTTATTATTTGATGTAGGGGTTCTTACTTATATTTGTTCTCTTTTTTAACAGTGATGTGAAAGACGAATTTATTTCTCCTTGTGGAGCTTGCAGACAAGTGATGTTTGAAGTAAGCACCTTTTATCCATGGACTAGCATTAAGATCTATATATCAAATAAATATGTTTGAGCATTACTCAAAACCAGGACTAGCTCATTAATATGCATGAGCATAAGTCAAAACTATAACTTATTTCTCATGAATATGCATGAGCATAAGTCAAAACTATAACTTATTTCTCATGAATATGCATGAGCATAAGTCAAAACTATAACTTATTTCTCATAAAAATATATTTTTCATAATAATATGAGCATAAGTCACAACTGGGACACACATTACACCCCATAAACATTTATGAGCATAAGTCTTACCCCATTAACATTTATGAGCATAAGTCAAAACTTTGATTTATATCTGATGAATATGCATGAGCATCAGTTATATCTATGACGCATTATCCCTTTATGTTTTTCTTATACTTCTCGTAATTTGTTTGCAGTTTGGTGGAAAGGATATGAAAGTGTACTTGACCAAACCAGATCATTCCTTTCGAGTGACAAGCAACAAAGAGCTACTGCCGGACGGTTTTGATTCATCTGTCTTGGACATGGATAGAACTAAGGTCTTACCTTGAGGAAACATCAGTTAAACTCCTCATTAGATCATCTGAAATCCTCCATTTTGTGCTCTTTTACTGCTACGACAATCTTAATTATTCTCTACTTGGCAGACTCCATTCCTGTGTTTTTAATGCGAGTCTGTGAACCTACTCACTTTCATAAAATATGTGAGGTTTTATTTTATAACTGCGAGGTTGCCTTCATCCTTTTTGCATATGAGGTAGGGTGTCGTGGCCGAGTGGATAAGAAGTCACATGGAAATTTGGTTGGTAATCCTGTTTTTATCAAGGAAGAAATTTAAAGCTAAGCAAATTGTTGTGCTTAGCAGCTCTATGAAATTTAGCCCAGCTATGGGGCTACCTCATGCTACTTACCATCCATTTGCACATTGTTATTTGTATTATTATAAACCTCAGGACTACCTTGTGCTATGAGACTATACTAATATTTTTGATAATAGTTTTGTATATAAGCCTCCAGCCTGAGGCTGTGAGCTAGGCTACTCATTTTCATAAAATATGTTTGAGGTTTTATATAAAGAACCTTATGTGTGGGGCTATAATAAGGAGCATACTTTCTTTCAGTTTGTCTTTAAGAAGTTATTATAAGGAAGCTGTCGAAGGTATCATAACACATCGAGAGCCTATTGTGCCCTCAAACGGTCAATGTGTATGCTAGGAACAAAATGACACTCGCAGCAAAAAGGTGACCAGTTATTAACCATCCATAGTTATTAAGATTGTTTGTGGTCTGACTGCTTCATTAATATAACAAGTATTTGAGAACAATAGAATAGATATATTATTTTAAACAAAAAACAGGGGTATTTTTAAAAGAGTTTTATGATAATGAAATAATGTATTCAATTATTGTGCATTAATAATTTCTGATGAGATTTTGAGAGAAAAAAATATAGTTATTATGCCTATAGTAGGCCCACTGCAGCATTGGCCTTCTAAACTTTATTGTTAATAAATTGTGCTGTGGATAATTGATTCATGCCTCCGCGATGGGGCAAAACCTTTAAAGCAAAACACTAGCCATTAGTCAATGCTGTAGCGTCCGAACCGGCGACATACGGCAGTCGCTGAGGGCTGCTTTGACCGTGTCTGAATTGGTGACACGGATGAAGCTATTACTGGATCGCTGCGTCATCATGATTGAATATAGGACGTCCTATAGCAACATCCATAGCAACTTGAACCGTGAGACGTAACCGTTGCCGCCAATTCGGATACGGCGTGTGCTGCAACGCATGTTGACCGGTTGATACAAGCCGATAGTCGGCATCTCCAATACGGCCGGTGTCGCATGCAATTATGTCCTCTATGCAATACTATCCGGAGGACATTATTGCATATGCAATAATGTCCGCCGGACGGTTTTGCATATGCAATCATGTCCGCCCGGACGCTCCGCCTGACATTTGCATATGCAGTTGTGTCCGCCCCCGTGCAAAACCGTCCTTGCAGTAGCCTTTTTTTGCAAGCTAAGTGCATGTCATGAATGACATGGGAAATGTTCGGCCGTTTGGTGTTCGCTGCAATCATAAAATACGTGTTTGTTCATGCTGCATACACGTAGGTTCCGTGCATGCTCATACATGCATAGCCTCGGACACGATTACATGTGCAGGGGAGTCCAGAGCGGACAGTATTGCATGGCGGACACAATTGCATCTGACACAGGTGAGGTAGGAGTTTCTGGTCCCCCATGTGGCAAACTGTGTACAAATCTCTTCTGATAGCGCGCTCCTTCAGCCCACGTTCCGTGGGGGAACAGAATCTGCGGCGGGTATTTCACTGGGACTGGGACACCGGCCTTTTAAATATTAAACAGTGCGAGAATAATAGTAACTCCTTAATTCTGAATTGGGCAGTGATTCTCATTTAGACCTGCACGATACCATTTAACTTCGTCAAGCCAAGCACCTTTCCCTCCCAGAACTTGTCAAGAACGAGTCGAAGAAAAGAGTCGGTAACCTCGTCCACCCTAGAATAGAAAAAAACAAAAAAACATCAACATTCGGTTTTGTTATTAATACCATAGTGATTTTATTGTGAATTTATGGGAGACCGTAATGCTACAGCTAGCTGGCAGTGCACTTTGCCAGGTAAATTTCTATAAAGTGTCAATCTGTTTCAAAGAAACAATAAATTTACCTGGTATGTCTGCTGTGCCCCTATAGCTCTCAAAAGTCTCTTTTTTTTTGTCGAGAACCAATCACGGGAAGTGCTACAAAGATACATGGCTCGGGGGACTGATAGGCCGTACCTCACCAATTAATTACCTTGATCGTGCCCACACCGTTAGTCGTTTATACCTTTACAAATGAGCTTATTGCTAGTAACATTAAAGGAACCTTGTAAAGGCATGGGTGCGTGCAATAATTTGGTAAACGCTTAGTCAATGTACAGCGACTTTTGATAATGACGGCTCAGCCTTTTAACTAAACACTTCCTAAATAATGTCGGGATAGATAAGGTTTGATTTGTGTTAATACCATAGAGTTATATATAACTCTATGGTTAATACTTACTCTAAGAGTCCCATATGTTGCAAGAGAGCAGTAGCAATATCCCGATGTACATCACTATTTAACCGAGCTATTCCATCAATGATCGCTGTGTTTGCAAATGCTGGACACAGAGCGCCGAAGGTTATTCCAATCGCCTTCAAGCACGGGTCAGCCTGTGAACGAGATGGAGTTTAGTTATTAAAAGCATGGACACCTTTGGTAATTATCAAAGACCAATCGTCTCACTTGGTGTATCTCAACATTTATGCATTATATAACAAACCTGCGAAAATTTGAATTCAATTGGTTTTCGAAGTTGCGAGATTATAATGGAAGAAAAAACACCCTTGTCACACGAAGTTGTGTGTTTTTATGCACGCGGTGGCAACGCTTTTTATAAGGGTGACGCCTTTCAGCCATAGCCCAGCTAAAGCAGTAAATTCGGACGAGGTTCATAAAAAAATACGATTAAAAAATGGAGCAACAATTTTGTATCAAAGCCTCTTTCTGAAACTTGCATGAATATCTCGATGCGAGTTAATGACAAACGATCATTACAAAACCACGAGGCCCACTATGGCAAACTTAACGTTTGGCGACATTTCGATAAGGTTTTGTATTAGATCAGTGAAAGTAATTTGTTTTTACCTGAAGAGCTCTAGTCCATCCAACGCTGGCGAACTTTGTAGCGGTATAGGTGGGCATGAAACTTGCCGCTTGAAGACCTTTGACAAGAAAAAAGATTGGGGGGAAAAAGTTTTAACTTACCGAAGTATCACTGATAAGACTATTCTTCAAGCATGTTCTGACGTTCACGTTCACGTATTGCTCGCGAAACGTGCAGCTAAACCTCCCTATTTTACGTCAGGTGTACGTACGTGAAGACTTTATACGTGAGCATGCAATAAGCCCAAAGTGGCAACGTCACCTATATAGAAATAACACCATTTTCTGACGTTTACGTTCACGTATTTGCTCGCGTAACAAACGTGCATCTAAACCTCCCTAATGTTTTCTTGCTCACCTGCCATTGATGCAACATTGATGACCATTCCACCTTCACCACCTTCTTCCGGGCCCATGTACCTGATGGCAAGCTTGGTTCCTCTCATCGTACCTTTCTGTTCAAAAGAGAGGAGGAAAATTGTGAAATATGGGTGACCACACAGACGTGAAAATGAAACGGGGATTCCCCCACCCCACTCAACCCATTTGGTACCAATTCCTCATTTATCTTTATGTCAATGACAATATTCGTCAGTTGGTCTACATGGTTATAACGATCCAAATGACTTTCGTAGATAGACAGCATAGCAGGCATGTATGTTTCGTTTTTGAAAGAACAAGAACACCAAGACATTTTCTTCTTGGTAAAAGGCACCCTATGATGGGCATGTTAGCAACCGGTTACCTTCGTTACCTCCGTGGAGTATCAGGCCCGGCATAGTTTTTTCAAATATGTTTTCTAAAGCATGACTCTGAATATAATAATATAAATTCGGAAGATAGGAGCGAGGAAACAAAATGGCGACCGTATGAAGGTTGTTACCAGATTAGTGTCGACGCATTTTTCCCAGTTGTCTTCGTTCATTATTCCAGCATTATTCACCACCAAGTTGATGCATCCAAACTTCGCCTTCGTCTTTTTGAAAACATCTGTAAAAAAAAAACATCGACAATTTGTTTTCTTGAATTAGAGATGAATAGGTAAAACACTTGCCTATTGGTGTTTTATGGGAACAGTTCAGTATCGAAATGATGCAAACCACCGACTAACAATGGACATTATGCATTGAAGTCGTATCACTGCGCCGATGAAAGAGAAAGGTAAACGCACAAAATGTTCGCGCGGCCCACACTACGGGCCAATGTGCAACCTTCTGCTTACCTCTAGTTGAGGGCACCCTAATCAAATTAATGACGTCCCACGCATGAAAGTCTAATCCCAAATATTTCTTTTCTCTTATAAATAAACTGTAACAACTGATATTACCTTCGAATTCGGACTGAGAGGTAACGTCACATTTGACGAACATGACACGATCCTCTCCAAACTCCTCCGCAAGTTCCCGAAGTGTCTTGTTTCCAGTCGTCTCGTTGAAATCAGCTATGCACAAACCCTGCGAATGGATCGAAAACATGAGCAACTTGTATGTTGATCTCATTCACACGTCATCGACACACTTAAAAAGATATGGTTTGTGCGCATAAATAGTGCGCACTGAATAAGTGTATGTGCATTATTCTTCACAGTATTAACTTGAGACCACACCCCGGCTCTTTTCAGAGCCAAACATTCACACAAATTTGTGTTTACACATGGTTGTACCATGGAGGAAGGAAGAGAAGGAGCTCGAACGACCCGCGAATGTTTGCACTGTACATGCGGGTATAATTATGAGAATTTATTTGCGCCATTGTTGTGAATTTTATTGCCTTCTACTTTTGGGGTTGGTGTAAAGAAAAACAAAAAGCGGACGAGTTGGTAACACAAATGCGCACGCTATATTTGGCGATATATGCGCCGAGTCGTCATGGCCACCAATCCCACCATTCATTTCTATTTTGACCGACTTCTCAAAATGATCGTCTCCTCCAAACATTACCTTGGCTTTCTTCTTGAGTAGAGCGTGTGAGAAGGATTTACCGAAACCATCAGCACCCCCAGTCACGATGGCTACCCTCCCGTCTTTCATCTCGGCCGCAGCCGTGTCAAAGGAGTCTTTGCTTACCGCTGTCATGTTTTGTCTTAGATGCTGGTTGGAGCAAAGCTTTAGTGCCGTCTGTAATGGTACGGGGTACGGGTACGTTATAAGGGAAAGTAATAACAGGTCATATAAGGCAAAAACAAAAACACTACCAGTTGATCGTTCGGATTTTTCAAAAAAGAGGATGATGAGGGCCTTACTATTTACTCTTATTTTTTTTTTTCAAGATGGCCGCTTAGTTCAAATCACAGGCCACCAATTGCAAACTTATTTTATATCTATTATGAATGGCCGAATTCTGAATTTGAAACGCAGTAACAACTGGAGAGGCAAAACAGCTTTAATTCGAACGCATGAAAATGAAATTGACTGCTCATTTGCCGAATTTGACCGAGAAAACCTAAATTAACAGGGTCGGATTTGTAGAAAGATTTGCTAGTATGTTTTATGAAACAGACGGTTACACAATTATGTTCAAGAACATCATGTTAGATTCAGAAAGCTCATAGGCCAGTGTCCTTTTGAAAAGATGGAGTAAAACAAATATTTAAAAAAAGATGCGGGCGGGGACGATCAACTTGTGTTTTTTTTATTTTTTTTATTTGACCTAACAGGCTCTCTTGTTTCTAAAGTAGCAGGAAGTTAGCCTTGACTTTTGTCCTTTATAAAATCGATTCCTGTTCCTATGCCACTGCTGTGGTAGTTTGACCATGGAGGAAGGTTCCTTCCTTGACATAGTACAAAGACGGAGCTTGCTCTGTGCATAGAGTAAGGACAGAGACTTTGACAACGAGTCTATTATATAATAGAGCATGCAAGGACAAAGTTCAAATTGAGTTCCACGGATTATATTCTATGCATATGCCAATGTTACCCTATTAACTTTACACATCTCACAATCTATAAGATAAAACAACTCACGGTGATGATACAGAATTAATAACATATTATTTTTGCAGTCTATGATTCACCATGAGTTTCAGAAAATGGCATGGCTATAAAAGAGCCAGTGAGAAAGATAACTTGTCCTTCCAGCAGTGCAATTTTCAAACTTTTCAAAACGGCTGTCAATGTTTTATAGGAACATAATGGCGCATGACCTTCAAAAGCTCGTGCGCGTATTTATACACACATTTCTGGAACTTCTCACTTGGAACCACATGAGCCCATAACCGAAAACAACCTGACATGGCAGGGCTTAGCTGCTGTGTGACTGTGTGCCAATTGGAATTGGGACATACAGACAAACCTATAGAGGCCGGGCGCCCACACAGCCAATTATACCGACCACATTGTTGTGGCACACTGCAGGACCAACACTGCTAAATGATAGTGTACCAGCAAGTTCCATAGTTTGCATATCAAATCGGAGGTAGAATTGTTAAAGGCACACCCCCCCCCCCCCCCCCATCACCTGCCTCCGACGTATACAGGGTTCGTTTAGCTTCCCTCTGTCGACCCCGGTGTGTGACGGTTTTTTTCCCCAGGACGAACGTGTGCAGATAATATACCCACGTTCGTCCTGGAAGAAAAAACCGCCACACACCGGGGTCGACCCAGGGAAGCTAAACGAACGCACCCACAAATACCGGGATAGTATCACCACGAAAGGATTCCAAAAGCATACAGTCACAATATCAATGGAGTGAACAGGTTTGCCTTTCAAATTGATCAGTTTGGTGTTTTTACACAACATGGATAAACAAAACTTACCTTACGAGGTGAGTGTGTGACTTCAGTGTGTGTGGTCGTCTGCTTTCAAATGTAGTGTTTTTGCACAAGATACCCTTACATCGTGAATAATTACAAAAGAGTCCTAGCTTGGACTTTGTACACGGCTCAATGAAAGAAAGCATCGAACCATAGCAATTAGGATCCAACGAATGAGGTTGCTGCTGCAGTTATACGTCACGATTTTGAATAAATGGGGGAACATCTTAAAAAGGGTAAATTCCAATTTTCGCTTTAAAAATTCTTTTGCATTGATTTCTACTCAACTGTGATCCGTGGCCCCAGGCCCAAACAAACAAACAAACAAACAAACAAAAACAACAAACACAAATAAACCCAGTTATTTTATGGCCTGACCGATGCTGTCCCCCCCCCCCCCCCGATCAACCAATGCAACTCTGTAGTGGATAGCTAGCTTAACATATCATACTTTCTCGAACTTCGGTTGATGTGGCCTTCAAGTCAAATCGTTTTGTTGAGTGAATCCACTCTCAACGTGATCTAGTTTGCTGTCGAAAGATCCTATAATTTTTTTAGTACAGACACTCACCATATTATTATATTTTTTTAGTGGACAATACACATCCGGGGAGTAAAGCTCCTGTCATCGTCTAGGATACCATTAAAATAAATAAGTATGCCTTCTTGGTTTTTATATATCTATATAATATATATATTTATGAGCATCCTGTAATAATGAACTGCAAGCGCGGACAATAAATCCAATAAAAAGCCTATTTTGAAATGTCTTTGGTCGCATAATAAAATACCAACAAAAACTACACAAGTCATAGGAAATTCAATTTATGAAGGCCTAATGCGTGCATTTATGTTCGTTTTTTTTTTTTAATGAACGTTAATTAATTTTTCAAGAAGTTGACCTGGGAAAAAATATTATTATCAAAAATAGAAAGCCGCCTCGATTTTATTAATTTTGTTTTTGTTTAATGGCAATACAAAAACAAACTGGTTCATAGTTTCTTGTCAGAAGAGACAGATTATCAAATAACACTATAATGTTGTTTGTTACTGGTTGCCGGCAAAACTTCGCTTTTTAGATGAATAATAATTACACCTTTGTGATTGACAGCCGCTGGCCCCAGGCCCAATCTTCAGCCATTTTTCTCGACCCCTCAATTAGTCTAACGTACCAAGAAAAGCTCCCAGAGAACGGCGTTAAAGCTTCCCCGTTGCCAGTTTACGGTGGGTCGAGCTGACTCATCAATGACGCAGCCGTTGTAGGTCGAGATCTCGCATACATTGTATCGAGTTGTCGAACTTAGAGTTCAGTAGCCACTCTTGAGACATCTCGACACTCGGTATTTATATTGCATAGCGTAGCTCATGTCATGAGTTTGTTGTGTTTGGAACTCGGGAAGGTTTGTTTGAGCTGTAAACTCATTTTTTTTTTAGGGAAAGAAACGTTTCTTTCATCATTAGATGGGCACAAGATTAAACATTGATATCAAGTGCTGCTTTTTAATGTGGTAAGTTAAGTTTATTTATTATTGTATTACGATTAATTTCTTTTTGCAGTTGGCAGCGAGCAGGTGAGGTAGTTTGGCCTTTGGCTCACGTCATCACTGACTAAATTAGTAAGTGTTAACAGTTAAGTTAAGTCACTAGTACTAGTACTAGTAGTACTCTACTGGATTGGGTTTTTAGTTTTACCCGAGTCAGCATGGTCAGTGCCCGGCCGGGTTGTTTACTAAAGTCCTCAACTCGATCATGTGCTACAACAAAAATATCTCATTTGACTTGTGAGTAAATTAATCAGTTTAGGCCTAATTTTAACAAATTAAAAAAGTGGTGGCAGGATATGGAAATCCTTCCTTCCAAAAACTAAAATTAAAAAAGTTCCAGAATCCATTTTCTTCCATAAAACTGAACGATTCTTGTATTTTATAATACTAACTGGTATTAAATTATATAATTACTGAATAAACTGTATTCGCAATGATTGTAGTTGCGATAACGTATACCTCCTGCCGACGGTTGGTGGTTGTGCTGCTGGATGTGTACGATAACGTTACAGAGAGAGTAAGTATGAGATCATGTCCAAATCAGGAGAGCCTAATTTCTAAACACTACACTGTCGGAGGACACACCCACCAAATTCAGTTCAGGATTTTTCATTGTTGTGTATAAGATCACACCCCTCAATAACATTTAACAATGTTTTTATTCTTTATCAACAGGCAAGGCCATTTCGGCTGTAACACAAAGTTGAACCTCACGAAGGCCGAATCAAAATGCCACACAAGATATTCTTCACAGTGATTCATGCGAGTGGTGTAGACAATGGATTTAATATCCGAGAGCTTGAGGTTCACAGTCCGCTATCCAGAGGATGGCAGTCCACAAGATTTTGTCTTTATCCTCAAGAGATTGTCATCCAGTTAGCGGAGAAGATCCGGATCAGGAAACTACAGTTGCTAGCTCATCAGTATCTGATACGTGAGTTTGACGTTAATCATAAGCCTAATCCTTTCAAACCCTCCAAAATCCTCTTCATAAAGTTGTCTGATTGCGAAAAATTGAGAACTGTAGATCCAAAGAACAACTACTTTGTTGGGCCAGGCATACAAGTCTTTAGTCTGAATCTAATTCTGCTGTTTGTTCAACACTCACAAATATTCATTATTTTGTTTGATGGATTGTTTTGACTTGACTTGTCAGTGTGGCAAAACGTTGCCAACTACTTCTGGAACTTTTTTTTAAATTTTTTCTTTTTTTTCTTCTTTTTCTTCTTCACCATCACAGCGACTAAGATCGAGTTTTACATCGGAAGTTTACCACCAGACCACATCACAACACTTCATGGAACTCGCTACAAGAGACTGGGGTAGGTTAAGATACACTAAACAAAATCATGAGTTAACAAATTGTAGTAAAACAAATTAATTTGGCATTTTAATTTCATCTAGTGGGCTGTAGGAGGGCACTGCATAATATTCTTTCTCTCTTGAGTTCCACAAAAAGATGATTTTGAAAGTTCATAATTTCCATGATCGGATGAGCAAATTTGAATAATAATAATAAACAAATAAACAGCACTAAAGCACATATATAATATCTCCATAATTTTGGAAACGTTGTTCATTTATATGTATGTTGAATGTAATTCTGAAATCTCTCTGATTGTTGTACAAAATCTCCCTGATCGCAAGATGCAAATAATGGCAGCTCTGGAAAAGTTGTCCGAGGACTCAGTGTAAATCCAAGTTGATTAATCTTTTGCATTCATCTTTGAACATTTGATAACAGGTATGTTGCCATGTCCGATAACTCCAAGACGGGCTACAAGGCAAGAGAGTTGAAGTCTGTCCATGTAGATGCAGTCGGGCAGTATTTAAGACTCGTCATACACAAAAACCATGTCAACAAATACAACACGTACAATCAGGTAGGGTTATAGTCATAATAAGAATAATAATCATAAGCAATCCCTCGATGGGAGGAGATGTGCTCCACAGAATAAATTGAGTTATTAGGGTTGAGGTAGCTGGTGCCAAAGGTGGCTCCATCGATGACTCAAAAGTCTGATCCGAGACGTCCCACTGTTTTTTGGTGTGCGTGGTGGTGGTGAACTGGAATTTTTTCAACAGTAATAATAATAATAATAATAATAATAATAATAAGACTTGTAATGCGCACATATCCACCCTGCTGGGTGTTCAAGGCGCACACCAGTAAGGTGTGGGATTGCGGTAGTTGAGTGATAGTGAATAACTGCGTCTTGCACCAAGACTAGTTCGCATATGATGAACTGTGGTTAATGTTTAACATTGAGAGCTGAATTATTTCATGAAAATGACGGATTTCTTCAATAAACTGTACTTTTTCCGCCTCTTGGAAACAAAGAATAAAACCTCAAAATCTAATTTTGTTTCTAGGTGAGCCTGATCGCCATTAACGTGATTGGTGACGAGATAACTACAGAAGAGGATCTCATCCAATATGACGAAGAAAACAAACAGAAAGTGAATCAGGTGATCAAAGATTTCATGCCGGAAGGTTACTATGGAGATGATTTGAAGAATGGAAACGACGTGGATCCTGCTGTACTTGGTGCTGTCAATAGGTCAGTGACATACTGTTTCTTTTCCACCGTAGGTCTGTGGCCAGCCTCTGTCTTTTCTAGAGATATTATTAGGGTATATGTGCCCCTAGCCCTATATAGGACTCTTTCTCTGTACACAGGAACAGAGTCCTAACTATTGAGGCCCGTTTCTGGGGCGGAAACATTCCATGGCGGCATACATTTTTCTGCGGTGGGTTTTGGTCCTCATATTTTCCTCACAAATCCATTATTTTCGTGAAATAATGCAGCTTCCAACGTAAAAAAATTCCCGTTTCGATTGTTTTCTCACAGTGTTGTCTGTTGTCGTGCGTCTGCGTATACACTCGCGTGCAAGACGCATGAATTCTTGGTCACCGTATCTTTACTGCACAGCGTTAACAACACAATTCAAAACTTGCGCGTCGTGCGTCTTGCATACACACGGCAGACTGTGAGAGTACGAACAAAAATGGGAATTCCTTAACGTTGGGAGCTGCATTATTTCATGAAAATGACGGATTTGTGAAGAATATATGACGATCAAAACCCACCGCAGAAAAACATATGCTGCCATGGAATGTGAATCTGTTGAAATTGGTGCTTTCTTGCAGGTAAGATTTGAGTTATGAAGTTGTGAAAATTTTCCGCCCCAGAAATGTACCCTGATGTCCAGGACGTCACTGTAGTACAAAACGAAAGTGTAAGGCCGCCAGGGCTAATGTGCCACCAGTGTGTCCGACCTGGTGTGGCTGATGTGTCACAATAAACTGCCTATCAGACCAGGAACACCAGGGCATAAACCCCTTCTCTTTACGATACGTGCACTGGGTTCTTTTACTTGCATGACACAACACATGGGACCTACGACGTTAGGCCCCCCATCCGAAGGACACATCAAGAGTTTTGAAATGTCTTGCTTTTAAAAGGACACTAAGTGTCTTGACCAGGACTCGAACCCAACACCAGAGCTTGATTCTGTTGTTCTTATTCGTCGGCCACAACTCTGTGTAGAACACAGAGCCATTCCAATATTCCAATCCAATGTCTTTTATTCTTCTAGGAAGGACTACATCTCCCCGATGGATGATCTGGCATTTGATATGTACCAAGACCCAGAGGTGGCTCAAATCATCAGAAAATTGGACGTCAGAAAAAATGAAGCTGTACTTCGTAAGTATTACTAATAGACTCAAAGCACATCAAGTTTCTTCTTGCTTCTTGTTGTAGCCATGTGTAGGAAGTAATAAACTGTTTCTATTGGATATTATGTTTTCCCCTTTAAATTCCTATGTTTGGTTATTATTATTTTCTTTAGAGGAGCAGTATGACATGGCCAAGAAGTTAAAGCAAGCCATCGCTGATCTGCAAAAGGTAGGTTACCAAGAGGGTATACAACCCAATCAAAACATTTCACCAACATTGATTAACAACGTGTCTCGTCAACCGCCATTCTTGTCACTTATAAACCTGTGCGAGTTTCAGCTCAATCAGTCGTGGAACCTAATGACTTTACCAATAGGAATAATCTGATACGACTGTCATAATTTGTCGTGTAGGTTGGTGAGAAACTTGGGCGTTATGAGGTGGAGAAACGCCGAGCCATCGAGACGGAAGACTACGACCTCGCTAAGGTCAAGAAGATCCAGATGGAAGAATATCGACTACAGATCTATCAACAGCTAGAGGTCAACGACCTGTTGCAACTCAGCAAGGTAAAGAACAGGGTGCGTTTTCGGGGTCGTAACCATTAACTGTTTCGGTTGAATTGCCCATTGGTTAATCACTGGCCATAGACCGAACAGTTATTGGTAATGTGTTCCTTTAATAACAAGGCCTGCGCTGGCTAGAAACTTCACTGAGGCAACTGAGGCAATTGCCTCCAAAGCACCGGGCACTTCCTTGGTGCCTATTTAATTTTTTCCAAATAGGCCTATGTTTAAATTCCCACTTAGAAAGAAAAAACTGTATTACCCCAAGAATGAAGTATAAGACCTGTCCTGTTTTGAATTGAGCAGTCTCTTGCCAATAGAGTTGAGGAAGATTTTTTATCATACAATTTTCTGTTAATTGAAACATTGATTTCCCTTTTTTCTCTCAAGAACTTGTTCTGGCCACCCAAAAATGTAAGTACAAAAAATACATGAGAATATTCTATATTTTGGTGACGGGGTTTTAAAAATATTGCTTGCACTGTTTCTGTTGGTTAAGGCAGTAAAGTTAACTTTAAAATGAGTAGATTTAATCAAGTGGATTTGTTGCTGTGTTGTGTGGTGCTGTACTAATACTTAAGGTGTGTTTTTATATTTTGTGATGTTCCGTGCCAAAACTAGGCACTGCTTGTGGTTATTCTTTCCGTAAAAATGTCTGTGTAAAACTGAAACATCACCTTTGTATTATTTTGAATAGAAATTGACGAAATATGTTTGCAGTTTGTATATGCCTGTCATTGTTTAAAAAAAGCTGCAAGGCAGAGGATGCTATTGTGTTTGAAAACACATTGGAGTGCCTCGGCAGCCCGGGCCTGTTTACTCTGAAGGGAACTGAGAAAGAGTACAAAAATGTTATTGGTCCAAAAAATGGCACATTGATACATTATTGAAAATGTGCTATATTAGAACAAGTTATTATTATTACTTTGTATTTTCTATTCAGAGCGGGGATCGAGACACAAATGTTCCCCTAGAGAAGGAGTCACCACGACGACCAGAACCAGTCAGGAAGCCCATCAGTCCATCCCCTACGAGAAATGGAATCGCCCGACCCGCCTCACCCATAGACATTGATGAGAGGCCTCTACCAACGATAAAAAGGTACGTTCAGATCATAAGAAACTCCTTGTTGCATTGACATGAAGGTTGGACATGGTTTTTCCATGGCATGTTGTGGCTGGTAAGTTTTGTTGAGCGGATCCAGTGTTGGTTCGAATCCCTGTCATGACACTTTTGCCTTTGAATTAACAGTATAATTGCGGCGTGAAAAGATGGGATACTAGTGCATTCTGCTCTACCAGCCAGGGTCCAATTTCATAGAGCTGCTAATCAAAACAATTTGCTTAGCATGAAATTTTTGTCTTGATAAAAACAGGATTACCAACCAAATTTCCACGTAATTTTCAGGATAAGCAAACAACAGCTGAATACCAGTAACAAGCAAAATGCATCAAGTTGAAATTTGGTTGGTCATCCTGTTTTTATCAAGGAAGAGATTTCATGCTAAGCAAATTTTTGTGCTAGCAGCTCGATGAAATTGGGCCCAGGTTCCTAGTGGATGATACCAATGCCTACATCATTTCGGACTGTGAAAGGAGAAGTCCTCTTTCTGTTTCAACCCCCATGAGTAGGCTGCAGCGTGCCCCTGGGGCCGATTTCACAAAGAGCTAGTTGCTAAGCAAAGTGTGATGTCACAATATGAATCACCATGGTAAGGCTGACAAGTTGTCTTGCGATGAATTTTATTTGCTTTGTGAAATCGGCCCCAAATTTTGGGCTTGATAATAGTATAATTTGACGGTGAATCTAAGATCAACCTTCTGTCACCTATTAACAGCTCTCCAAGGGAGCCGTTACTCGAGCCATCCCCACGCCTGCTTGAACCTGATGATGAGCCAGTAGCACCTGCAGATGCCGTTAATGAAGCTGCTGCAACTGGAGCAGCACCACCAGATCACGCTGAACCTCTGAACGAGAAGACGCTGCGGGAGGCAGCGGCAGCCATTGATATCTTTGGACAAGATTTGGTGAGATTTCATGGCATTTTTTTCAGAGCATTTTGAAAATTTGAATCAATCATATATTTTCAGGAAAGGAAAGATTTTCATTAGGGAGAATTGCAATGTAACTTGAGGTAAATTTCTGTGCTTGTGTCAAGTGTACTTCAAGGATTAGGTAGGAATTTTAACTTGTGTGCGTGTATGCCAAATATTATTAGGTATTCTTCGCTGATAGAGCTGGCGCAGGAATTCTAATGTATGCTTGCCCAGTGATTGAAGTGCAAATTTTGACGGAAAGCAGAGCCCTAAGATTGGGCCCTTTTCAGCTCGTTATTTATTCTTGCTATTTATGTTTCCAAAGGTGAGTAAACTGTACTCTAAGAACTGGTCGTTAAGAGAGGAGGCCCTCGCTGAGCTGAAGCAGAAACTAGAAACAGAGACGGAGACGATGGACAAGGAGGAGTTGCGTAGCATGCTCAGGGCGTCTGTCTTTCTCTCCTCCAAAGGACTCAAAGATAAAGTCTTTGCTGTAAGTTGATTTTCATGGGGCTGTATCAATGCAATTTTTTGTATAACAATGTGAAGTGGTTATTAAAATGAAAGTTTTCATGGGGATTAGAGTTAAGATGGATGTATAAAGATCTACCTTAGCGTTAAGCTCAAACTGGATGTCTGATGATAAATGTAAAAGCGACAGGTATTAGAATTAGGGAGAAGTCATCCTCAGAATAGCGTCCTGACCCGTTATTTATGAGTGTCACATTGTTTAAACAATATTTTCAACTCCGCTTTTCCCACATTGCTGTAATATTTGTCCTAATTTTATTCTGGATGATTTCAGGTGTTCATGGCTGCATTGAGTCTCGTCAGATCAATCTACGATGATTGGATACCGAGACACAAACCAAGCAAAGGAGATACGAGTCATTCCTTGGAGCAAGTATTGCCTGATCTCATGGCTAGGATTGGAGACACCGTAAGTCTTTCAGACCCACCCCTTCTAAGCTCTCCTCAAAGATTTCAAAACATTTCTTTTTTCAAATGTTTTTGTTTAAAACCCTAGCTCCCTACAGTGATTTTCTTCAATCCTTCCCTACTCATTATCCCTTTTTTTTGCACTGTAACTCTTATCTCCGTGGAAAACAGCCCGGGTCTTGTTTTACCCCACGGCTACCCGAGGGCAGTTTCACACTGTGTCCCTATTCCACAGGGTTCTGTTTGCATGTTTCAAGAATACCCCAGGGTTTTACTGCTTACCCCTACTCCAGAGCATGGGCTAGCTATTTCCAGGGGTATGCCCATTTGCAGGGGCAGACTGGGGGAAGACCGGGGGTAAAGCGACCATAGTGTGAAAAGGCTGCCCCCAATATCACATGGTTAAGTCAACATCCATTTGTTTAATAAATATATCAAAGAAAAGCACTGGGCGAAGGCTGATCTTCACATTTTAGATTTTAAGTACCTAATTAAAGTGTGATGTCAGAGCACAAATCACTATGCAAATTTCTTTTAGGCAATTCTTCGGGCTCCAGTTGTTTTTTTTTCTCTACTGTATTTAAATTCCTCTCTGCTGTATTTTCAATGTTTTTAACCTAATTAATGTGCATTATTGTACTTTTTATTGCCGATTAAAGAAATAAATATTAATATAAATGTAAAATATGGCAATATCAACAACTCATCTTAAGATAAATCTCAGTGTTGTGTGAAATCGTTCTCCAGTCTTTTATTTTCAATAATTTTTGTTTTCGTCCTCCCATTTCCTTTAAGAATGCCCGACTGAAAGCAGCTGACATTGACTTTATCAACGAGCTAGCTTTGTACAAAGATGTGCGCTCTCTGCACATGGTACCACATTATTTTGTTGCACCGTTTAAAGGCACAACTCAAGCTAAGATTGCCGTCACTAGAGTAGACGTTGTAGACAGACTCTTAAAGGATCTTGGGGTTGACAAACATAGGTAAGCTCTTTTGGTTTAAAGAAAACGGCAAAACGCCATGTCGTATATGTTACATTTGTGAGCGGGTTTAATTGTTTTTCTTTCATCTGTATGGCTTGTTCTTCATAGCTTGTCTTTGCTGAGTGGTTTAGCACACCAGACTCTAGGTCTGGTGTTTCTGATCAGCAGAGTGTAGGTTCGAGTCCCAGCTTGACCATTATTGTTTTGTCCTTTAGAAAATCAAATGCAACTAACTTTTTAAATAATTCGTAGTTTCGTCTTTAATTTTCACTTTAAGAACTTATATTCATCTTTAAACTGCCAGTCATGGTTTTGATAAACCATTATTGTTGTCACAGTTGTTTACTTTAATCTTGACACTTGAATCTTTCAGTGGTTTGACCGTTGACAATGTGATGACGTTTGCAAAGCGCGCTTTGGAGCATACGGCCGGTGAGGTCAGGGAAGCATCCGTTCATCTGATCTTGGAGTTATATCGGATAAAATCGGAAGCCGTCCGATCGCATCTCCCCTCGGAAGACGATCATAAGACGTTAAAGAATCCACTCTATCATAAGATCTTTGATGGTATGGATAAAGTTGATGGGAAACCCACCAAGGCGGAGAAAAAGGTATGTACAAGTCAAAAACCAATTTTGTTTCGAAAAATTCACAAATTACAGGGATGATCGAGATTTGTCCCTATTTTTCCTTTTTGACCAATCACTTTACAATCATGTTTCCCGATGGCTAAAAGAGATCTTATTGTGGAATTTCTATCTGTTTAATTGTTTATCTGTACTTGCTGTGGCCCATGTGAGAAAATGGCTGACACCACGACCAATGTTTTTTGCTAAATTATTACTATTTTTTATTCAATATTTGAAGGCCAAGGCTCAGAGTGACAAAGCATCCGAGAAGAAACGTAAACAAGCAGAGATTGAAGAGCTTCAGCAACAGCTGGCTGACCTCAGAGCAGCCACCTTAGCACAAGGGAAAAATGTACGTCTCTTTCAGTCTTTGTTTGAATAAAAATGTTAAACAAAAGTTTCTTTATTGACTTTTAATTACTTCTGTCATAAATAATCAATGATTGTATTTCTTCTCAATTTCAGCCAGATGCTCCAGGGAAGAAGGGTCCAAAAGCTGGAAATAAAGGTAAGAGTGTCTCTTGGTGGATTTGGTTAATTGGGCAGTAACAAAGCCAGCTTCATTTCACACCAGGAGGGAACTTTTATGAAACTTGCATTTAATTTTTTATTTATTTCCATGCAATCTCACGCCTATACCTGTACTGTAACTGTGTTTCATAGATTGGGTTTTGTCATCTTAATGTTGATTTGTAAGACTCCCTTAGTAAGGACTGCATCAGCATTTATTGATGTGTCGCTGCCCCAAGACCATCTCTAAGATGGATACCGACGCATCATAAATGCCCTTCATTTGTTATTATTACCTTTTTAAAAGTTGTTAAATTTTGCCTCTAGATCTGCCCAAGAAGCTGCCTCGAGCTCCAAGCATCGCTGAGCAATCCGACTACGGAGACGAGATTGATAAACAATGCATCTTCTGCTCAGAAGAGGACAAGAACTTCAAGGATGAAGGTCTGGATATGCATTACTGGAAACATTGCCCGATGCTTAAACGCTGCCATAGCTGTAAACAGGTAAAAACTCACCCACTATGGCCGGGCCAAATCGGTTCCTTATATTTTTTTAATATAATCTATTTCCTGTAATGCGTTCTTTTTGGACTGCCTGACCACCAATGTTGAATCAAGATTTTTAATGTGCTTTTGGGTTGTTCTTGCAATTAATTAATAAATAAACCACAATATATATAATGCTTTTAGAGTTTTTATCTACTTGTGTATATACTTTGATTTTTGAATTGTTATGTGAAATTGACAACAATAAACTATAATTAAAAAAATCATATTATTTATTGATTACTTTGTTGTCATTTTCTGATTGCATTAACAGGTTGTTGAGATTTCAGCGTTGAATAATCACCTTC
Organism: Asterias rubens; assembly: GCF_902459465.1. NCBI lineage: Eukaryota > Metazoa > Echinodermata > Asteroidea > Forcipulatida > Asteriidae > Asterias > Asterias rubens. Next base: position 7,256,477 of record NC_047079.1, read on the forward strand.
TGATGGAGTGTGAGGGACGAGCAAAGTTTGGCAAGTGTCCAAGATGTACAGAGACTCATGAGAAGTCTGAGATTGATCGCTATGTATCGGAAAAGATCTGTCATCGTAAGTATCCTCTAACAACATCGAGGGCCTCTGAGTTGCTTGTGTACGCCAGAGGAGATACACAGAGGCCTTGAAGCCATGGCCTCTGTTGCTCCTGGTCATGGACTTGATGCCCCTTGATATTGACTACAGGCTGGCATAGATATTATTGCAATATCAGTAGATGATGTTAAATAGTCAGACAGTTGGAGGGTTAGTTTGGCAAAAATGCATTATAATTGAAAGTCAAATTATTGGAAAACAAACTAAAAAATTCACAATATTTTGAGGAAAATGTTAAATCAATATTGACGACTAAGGATAAAATTGCTTTAGTCTTTCACTTTGTTAAGCTTGATTAGTGAGTAGGGTAAACTTGTATAAGTCCTCCACCTTGTTAACCCTGATCGGTGGAGAGAGATAGATGTGCTTTAGTCCTCCACCTTGTACAACTTATTAATACTGGTGAGGATTTATGAATTTGAATAAGTACTCTCAACTTTGTAAACCTGATATGTTTGTTTCTACACAGCACCCAAGGCTGGTATGAGTAAATGCCCCTTGTGTCACAATAGCATTGCAGCTGAAGATGATAAAGATGAAAACTGGAGGAAACATCTTATGGAGACGGGGAAGGATGCTTGTCTTAAGAACCCAAGACGAGAAGCTTCCATCAAAAGAGGTCAGAACTTTAATGTCAAGTACAATATTGGTTTTAAGAAGAGTTAATTCAGTCCCTTACTCTTGCTTTCAATAAACGCTCAAAGTCATAAGTCCCTTGGGTCGTTAAGCAGTTTGCAACAGCTAGTTCTATTTTTCTAATCGAAGTGAACACGCCCACATTATAAAGCTCATTTCTTGCTCATCTTCAATTTGTTTTCAGTGAGAGAAAGCAAGAACCCGTCTGATAAGCAGCCACTAAAGAAAGCCCCAGAAGCAACAAAGAGTAAAATACCCACCAAGGAGCGCAAACCCAAAGGAAAAACACAGAGGCCTAAATAAATTAAAGAAACCCACCGAGAAGTAAGACCAAGTCACAGAGAGTATCAACCAACCCACCAAAGAACAAAGCTACAACAAGCAGCAGTGTAAAGATAGTTTCAAGAACAGAGATTGGCTGAACCCACCTAGAGAAAAGCATCACAGCACTTAGAAGTGAAAATCTGAAGACACCGAGGCCTTAACAGACACCAACCAAGACATGAAACTAAATAAATAAGACAAAATGTCTGCAGAGATGTGTTTTAAAGATGAACTTGTCTAACTCATCAATACACAAAGCAAAAACATAAAAACATTGAGGATAGCTTTAAGGAGAGATGAACTCAGACAAAACATTTATAAAATAAACTGTCCCCCAACAGTGGCGGGGTGAACCTTTGAAGTTTTGACTCGTGATTAAAGCTTGCCAGAGTAAAATGTGGACAAGATTTAATGTGATAATTTGAACATTTTTAAATTCAGCTTGTGAGAAGGAAATTACAGTAATGCCAGAAGTGCCCCTAGAAAAAACTATGCTCTCCTTCTGCCCCCCCCCTTTAATGTTAACTTAGTTTCAGTGCTGCCCACCAAGACACAATAAGAAAAGGCAATACACAATCCATGTCAATCTGTGACACCAACAGTTTATTGTTGAAGTGATTGTTTTTTGTTCATTGGATACCGATTTCAAATTTACCACACTCGTTCTGGACTTAACAAAGAGCTGCCAACTTTTGCATCTTGCATTCAGTGAGGTTTTGTACAACAATCAAGGAGGCCTGGTATTGCTCGTTTTTTGCCTTGTTACCCCTTCAAAAGTTTCTCATAGAAGGTAGCATGTCTAAAGGAAATTCCAAGCCTGTCCATTTTTGGTTGTTCATGTAGAACGTAAATGTCAGTTTTAGCAACTGAACATTGCCGACCGACCATTTTGATCTTCAAACTGACCTCAATTGTTTTTGCGTAGCTCATCGAAATTGTTGCGGTCATTAATTTGTAAGGGTCATCGAAACCCACCCAGCACGTGATTTATACATGAACAAAACATCAAGCTAGTTCCAAAATGAACTTCAACACCGTTATCTAAAGAGATTGTTCAACATGTTATCTTTTTCTTTGTACAAGACCACATTCCTGTTTTACACATTTTGTGTTTAGGCGTTCTTAGAAAAGATGTTGCCGTGAATTTTTGTTCGTTTTGTTGTGCAAATGTTTTTGTTGAATTTGAAATCAGTTGACTAGTTTACCTCACGTGTACATAATGTAAACAATTATATTGTATAGAATATAACAACTTTTATTTAGACAATGTTTCTAGATGTATGATATTGTAAAGGACTCGTCGACCCATTCAATTGATCTTGTATGATAGCTATTAAACTGAAATTCTAATAATATTTAAATACAGGAGTCGAGTAATTGTTGATGGCATGTTCGTACTCACTGTGCATGACTCTCGGCCAAATAGCTCTGCATTAATACCTCAGTGAGGGGACTATTTTGGGCTTGTGACATCATTTACGATTGGTTTATTAAAACATGATCTCAGATGGTAAAGCAGTGGTACGGTATCGAGAGGTCACAGGTTGAAAATAGTAGAATGGTTTCCTTATGTCAAATTTAGGCACAAAAGGTATTCCATCCCATGCGAAGGCTGCACTGACTAACTGCAAACTTGTTCATTGATACAAAGTATACAGTCTGCAGATTTGTTTGTTTTGCATTGAACATTTATTTATAGTCCTCCATTTGAACAGCCTGAAAACCTATTAAAATAAAAAGTGTAACAAAAATTACAAAAATGTAAAAAAAAACTGGGAAAACTCCCCACAACGTAACACAATATCCACATAGCTTACAACAAGACACAAAATTAATACGTAAAAAAAAGAAACTTTTAAAAATCTATTTCCATGATAACTTCATGACTTACAGGTTTTGGCCATAAATTTTCTTGCTCGAGGTCAGTGGTGGAATTCACAAAGAGTTAAGACTAGTCTTATCTCAAGTTGGGACGAGTATAACTCGTCCTATAACTTGGGAGCTAGGACTAGCCTGAAGTTTGAGTAAAGGGATAGGAAAAGTCCGAAGTTATTACTAGTCCTAAGTTAGGACTATCTTTGTGAAGTTGGCCCCAGGACTCTGCCGACAGAGTTACTTTTGCAGTCGCGTTACTTTGAACATCCACAGTGAAACGAAGCTGAATCTTTCCTGACTGAATCATAATCGCAGCCCACACACGTGACATGATACCAGCTATCGCAGCTGTCACATTGTACCTGCAAAATAAAATAATACAAATTATTCACATTAGATGTCATCATAGGAAAGTTTTAATTTTGGGTTGAACAAAGAAAAGTGGGACGCGAACCAACGACCTCCGAATTAACGTACCAGTGCTCTAACAACTGTCTAGCCCGGTATTAGCGGTCCCTCGCTTGTCTTTATGTTTCTATCACTCACCCATGCAAGCGTGTTGTCTGTTGGCCTGCAGCAATCATACGAGTCACACACTTCAAACTCCACATCCGGCATCTGGGCTTCATTTTGTGCTCCGATGGGTAGCTTTGCAGGGGGTCCGAGGGAAAGCTTTACAGGGGGTGGAATCTTCGTCTTTGATCTCCTATGATGATGTTTCTTAGAGCCTTTCTTCTTGGCCGTTTCTATTGAGGATGGTCCTCTTTTCTTGCTTTGTATCTCCTCTGAATCATTGATGCTTTTCTTCTTCTTGGATGTCTGAATTGGAGAAGTTGACCGCGGTTCAGTAGATATTGAGTCTGCAAGGCTACTAGTACGAGTAACTTTCTCTTGATCCAAAGACGAGAGCGTACTCCTCAACGGTGTTTGAGAGGATACAACAGAAGATGATGATCTAGAGGGATGCAAGTCTGATGAGGCGGAGAAATGAGCACCTTTAAAAATCAAAGATGTAGGATTTTTAGTCCTTGATTGCTACAAGGCTGTTACTTAAAAGTGAGATTTCCTGCTGTCCTCCTGGGTGGAGAGAATCAACTATGTATATCAACACAGTGGAATAATATCAGTTGCATTTTTGATCCATTATTTGTAAATGAAGCCTACTTTCCCCTATCCTCCCAGTAGGAGAGAATCAACAATGGATATGAACACTTGAATTATGTCTGCTGGATTTGAGCACAGTGCTACTAACCAGCAATTTGTGGGTGTAATACTTGTGCTCATTTCTCTCTGTCTTCCTGGATGGAGAGAATCAATTATGGACAATGGCGCAATGGTGCTTCGTTAATTACAAATTAATCTACCTTGACATGGAGTGCTACTTGTCCAGCGTGTCTGAGATGAATTCTTGGATGTCTTAGGCGCTAAAAAGTTTGTGTTTCCAAATTGGAATCTTTGAGGCAAAGGATCCAATTCTTGCTCCGAGGCCGACGAATCAAAGTGCTCTGCCTTGGCCCTGACGACTGACGTCAGTCGAAACAGCTCATCATCTGGGTTAGAAATAAAATATAATTCAAAGAATCTCTGCATTATTGTACTTTGGGCACATCAGAGAGATGTCAAAATAAAACCCAGATACCTAAAGATCACTCTGGCACTCTGGGTGAGGCAAGGCTTGACCTGAATCTGAGTCGGCAAATCATCCTAATGGAAACAGGCAAGTGTTTGTATCCAGTTTCCTTGACTGAGAATATTTTGATTCCTTCTGGACAGGATGCCAGTCCATCGCAGGTTACTCTCAACTCGGGCCGATACCCATTTGTACTCCTGGGTGGAGGGAAGCAATTTCGAAAAAGTGCCTTGCCCAACGAAATAGGTGAAATGTCGCAATTGACTAGGCCAGGATTCAAACCCACATTTTGTAAATTACACAACTTAAGTCTACCGCCCTAGACTCAGCCACGACACCCCACTAAACCAAACGGAAGCTATTACCTAAATTACTTGCAGTACGTTTGTCTTCTTCGCTGCTTCTCAAACCATGTTTGTCTTTCCTCTCTGGACTTCGGACTTCTTTGCTGATGTAATTTCCAGTAGCTTCTCCAGGAGCTCTGTCTCCTCTTAATGAGGAGGCTGCAGGAGTTGTCGTGAAATGTTTTGAGGAATGAGTTCCCGGTAGAGAGTTTAATGAAGGGTTCATACTTTGAATACGAGGCATTTCTGGTGATACATGAAGGCTTGATGTTGATTGCAAATGAAAGTTCGTTGATTGTTTACTTTTCGTCGAAGGAGTTTGATGATCACGAGGAGTCGGGCTTTGCGGCGTTCCAAAGTTAGTGGGAGTCGACAAAGCTGAAGACTCTAAATTGCTGTTTGGCTGAAGGGATGGGATACGACTCGGAGTAGAGAAGATGTGAATTCTATTTTCAGAATTGGATTTCGGCACAACTGCAATGTCACTAAGTACCGCTGTATCGAGACCAGGAGGAGAGGAGTGTTGGTCTCTTGGGAGTGAATAAGTTGTCGTTAATGGATGGCGTGAGACGAAAACTGACGGCACTTTGAGTTCATCGGTTTGTATGGCATTCTCTGAGAGGACCTTTTCAAACTGCAAATAACAATAACAACAATAATAATCAAGTTCTTTAATATAGCGCATTTTACAATAACCGTATCAATGCGAGTTACATTAGTGCCCTGGTCTTTGGGCAAATAACATTCCTGTAATCTTTCTCTGCTCCCTGGGGAGTAAACAGCCCCGGCTGTCGCTCTTCAAAGACAAATAGTTAGTTATTTGTTTGCTATGTTTCTGAATTACTTACCACGAATCTGAATTCTGAATGTATCTGTCGGCTGAGCATGCCAGGCATGAGCTTGACCCCAGACGTGTGCCCAAACGTCAACGTATCACCTTCGTTGATTCTGACTCTACCTGCAATCTAGAAATCCAAAAAAAATTATGTATTACAAAATGAATCCCAGGCAAAGAATTGTCTTTAACAACCTAAACACGTTATCCTTTGTGTTTTCACAGCCTCGGACTCAATAGAGAAATTAGTCAGGCTCCTTTTTTGTATTGAGCTACACGTAGCAATCATCACTAGTAAATGGATACAGGAAACATGACGGCCACCTTAATGGGCTGTTGTGGCTCTCTTAAACATCGATCTTATCAATCGTATCTCCTTATCAATCATAGATGCCATTTCAATTCATCACTATGATAAGACCGATGTTAAAAGAGAGCCATAACAGCCCAAGAAGAAGGGCTAGGCCGTAGTTGTATCTTAACCCTCCATCCATCCGCCATTTGGGAGGATGGAAGGTGATATCGCAACTAGCTAGGCAGCTGCATGCTGGACTGGATGCCTACCTTGACGTCATTTATGAAGGTTCCATTTGTACTCATGTCTTGTACATAAACCATCTGTCTATTGTTGTGATATTCGCTCGTCACGACAGCATGTTGTCTTGAGATGAGTTGCTTGTGGATAGATGAGTTCAGGTAGACGTCTACCATCGCGATGTGACGACCAATCGTAAGCTTCTGTTTATTTAATCTGTTTGTAAAAAGATAATTTTACATGACATGCCATTATTTAGGATTCGAGCCCGAATGAGATAAATGAGCCAAAATAAGCAATTTGCTTCTCAAGAATTTGAACTTGTTTTAAATGTTCTAAAACTTAAAAGACCTGAAGAATAGGGTCACACAATAAAATACAGAAAAAGAAGGCGAGTTTGGGACTTTGCTTTTTTGTATTTGTATTTCATTTGTAATTGTATATTGTAGACTAAAAAAAAACTTAAACTTAAATTTAAAACTAAAACTTAAGGAGGTTGAAGACCTTGCACACTTGCAGACCGAAAGTCGAAACCCTGTGCCCTGTGGCACGGTGGTACCAGATGATACTCCCATACTGGTTCCAAATCCTTACTGAAAAATCATAACAATACGTAAAATTAAAGATAGAGCAAAATGACAGGACAGGCCAGAATGGCAAAAAAAAAACGGAATCAGAAGGACTCGAGTCAGTCTAACTAACTAACCCCCCCCCCCTTTTATTAAAAAGTGCAAAATCGGCAAAAAATAAAATTTAAATATTCTGCACTCCCTCCGCAAAAAAGCTAAAACTTACAGAAATACATCTTCGATTCCTTTGCATGTTGCCGCTGCTCCAATTCTTCTCAGCTGATAAAGGCAATTTTCAGTCAACTCGCCAGAATCGTCCATGTTTTTGACAAGACGAAACTGTGTTTTGTTTTTCTTCCGGAATCCGATGATGAATGACCGTCGTAAACAAACCACTTTTGGGCCCCGGCCAAACATGATTTTTTTTAGTCAACAATCGTCAAATGTAATGCAGTCCCAAACCGACCGCGTGATGGCTTGTGTATGGCTGCGAACCGTGGCCACGTAATGTTCGCATAGAGCTTTCAGAGGAAGTGCGTACTGTCACTGATGACGGTCGTTTACGGTGTTTGATAAGGTATCGAAATTAAGTGCTAACTTTCAGTCATTTTCGCGTCATCAATGAATGGACGACACGCGTACAACGAATGGCCTGCAAATATCAAGAGAGGGCGATGTTCAGAAACTCTGCAGCCTTCCCAGTAACCACGCCCCTTTTTACTTCCAATTTTATGTAAAACCAATTAACAAAAGGGAATTCAAAACAAGAACCAAAACCAAGACAAAGTAACTGCAGTTATTATATTTAATTTCAATGAGTATACAAATAAATAACAATTATAGTATTACATGCATGTACAGCTTCAAACAAAAGGCAATCTAATTATTAAATTTGTTAAACTCAAAGGTCCTGGGGAGGGGGCCCGGGCAAGTTTGTGAAGGAATAATAATTATAAACTTTTCATAATAATAATACATGCCCTTAATTTGTTAAATAAATACCCAACAAAAATTCATCGGCCCATATCGAGTTGGACATGACGCTCTGATTTCTTTAAACAGAATAATAATTGCTGTGCAATCCAATACTCATTTATATGATCCATGATTTTAATAACTAAGGGGAAAATCAAGGGTATAGCTGTTCCTCCAAAACCTCAAATAAATAGCAATTTTACCACATAATCTATAATTCTAAACACAAAATTATTTGAGACTGCTAATGACATCAATATTTGTTAATTTATCACTGGGCTAGGCATAACTGTCTTTAGTCTAAAGTTGTTAGTTGCGATAACGTAACTGCTATCGGGAGGAGGGTTACGTTATCGCAACTACCGATATTATGTTTGGTGTTGAGTGACCATAGAGGCTGGAGTATACATGTAGTACAGGATTTAGGTTGCCCTTGGGTCAATTTGCCCTAGAGATTAAGGGTCAGTTGCTAAGGTTGGGGCCGGTCAGTGATGGGAAACATTACTCAATAAGTTCCAAAATAATGAGTTATTCATGGTTCGGCAGCAGGAGGTTGAGTAATGCTTCGACGCCCGACTCGACATCTTGGCAGAGTGCGACTCTTTCCATGCTGAGTAAGATGACTCGATCTAGAAAACCCCTTCCCGCATACGCCACATACGAATGGTTTCAGCCCAGTGTGTATAATCTCATGTCGTTTTAAATCACCGCTCCCAGCAAAGGCCTTCCCGCAGAGATTGCAGACGAACGGTTTCTCTCCTGTGTGGACTCTCTGATGAACTTTAAGATTGTGGTTCTGGGCGAAGGTCTTGTTGCATACATCACAGGTGAAGGGTTTCTCACCCGTATGGGTGCGTTCATGATGGGATAGGTTACCGCTGCAGGTGAACGCTTTACCGCAGAATCTACAGGCAAACGGTTTTTCCCCGGTGTGAGTTCTGAGGTGTATTGTTAGATGAACACTCAGGGAGAAGGCCTTTCCACATTCACCGCAGACGTAAGGTTTTTCACCGGTGTGAGAGCGCTGATGTTTCATTAAGTCGCTCCTGCTTAGAAATTTCATCTCGCAGAAGTGGCAGGCAAACGGCTTAACACCAGTGTGAAGGCGTTCATGTTGTTTGAAACTGAACTGCTGTCTGAAAGTGTCTCCGCAGAAGCCGCAAACGTAAGGCCTCTCGTTGGTGTGGATTCGTTCGTGCTGCTGTAGGTGACTGTTACGAGTGAACGACTGAGCGCAGAATTTGCAACTGAAGGGCCTGTTTCCGGAGTGAATCTGCATGTGTCTGCGGAGATAGCCGATTTTTGTAAAGCGTTTTTCACAGAGCTCACAGGCATAGGGGCGTTCTTCTTCAGTATTGAGGTTTTCATGACAGCCGATCATCATTTTGTGCTTGTTTTCATGGGCTATGCTGGATGATTGCAACAAGCATGGTGATTTACAAGCATTTCCTCGTTCGCAGTCGCACCCAGGCTGGCACATCAACGATTGACACCATCACCTGTAAAAACAAAACATTCAATTTGTATATTATTAGACAATTAAAAATTAAATACATTTTACAGTCACAGACATTTCCTTTTTTCATGTTGCAATATGTGAATTGACTACTCAGCATAAACAGTGACACTTTTACTTTACTTGCTACTTTAAAAAAACAGAACATTGTTTGTTTACAATACATCATTGATTGCATTGATTTGAATTGCAATTTGCATGTTGATGATTTCTTAGCTCAGCCTTTTTTAATCATTCAGAAAATTGATATATCATTCAGGGTTTCCATTGAAATATTGAAGGATCAGTACCTCAACTTGAGTTACAAACACTGAGGTGCAAATCGCCAATAAGTAGAAAGTTTTAAGTTTTATTGCACATCCTGTCTGTGTCTGCAGTGCAGCAGTCCACACAGCTGTCAAAATAAAGAGTAGAAAAACATAAGGAAAGCCGGAAACCCGGAACCCTGACTACACTTTGTCTTGGCAAGAACCCTGCGCATGTGATGTTGACACATGTCAATTTTGTTTTAGTATTGTTTGTGTGTAATATGACTTCACATGATGTGAAGTATCCACCATGTAAACTCAAAGAGCGCGCTATCCCGTGATCCAGGTACCAGACTGACGCTAAAATGGCCGCCATCAGTGGCAACGGACGAGAACGGACTACGCCAAAATCATGGAAAAATATATTTGCAGTTTGTAACACCATACAGCCTTTTGCGGGTGAAAGGAGTGATGAAGTCGCTAGTAATCCTTCCAAATCATATTGCCTTACTGTTCAAGTAGTTGAAGGCTTAGCCAAATCGGTAAGTTGCAGTTCTGGTTTTAACTTTTAATTTGTTGTTTTAGGGGTGTGTGCAAATGTTAATTTAAAAGACAAGTCGACCTTAGCCTTTTATACCCGACTTTGACGTTTTGTGCAGCAGGTGGTCGACGAAAATGTTTCGCCTTTTGCCCTTTACGAAGAAAGTTTGCTGGGATTGGGGACCAGCTTGACCTTGCTCATTCATTTGGGAACTTTTAAACATATCAAATGAAAGAATTTGTGCTATAGGGTCATTCCGTGTCAAATCAACCAGTGGTCCCCAGGTGACCCTCTCAGATTTTGATGAAACTTCATCAGAATGATTGGATGTTGCAAAAATGAACACATACAAAAAAGCTAAGTCATATTCCATGTCGTTTTCGAGATATGACCGTTTGAAATTTGGCCGAGGCGGCCATTTTGTGCTCGCGCGAGACGCGAAAAGTGATTTTTTTGATAATTTCCGACTTTGAAAGCTCATAATTTAGTTTTTGTACCAGGTAGAGAGCTCAAATTCAGTATTCCATCTTACTTTTTGCCAAATTTCATGAATCTGCACTCAATTTAAATGTATTTCCTTTAATTTTCTAGTTATGGTCACCCAAAGTAGGCACTTTAATCAGCCGAAAATGTTTTTTGTGATTTTTGGGGTCACCCTGTGCCCACATGAGGGGTCAAATAAATCCTATATTCCCTAGGTATTATCTATGGGAGCATGTTTATACCCATAAGCAATTATAAGCTCACCAATGCAATAATTTAGAAATAGCATGGGCCCAAAGTTGGTTCCAGCCAGAAAAAGGTCAAAAAGACCCCGCCCGTCTTGACCCCGGTTGACCCCGCGATCAATTGAAATGTTTTTTGAAATTGATACCAGTTAAACATATATATTATATCTACTTATACACCAATTTTCAGCTTTGGCACTCAACTCCTTCATGGTGTGGTGGCAATTTGAATATTATATGTTTTTGGCACATTTTAATGTAATATCATACAGTATACATGTACATGTACATTCATGTACACATGTACAATACATGGTAAAATATGTTTGAAGCTTGTGTAACTTATTTTTTTCTGGCTAGCAAAAAAGTAAGTTTATTTGTGTTATTGTTTTTAGAAATGGGTTGATGATGCATGTTTTTAACTGCAATAAATAATTTAAGGCAGGTACCACAAAGTGCTGCAAAATTCTCCCATAACACACACAAAATATTGGAACCATACCCCAGTATGGAACCATACCCCAGTGTACCGTGTGTAGTTTCACTTGAAACATGGATCAAACCACACAATACAAATTAAATCTGCCAGTACTTAACACTAACTATCTGTCATATTCTTCTCTGGTTTTAACCCAACCCCAGTCCCCTTTGTTTCCTCCATGCTATGTTTATGCTGGTTAAACTTTCCAATCACATGGTCACCTCATTTGCATATTAAACGCTGGTATTACTTTCCATACACTACTTTTTTAGAACAATACTTCTCTAATGTGTATCACATGCAAACACTCATTTCTCAAACAAAATATGTACTTGTGTATCACGCAGACACCACAGATGCCAATGCGTTGATGTTACTTTTTGCTAGCCAGAAAAAATAAGTTACACAAGCTTCAAACATATATTACCATGTATTGTATGTGTACATGAATGTACATGTACATGTACACTGTATGATATTACATTAAAATGTGCCCAAAACATATAACATTCAAATTGCCACCACACCATGAAGGAGTTGAGTGCCAAAGCTGAAAATTGGTGTATAAGTAGATATAATATATATGTTTAACTGGTATCAATTTCAAAAAACATTTCAATTGATCGCGGGGTCAACCGGGGTCAAGACGGGCGGGGTCTTTTTGACCTTTTTCTGGCTGGAACCAACTTTGGGCCCATGCTATTTCTAAATTATTGCATTGGTGAGCTTATAATTGCTTATGGGTATAAACATGCACCCATAGATAATACCTAGGGAATATAGGATTTATTTGACCCCTCATGTGGGCACAGGGTGACCCCAAAAATCACAAAAAACATTTTTGGCTGATTAAAGTGCCTGTTTTAGGTGACCATAACTAGAAAATTAAAGGAGATACATCTAAATTGAGTGCAGATTCATGAAATTTGGCAAGAAGTAAGATGGAATACCAAATTTGAGCTCTCTACCTGGTACAATAATTAAATTATGAGCTTTCAAAGTCGGAAATTATCAAAAAAATCACTTTTCGCGTCCCGCGCGAGCACAAAATGGCCGCCTCGACCAAATTTCAATGGGTCATATCTCGCAAACGACATGGAGTATGACTTAGCTTTTTTGTATGTGTTCATTTGAGCCACATTCAATCATTCTGATGAAGTTTCATCAAAATCTGAGGGGGTCACCTGGGAACTTTTCTGAAAACTGGTTGATTTGACACGGAATGACCCTATACCTTTTGGAATAAAATGTTGGTTTTGAATGATTTAAAACAAACAATCATACAATCTCCTTCAAAGTTCAGGAGTTCAGTCCTTGACTTTGACCTTGACCTCGTCCTCATCATCTGTCAAAAAAGTCAATTGAATTGGTTGGATATATATTCTTTCTTTGTTTTTTTATCATAATTGCTTCTCTCCACCCATATGAGTACAAAGTAAAGGGTAGTGTGTGAGAGAGAGAGAGAGCTTGGGAGTGCTTGTTGATGGGCTGGCATCCTTTCCATAGGGGAAAAGAAATATTCTGAGTCGTTTAATGCCAATTAAACCAAATATAAACACTGGTCTGATGATCCATCTCATTATGATACTACACAGAAAGTTTCTTTATTTACACATTTAACTCTAAAAAATACTTTATTTTCCTGTACTAAATATTTGTGTTTTAACTTTTAAGCGCTGTGATTTAAGTTTTATAAGTAGAACGTATTTAAAATGCCGTTTATTATTGTTATTATTATTATTGTTAACTTTCTAACTCGTCAGTGAAATTCATAAAGATGATAACGAAATGAGTCAACTTGTTATCGGGCAGGTAGTTTCATTTTTTTACCCAACAGCTGATTTAACAAAAGTAAATAATACTAATTAATATAGTAATAGACTGCTTTCAAAGAAGAGTAAACCAGTAAATACAAATCTGAAATGATTTATTTAATAGCCTATTTTCTCACTTTTCATCACTGGCCAAGTTGTGTTTGTATAAACTGGAGTCCCTGTAGCTGGCTGACCTTCAAATGCTGTTGTTGTAGCCAACCGCCTTAACCATTATTCTATTAGCTGAAGTCACTTGACTTAGATAAAGATTTAAACAAATTGTTGGTTAAAAAAATTACCGCAATAAAAAATTTGTGTTAAAGTGCAACTTTTTGTAAAATTTGCTTTGTGACATTATAAATTTCTCAGATGAATGTGAGGTTTATTTACAATCTGAGTGAATGTACATGTACAGTACAAGTTCACCCGTACGTAGCTGGTTTACAATTATAAATAGCGCCCTCTTTTGATTTTTAGAAGCCTCCACCAGGCATTAGGCTAATGGTTTAGGTTGTACTTCAAAATTGTTGCAATGATTGACTCATAATGTAATTTTCAACACAGAAATATAAATTTTGGTTAAAAAACCCAAAAAACAATACATTGTTACTTTACTTACCCATCCTTAAATGTCTTACAAGTCTTTTCTACATGTATATGAATAATTGTTGAATGTAAAATATTTTTTGGGGGATTCAGCTGAACATTATGTTTCTCAACGTCTGAAATATAATTATAAAAGGTAATTGTTATCTCCCATAAAAAGAATTGTATTTTCTCTTGACTGGTAAACAATTATAATTTACTTAATTTTTTTTTTTTTACTGCATTTTTTTAAAAGTTTACATTTGTTTTCTTCTTTTACATTTTTTTGGAAAGGAGGTGAAAATAGTAATCTCATTAGCAATTTAAGTTTAATCATACATTGTAGACATGCTCTATTGCGCTGAACAAAGGGAACAAGTCAAAAGCTAAGCAGGTTATGCAGACAAATGCCTTGTTTGATTATGCTTTTAATGCACAAATTTAGACAAAAACATTTGGCAGTACTTGACAAGCTGTCTCGCATAATTTATGTACACTTCCTGTCAGCAATCATTACCAGTGGAAACATCACTCTGCTAATTGAGCAAATGGCAGTGTGGCTCAGTTCTTTCATTCTCACTCAGAAATAGCGACAGACAAAAACCCTAAATCCACCGACTCGCTCCGACAAGTCTTGTTATCATTAACAGGAATGCCTAGCAACCATTTGCATTGTAGGTGTAGGGTGGTTATGAGACAAAGACATTTCAATAGCCCTTTACTTGTGCTCTTTACCCTCCCCCCCCCCCCCCCCAGCCCCAGCATGTAGTGTATTGTATTTATAGATCCACTGACCTACATTTTCTTAATTTGAATTTGAGTGGCAGTAACCTTCACTTTGCCTGCTATTTATCATCATTACCTGTCACTCTTTCAGTGTAAATTGCTGTCATGTTTTTTCCCTTTAATTTATCATCATCTCAGTATTAATAATCCGACTGTATTTAAAAAGAAAAACCTAATTTACTCTAACGCATTTTTTAGAGGATGTGAAAAAGTGGACCTTGTTTTCTTTCCCGATATTATGAACAAAATTCTCTTTATAAGGAAACACCCAATTATTAAGAAGTATGGCAGGGGTTACTAAAAGATTGTATCTTGGCAAATCATGAACAAGATAAATGGCAATTTTTGTAAACCTCTTTTCTAAATTATACATGTCATAGGGAGAATAAGCACTGAGCAGAGTACATAGTATTGTTCGCCGACCTCAAGACCACATTGGTTATTCCCAAAGCCAACACTTCTCCCAATAAGGTTGTATTCATCTTTGCACTCACCAAGTTTACCAATAATTATTCTTTTATTGTAAAACCTTTATTAAATATAAACTAAATAGAATTGCAAACTGAACAAGAAATGTCAGAAAGCTTTGGGTTATGAAATTTAAGAGAACTTACCAAGTTTAGGTGTAAAAGGCAAACGACCAAGAAGATTGAAAGCGATTTCTAAGCATCATGCAGTCAATTTTATACCTTCTGCTACTGACAAGACTGATGTCATGTCCTCTGGCACATAACACCTCCACACCTGTATCTCCTTTCCCCTTAACGGAGTAATTGATGACAGGTGTAATTGATCACAGGGAACAATCCTAGAACATCTCAACCGCCTGTCTTCATTCCTTCCCCATGTTGATTTTCGGACATATGAAGTAATATTTCTCTCCACCTCACCTTCCGTCGTTCTCCTGGTATATTGACTTCATTAGATTTACCGTAGGGCAGTTAGACTATATAAATCTTCTTATAAAAAAATGAAACAAAAAATCCTTTCTCCTGCTTGTGTTTTTATTTTTTATTTGTTTTTATTATTTCACAAATATTTAAATAACGAAGTTCTTTTGTAACTATCCTGCGTAATATATTGTTGTCTTAGTCTTCTACTTTTAGGGTACATGTACATAATGCACACTTCTACCCGCACAGCAGTGACTCTAAACGCAGAAACCTGTGTGCAGAGGTGGTCTCTTTGTTTACTAAATTGTTCATCTTTAAATCTTTAAGCAGCCCTCGCCAATCCTCAACACAGGATATTAGATTGAGATAATATCTAGCAACCCCCCCCCCCTCAACTCAAGGATCTTGTCTGCCCAACATCATCATAATAATGAGATGCATTTAGGTCGCCTTTTAAGCACTTGGCGTCAACTTGACCTGACTCAGTTGTAAATGCCTCGCTTCTCGATTGCCAAGGTCTCAATTGGAATTGATCCTTCAATATTCACCACAGGATTTACTGTACCAAGACTAAATTACCATGGTAACATAAGAGCACAATATACACACAGTGCCTGGCTTCTACATTTTTGTTGTGGATGGTGATTGGAGATCTTGTCACTTGATAAGTGGGTGTGTTTTGTTGTTGCTGTTTGGTTTATTTATAGAGGTCTTTCTTCTCTGAGTATTGCTACTTGCAGAATATTTACTCAGCCACGCTGCAGACTTGCATACATACATAGAATTGACCATGTGTACATTGTGCTTTGTGTGTGCTGACTATCCACAACTTGGCATTGAAGTGAATTGATTATTTTTGTATTCATCTTTTGGAGGTGAATTTTAGAATCATAAAAGGATAAAACGTTAATGTTTGAATGATTCATGGGGTTAAGTGTCAAACCTGCCTCGGGCGGTACATTGCTGTTATGACTGGTTGTTAAGGTCTCTGCGACGACGATGTGTATTCCTTCGATATTGAACAATTTGTCCATCAAAGAGGAAGGAAGTATTAGCCACAACCATCATTCCGTTATACACCTGTTCGGAGCTCATTTCGCTGATCGCTAACGATGACAGGAGACAAATGTTTGAGCAGATGTCTTGTATGCCTGTGACAGAGGACTTCTATTTCTAAGGGTACATGTATATTAGAGAAGACTGATCCAGAAAGGCACTTGATCACCCAGGCGTGTAATTTCCTTGGATTTTGTCCTGAATTATGGATTTTCTTCAATAAATCTCCTTGAGTCTTCATTTCTTTAAAGCCGTGAAACAGACATTTGGGGGAGAGAGAAGTTGTCAACATTGTATCATAGTTTTGTGTTTATGGTGATGAAAAGAATCTGAACCTCCTGAATTGTAACATCTGGGAGGAAATTCATTTATACGAGCCATTTTTAGGAATTTTTTTATTTCTCAAATCCCATCCACGATCAGTGAATATGAGAGGAAGATATTGATACAACGTCAACAGCATCTCTCAGATATTTGCACCCGCTGCTTGTGGCTAACTCAGAAATCCATCGAGCAGTTCATCATGGCAGTGTGTTTGCCTTTTGCTGTAGAGTTTGTAGACATGGAATATCAAGCGCTCCAAGAAACGTGATCTCACATGATCTAGTACTCTGTGGCATAGACAGTGTCAACAATGGTTGCGATTGCTTCATTTGCAGACGCCGCTGTTTTTCTGTATTTTACACGGTCATTAGTATCCATAGAAGGTGTCACAGCTGGACCTGCATCGACAATAAAAATGTCAAGACCTTGATCTTTATTGTTTGAAGACCAATTCATTCGTTTATTTTCAGTGATCAACGAAAAATTGGAATTAATTATGTTCATAGTACAGAGACGTGTTTTTTCATCAATCTGTTTGGAGTGATTCGATGTACTCGGCACTGATGATGATGATCGGACTGCAATAAATGTAAAAGATGAACTCTCAAGCATCAGGAAGTATGGGTAGGCTGCGGGTACCAACCATCTCTCTGGCCACACCCGCTCTGCTGGAACCGCCCAACTTTTCCAGCACTGGACGGTTATCAGCCACCCTCAACACCCTCCCGAGCCAAATATCAACAACTCGTCCTAAATCTAACCAATCTTTTCAAACTTTGACGCAAACTTTTACTCAGACTTTGACTCTAGCAAGAGTGTCTCAAACAAAGCAGGAGGTCAGAAACTTAAGCAAGTTTTTCTCGGAGCATTCTGTTATTCCGGCTGCTTCTAGACGGACTCTCTTAAAAGAAAGCACGCAGGAAGATTGGGTGCCATTTTGTGTAACGATACTTTTTGTGGATGGGATACCACAAGCAAAAGAACATTCCTGGAGCTTTGAAGATGAGGTACCAAACTGCATGTTTTGTGATGTTTTCCTCTCAAATTTCAAGCTGAAATCATTTATTTGACTTTCCTTCTTGTTTCTTGTTTCTTGTTTCTTGCTTCTTGTTTCTTTAATTATTCAAATGACCTAGTTTTAAAGTTTTCTGTAAAATATTTATTGTTTGTACGTGTGCAGGAAGAGGGTGAGAGGTTATACTTCCATAGCCACAGGCCAGGTTTGATCAAAATGCCATAGTCCCTTTAACCAAAGTACAGGCAGGTCTGGGATTTCATCTTTGATAGGGCAAGGTCATTTTCATTTTGCAAAGGGCACTTCCATTGAAAACTTAAAGTCTATCATCGGTGTCTATTGTGAACTTTTCAACGGGCACTAAGACCAACACATTGGGCAACAATGACCATGGCCTCCTTGCCTGTAAGTGAAATATGTGTACGTGATGTAACCCTTCATCAATCTTAAACGTAAGAAATCTGTTTGTTCTAAAGTTCTAAAATCGTTCATATTTTTATCTGTAGGAAGAGGAAGGTGTGAAGATTGAATATGAGATCAGACTGCACCTTTTTGACTTGACGTACACCATGTTCTTTGGGCGTTCGTGGGTCGGGCCTCGGCGTACAATCAAGAAAGGCGCAGCTCAGAACACAAGGCTACAGTGCAATGTGGTAAGGTTACTGTACATTGTACAGTGTAATTAGGAGCTTTGAGTGGTGTTTTTTTTAGTGCAAAATGTATTGAACTTTTCTAATGTGGGAAGGTAGAACAGATTTGGTTGTTTTGGGGAGTTTTTTTGTGTTCAAGGGTCACTCTACTAGTCAATATTTCTTTCTTCAACCCCGAATTAATAACAAGCTGAGGTTTTTGGTTCAAGTCCCACTCTAGTCAATAATTCTTTCTTCTACCCCAAAATAATAACAATCCAAACTGTTTCAATAGGTAGTATATTCCTGGTAAGATTAGCCTGTTTTGATGACATCTCTGCGGCAGGGGATTTAAGCGACTGATAATCGCAGGGTGTTGCGATTGAGGTAGGCCTACCTTAAATTTTCATTGGGTCGCCGTCCTAAAAATTTTCAAGCCGCTGCTCTAGTCATCATCAGGAGACCAAAGAGTTTGTCACACCATCTTGGCCATATTTTCATCATCTCAAACAATTTGATGTTTCAAACAATTTTTCAACAACCATGACCTCCATTTGACCATTCCTTTGCAGCCAGTGTATTTTCACACCTCGTTAGCCGACCCCAACATCGTCATAGTAATTGAAATAGTACGGGTCACTGTACCAAAGCTCGGCAAAGCTCAACACATGTCAAGTGGATGGGGAATCTTAAGAATTTTCCAACAAGGTAAATATTTGTTCAAAAATAAACGTCTGCTTCTCTTTCTGGAAATGTCATAAGATCTTAAAATCGAATGCAATTCGGCACTTCATCTCTTCAGCTGTGATTTTAAACACAGGACTCAATTTTGGAAACAAAATCCTTAAGACCGCAGATGTACCTCAGAATCTTAAATGGACTGGAACTCTGTTGGCCTTGGTGCCACTTTCAAATGTTCTTATCAACTTTAAGATTTTCCAACAGAAGTGCCCTTGGATTGCCCTTGGCAAATTAAACACCGCCTCCCATTTCATAGAAACATGAAACTCCAATCAGCTGTTAATAAATCTACCATTTGTTTGAGTTTGTGGTTTCACCAATTTATTGAATTTTTTAGAAATTACGGAGAACTTTTTATTTTTTTTTATTTTTCAAAGGCGATTTCACCGATACATCTCATAGTACGCCGGCACCTGTCAAGAGAGTAGATTTATTTCATGGATCTCCAAGAGCTCTCTTCTTCCTTGGAGATGACATTGAAGGTAGGCCCTCCCCGCTGACAACTCCCTCCTGGTCCCACCCCACCCACACCCTAAACAGACTAGCTTCTGATCAAGAAAGTTGACTCGCTTCGTGGATACATTGTGTATTACACACTGTGTTATCAGTACTTTCCCGAGTTCTGTTCTTTCTTTAAAGAGCTCAGGAAAGTACTCAGTAAACAGTGCTTTAAAATACAACCTTGGAAGCTACATGTACACGGCTTGTATGGCTTCCGACTGGCACCACCGAACAAAGACAAAATAGGGAGACCACCAACATCTATAGAGCTAGATAGCTCAGTTGGTAGAGCACTGTTATTAGGAGGTTGTTGGTTCAAATCACGCTCAAGTGAATTGTTCTTTGTTCAAACCCCCAAATAAGTACCAAAAAAAAAATCTCTCAGTTTCCCTTGTGGTTTATTATTTGATAAGTGTATATTCATTTCATTTGTTGCTGCAGGAAATAAAAAGCTGACGATCATATCTGAGTGTCAGTTTTGCTACACGATACGCACCCATCGTTATATGGATAAAATCATGCATCTACTACCTGAGAACGTACTGGTGGGTGGCAATGAACTGATACCCGGTGTGACTGTGGTGGATCCAAAAGATGGTATGTGGTCAATTGTCAAACTACGGCCGTGTCCAAAACTGCGGCTTCAGCATGTCTGCCAGTGTTTAAGAACGGGGAGACATGCACAATCTAGCCGTAGCTGTAGCCGAAGTTGCTGTTTCGGACACGGCTTATCTTCTGGCTTCTCACCAGGGCCCAATTTAATAAAGCCTGTAAGCACAAAAACTTGCTTAGCACAGAATAGTATTGCCTAGCAGAAACTCGTCACCAGCCCAAATTACATCACGCTTGCATTGTTGTGGCTGGTGCCCCACTCAATTTTTGCTTAGCAGTATTTTCTGCTTAAAACAACTTTATGAAATAATTTTGCAACGAAGACATTTGCTAAACAATTTCTTTTCATCGACTTAAGAGAATTTGTGATCATTGTTAACTTTGTATTACCGTTATTTTTGTGACAGGTGGGGACAGTTTACGTCGACCTAAACCCATGAAGCAGGTGCAAGCCGTTATCGATAAGCTCTCCCTCATCCTCTACCCAAATATTGATCAGTTTGAAGAAGATCTATGCAAGCATTTAAACTCAGACCGACTATCCATGGTGAGTGCTAAAGTTTGAGTTAAGTTTTGAATATCTGCATGTGTACCTAGATCTAACTTTATCAGAGAAAAAAAAAACGTTTTGAAAATCATGGCCCAACTTCAGAAACTTGTTAAGTAGAAAATACTGCTAGGCAAATTTCTTTGCTAAGCAAAAAAAAAGTGGGGCACCAACTGTAACATTGTTAACTTTAAAGTATCTTGGCCTGTAACCAGTTTCTATTATGCGGAATTATCTGTGCTTAGCAAGGTTCTATGCTTACAAGTTTTATAAAATTGGGCCTTCTTCTTTTAGCAAACTCTTCTCTGACAAGTTATAATTTGTTGTAAATTTCTGATTCAGGAGCACGTCCAGACTGAGAAGTCAAGTGTCGTCGTCTCAGAGCGAAGACTTCAGATTGGTGTCCACAATGGCTGGGGGTACATCAGTAAACCACAGATCCTTCTCTTAGATACCTCTGACTCGTCCATGGCTAGAGGAGGCATCAGAGGCAGTATGAAGAAGACAAAGTCAAGACAAGGCTCGGCAGAATCTAGGTAACAGGCCCTCAGAAACACCCACAGCACCCACAGCAGTTGCCATGGTGCATTTTGCTGTGGTGCCCTTTGGTAAATTCCAATACAAATTTACATTTTGCTCAAAAAAGAGCCCTTACCAGAGGAAAATTAATGTGCCCCTTTAAGAGAGAAGTTCAAGACCTGGTAACATTAGTACCTCCTTAGAGGAGAAATTCAAGGAGAGTTTCAAGAGTTCAAAATGATCCAAACAGTTGTTTTTTTAAAGCTTTTTAGGTCGGAAACATAAGACATACATTTTTCCAAAGCTGCAAGTATGATGCCCTCTAAAGAAAGATTATGATTTCATTTCTGCTTCTAGGGAGAATCTTGGATCTGCTTTACTTGTCAAGAATAAGATTACTTTACCTTATCTTGTTGATAGTCCATCGTTCGCAATTGTGTTCTTTCTTGAGTACATCGTATCCATGCCAACATCTACGCAAGACAAAAAGGTAAATCTTGTCAGTTATGTGATGAAAATATAAAAGTAACGATCATATTTGTTTTGAAAGCGAATCAACCAAGCAAGTCTTGTGTTGCCAAACCGGTTTAAATAGTTACATTAAATAGATTGTTTTCCTGCACACCTTGGAAAAGCACCAAGTATACATTGCTTATTGTACTTTAAACCAACTTTACTTTGTATGCTTTATAACAATTTCTGAATTTGTTTCCTTTAACTTCCAGCTTTCTGTGAGCATGAACAGAGCACAAACCCAAACAGTTGCTCTACGCTGGGGGGCATGGACACCATCCTTTAAAGAGAGTACCAGTGAAGTCTCGATCCAGCTGCAAGGGGGCGCTCTACCAAACCCTGATAATATGTTAGTCTATAAGAACCTCAGCGCTGAGTTGAGCGATAAGGAGATGGCTAAACTCGCTGCCGGAAAACTACAGTTTGTCTTCAAATCCAAGGTAAAATATTTTATATCAGACCAGGGTTTGAGTTTGGGGGGGGAAATCAACAAAACCACAGCCGTCGATTTCACAAAACTCTTCCTAACTTAAGACTAATCTTAGGACTTAGGACGAGTCCCAACCCTGCACTGTAGCATGCATACCTGAAGATTAATCCTAAGTTCGGACGAGTTACTCAGCCTAACTCGAGATAAGACGAGTCCTAACTCTTTGTAAAATCGACGACTGGACTTGTACAGGCCTTTAACTTCTCTCTTGAAGGGCCGAGACAATTTTTCTCTGGAAAGGGACACTCTATGAGGAAAATATATATTTGTGTTGTAACTTTGCAATGGGCACCACAGCAAAAGCACAGGGCACTTGCTGTTAAGTATACAACTCCTATTAAGACAAGTTCTCAAACGAACATCATCTACCCAGCAACTAGATATACATATTTTAAAACCACAAACCAAATATACATTGATACCACACATGCAATGCCTCAAATTCCATATACAACTCTGATTTGTTTCTATTTTGTTGTCTACAGAGACCAGGGGGATCGAGGCCCATATCCCCAATGTCAACCGAGCCATCTCTACTGGTAATGTGCTCAAACTATAATCATCTTCAGCTTCACTCAACCATATCAACTCCCATTGTACATAACAACTAGTATAATTCTTAAAGACTAGCCTTCACAGTTGGTGTATCTCAAAATATGCATAAAATAACAAACCTGTGAAAATTTGAGCTCAATCGGTCATCGAACTTGCGAGATAATAATGAAAGAAAAAAACACCCTTGTCACCTGAAGTTGTGTGCATTTAGATGGTTGATTTCGAGACCTCAAGTTCTAAATCTGAGGTCTCTAAATCAAATTCGTGGAAAATTACTTCTTTCTCCAAAACTATGGCACTTGAGAGGGAGCCGTATCTCATAATGTTTGATACCATCAACCTCTCCCCATTACACGTAACCAAGAAAGGTTTTATGCTAACAATTATTTTGAGTAATTACCAAAAGTGTCCACTGCCTTTAAGGTCCTATTTTTATCTCCCTCTCTTGTGAGGTTTTGTGGTGACACTATTGTAAAATCTCTTCTGAGAAGCGGTTGTTCTGAGAAGAACCGGTGGTTGATAACTCAATAATTCAATCAGTTTGCTCTTCCTCCTGAAAATGATCAAAGAATACTGATTGAAAGTTGAGTCGTCAACCACCGGTTCTTCTCTTAACCACCACTACTGAAGAGAAGTTTTACACATGATGTGACCACAAATCTCCGATAATATTGTACTTCCACTACTTTTAATCCTTCCTCTGCTCAATTAGAACTCCTCTGCTCAATTGAGACTAACAAATTATACCTTTAGAACTATTTAATACAATTGTTTCCTGATTGCTGTGGAACAACTTTTAGAAATAATTTGCATTCATCAAACCATTCACATTTTTCTCATAATAGATTGTTTGGCCATGTCCATATTGGCAGCTACGGCTACGGCTATGGCTAGATTTCCGCGTCATTGTGCCTTGAGGTATAGGACATCCTTATAGCAACACCCTTAGCGACAGCCGTAGCTGTAGCTGTAGCCGCTAATTAGGACACGGCCTTTGATTAATCATTTTCTATTATTTTAAACCCATACATTTAGCGCTTTTAGTTTACTAACCTAGATGATCATTTGGTGTTTTCCCTCCATCCTTGCATGCCACCTCTCGCTGCCGAATCTACATCTCTGGCACATCAGACTGACTCTGAGGTAGTAATCTACTTTCTTCAAGATTAATTCAAGATTGTTCAATCATAAATGCATATTTTCTCAAGAAAACGATTTTAAAAGACACTTAAAGACACTTGACACGTTTGGTAATTGTCAAAGACCAGTATGTCCACTTGCTTAATTAAACCCATTTCACAAATAGGTAGATCATAGCAAAAAGATATTTATTTATTTGTTCATGTTTTGTTTTGCATGTGTGAAAGACTGTGCTAGGGTTGAAACGCGCACCATCAAGTATTTTTTGCAAAAGGATACGTGTAAGATTCTTGTTATAAACACGTTGGATGTTTTCCCCCCAAAAAACAGAAAGGTAGATTTCCATCCGCTGCGTCTCTCCCGTCAGTAACTACGGCTACAGACCAGGCATCGATAGCGGGTGACATCATGGGTATGGTGTCTGGAAGACCTCCAATGCCAAGAAGTCCCAGAGTGCCTTCAAGGTAAGTCAATCTCAAAGTTAAGAACCATTGACTGTGGTCAGTCATTGGATGGGAGACCGTTCCATGGTGTCTGGAAGACCTCCAATGCCAAGAAGTGCCAGAGTGTCTTCAAGGTAAGTCAATCTCAAAGTTAAGATGGCTAGATATGATACGGCTCCTTAAGATCGAGTCCATGTCTTTCAGATGGGACAAAAACCTCTAGGTCCTTGTGCGTTGTGTAATGCACAAAATACCCAGGACACTAACCATGAAAGAAAAGTGACTCGGCTGCATTATGAAACTTGAAGTGACAGTCCACAGAAATGTTTACTTTTTTTGCAGACTACTTGCAGACTACAAATACTTTTGTCATTGTTGGAAAAGTTTTGCCTAGGGTAACAAATTGTTTGTGTTGTTTTAGGGGTCAATCATCACCAATCGGTCATGCTCCGATCCAACCAATGAACTTGCAACCGTCTATGGCATATCCGCAACACGGCAGCCAACCAATAACGAACCAGTACGGTCACATGACAGCTTCTCAACCACCCGGCTCCCTCCATCCCACCGGCCAGTATACCAGTGACCAGTACCAGGGGAGAGGCCAGACTGGAACCCAGTCCTTGTACCCAATGGAGATCAAACACATGGAGGTAAGAGATTTATTTATATGATTTTTTTTTTTATTCAAGCTCGCCTCAAACAAGGCTAAAAGCAAAACAACCACAAATTTACATTTCAATTTTGTACTTGCCTGGGCAAAATGTAAGTGTGTGAAGTGCTACTGCATGCCATTGCTAGCGTGCTCAACCTATCGAAGAACCAACTCAGAGAAGACACTGTGACGTCTTCTTCTCTCATTCTTCTGAAGATGAACACAGGTTACAATTCGAAAAAGGTACAACATTTTTTCTAATTTTAGGAAGTTACTTTCCAAGAAGCCATGCTCGTTTGGTTGTTTTTTAAAATATAGTGGCTTATAATCCACACAGATTATATTCTGAAAGTTACAATATTTTGTATTCCACCTGGATTTCTTAAAGCACCTCCACATTTATTTGCCTTTATAGGTTGGTACAGTCAGTAATGGAGATCAGCTGGAAGAGCTTCCCTATACACCTGTACATGCACCCATTATGCCGGTAGGCCCATACCACACAAGGTACTCTTCAAATTCACCTTGTTTGTACTCTAAGGCCCTTTTTGATTCCATTGCGTGGGCCTCGACACCCATCATGCCGGTAGGCCCATACCACACAAGGTACTCTTCAAATTCACCTTGTTTGTACTCTAAGGCCCTTTTTGATTCCATTGCGTGGGCCTCGACACCCATCATGCCGGTAGGCCCATACCACACAAGGTACTCTTCAAATTCACTTTATTTATACTCCAAGGCCCTTTTCGATTCCATTTCCATTTTCTTCCCTTTAGTTATTACCGAGCTATTGCCAAGCTAAACTTGTTGTTACTTCCCCCTCCCCCCCCCACAGTGGTCCAGGACTAAGCAGAGCCTCTTACGCTCATCTCTACCAGGCAGGGTTCGTCAACATCCTGGACAGACAAGGAGAGGTTCCGGAGGTCGTTGACCCCTCGGATCATGTGATCTTAAACCCAGAGCGTGAGAACAAGGATCTTCTACAGTGCAATGAGATCGTTGTAAGATTCCTGGCTGTTTCGAGGTGGGTGAGATTTCCGCGCTGGATGATTGATTCTGTTTTGCTTTTCAGCAATCTAGTCTCTTTCAAACTTTGGAGTACTATTCACCTTGACTTATAGAGCTGTGTCAGCACAACAAGTAGCTAAGCATAACAAAATTATGCTTACCAAAATAAGGTTACCAGCCCTCAATGGTTTGTGCATGATTCAATTAAGTCCACTGTCTGAAACAGGAATTACATGAACATAACAGGTGTGAAGTGCCAGAAAAAAAGGATGTTTTATTGTAGCCTCTTTCTTTAATGTAGCTTTAATGCATTTTATTATTTGTTTTGCCACAGAATGCTTCAGTTTCAGCAGTCCGTTCCTTCTGATTCACCACGCACCGTGTTCTTCACCTTCCAGTTCTATAGATACCCACCGGTCACAACAGAAAGGTCAGGGTTCATTCAGGATGGTATCTTTTGTTCACTTTACTTGCTGTTAGTATGTAAATAATCGTTGATGCGAATTGAAAAACTGAATTTAATAACAAAATACTGTGATCATGTTTACAGGTTATTACTTGGGAATGTGGAGGGTAACTTGACGGCAGATTCCCACAGCTTGCCGTGTGTTCTTAAGAAGATGAAAAACGATGGGAAGAAAAATGATGAACCACCTGGCTGGACGGTAAATTTAATGTTACTTTATTTCCTTGTTTTATTTTATTTTATTCCATATCCAACAGCAAAATAACAGGGTGAATAGGAAATGAGAAGAGATGTGCAGTTTTATACGTGGGAGGGAAACCCTTAAGGGGAAACTCACACCTGTCCTAATCCTTGGGGATAAGGGCAGGCGGCCAGTCTATGGTTATTAAACCCAGTGTCCTCTTTCAACAGGTCCATTCATTCTACTCAAGCTAATGTGAGGTTCTTTTATAACAGGTGCGTTACACTGTGGATCCTTCCTTCTTAAAACCCGGTGAGGGACGGCTATTTGTGAAGTATTTATATCAACAGACTCTCCATGTTGATGTATGGGACGGAGACTCATTGCTTCTGCTTGGTTCATGCGCCGTGGAACTCAAGGTGAGCTTAAAGAGAGTTCCTGAAGAGAACAGTTGGGGCTGGTCCATGGAGTGGCATGAGGATACGCCTCCTTAGCAATTAATCAAATACCTGCTTTACACATACATAGAAAAGTTTGCTAACACAGGCTGCAATTGGTGAGCTCCTTTTGTCCCCCTTATTTGTTTCAGGTGAGCCAAATCAGTATAAAGAACTGGTTTCCATTTGGGCCCTGCATATTAAAGTTAAGAACAAACAATTCATCATTTAAAAAAATAGACAGACGTAAAAGCAAAAACTATGTGAACCTTTGATCTTGTACACGTTTTCAAACTAGGGAATTCACCCAACCGGGCACCCTAATGTCCCTTTTGTTATAGGGTCATAGTTT
This sequence comes from Asterias rubens, assembly GCF_902459465.1. Classification (NCBI taxonomy): domain Eukaryota; kingdom Metazoa; phylum Echinodermata; class Asteroidea; order Forcipulatida; family Asteriidae; genus Asterias; species Asterias rubens. The sequence goes on from NC_047079.1 coordinate 7,284,123, forward strand.
GAATGTGCTACCTTTGATAGTTGCTTTAAACTATTCATTTGTTTTGTACTTTGTTAGCATCTTTTACGATGTGGACGTGAAGCGGTGCAAATCACCCATGAACTGGACGTCATTACTACTGAGTATGGTGAAGATGCAAATGCCATGACTGGAGACTTGGTGAGTCGTTGATGTAACCCGCTCTCAGGAAAGTGATGATAGAGGGCGCTTTGTAACATTGACCTTCTTTCGTGACATACATTGTCACATACTTGTAACGATGTTTCTTTCTTGTGGTAAATCAAAGTATTTTTGGTAAAAGTAATTTTTTTTTTCCACATTTTTTTCCATTATTTTATTTGATTGAGGAGTGTTTAGCTAGATGAATGAATTCTTTTGTTATGTTGTTTGTTTGTTCGTTGGGGTGTTTGTTTGTTTTGTTTTGTCAGATTTTGATTCATAGGGTTTGCCCCTTGAGTTCTTTGACTTTGAATGAATTTACCTTTACGTGTTAGGATTGAAGTGTGCTTGTTTGTTTTTCAGAGTTGACTTTGTATGTTTGTTTCTTTGTTGTAAGATGAGAAGTGGTAGCGTCCGCCCCGTTGGCGTCAAAGCCATTCTGAAGGGTCGACTCCATCTTCAGTTGGCCAATGTTGGGCACCGTGTAGACGTGAACGTGATGAAGGCAGGTACGATGCCGGTTAAGGCCGCTAAGGTGGTGGTTCAGGAGGACGGAAGTGGAGCTTTTCTTGGCGGGAGCGTCAATCTTGGGACTCGACCAAGCGGTAAATCTCTCTCGATTCTTCTTTATATTCTTGGTTCCTTTACCCTGAGATCACGACTTGCTTGAATCTAGAAATCAAGAGTTAGTGGTACGGTTGTAATGGCCCAAACAATTAGCAACAGAACAGATTAGACTTGACCTTTTAAGAGACGATGTATTTCTGTACAATCGTCAAAATGTGTCCAGAGCTGGCAAAAATTTACGATGTCCTCTGAGAACCTTAAAAATAAAACCGAATGAAAGACGTAGGATGTGATGTAGTACAAGCCTCCATGGCCACTTTGGTCATCAAAGAGTAAGAATGATATTTGTTTCCCCCCATCAGGACTTGGGTTAGCCAACCTGAGGCAGAAACGTAGCTACATGGCATCACACATGGTGGAGACCGACAAAGAGCTGGCGTCATCCCTCCTCATGACGCGGAAGGGGCAAATTGATCAAACTGGTCAGGCCACCGGGCGGGAGGCTGACTCCAAGAAACAGAGGAAGCTCGCTCGGATGCAGGCAATCAGACAAGCTCAGAATAACGACACAAACAAAGGCCCACTCAGCCAAAGTTTACTGGTAGGTTACACCTTACCAAGATACTAAGTAAAGACAAATTAAATGCTAACAATAAGTGAGTCAAAGTTTTCTTTGGATCATTTTGAAAGAGGTAAATGTGATTTTTTCCATCTTGTCTTATCCTTAGTTGAAGAAAGAGGAGAAAGTGCAACGGACTAGAGATCTAAAGACGATTGAAATTCATCGGTAAGGACATAATGTTTTGAACTCCATCTTGATATATCCAAAACACAACTGAAATTTTGTTTTTGTCAGAATAAAAATAAATTGCGTACAGAAAAATAATTTATAAATTGTCTGTGTGTAATTTTATCTTTCCATCAGTGACAGGATGAAAAAAGATGGCATCCTCTCGATGTTACAGTCGGCAATCACCACAGAACACATCGTCCATCCAACCTTCGGACAAGCGGAATTCTTTGAGTTCGTCTTGAGGAATCCGTACAATGTCCAGCATACCATCTCAATACAGTGGGACGAACCTGAGCTGAGGTAAAATCAAGGCACAGAAGCTAGCTAAGCACATGTGATATGTGCTTACCAGAATAAGGTTACAAGCCAAAAATCACTTGTACTATACTATGTGATTGTTGCCCTGCTTACTGTAGTACGGATAAGCAAAAGATTTCTGCTATGTCATTTTTGTAATCTATCTCATAATAGGGAAACTGAGTGGTTAATTTTTTGTTCTGTTGTTGTACAATTGGAATTTTAATTTCATGTATTTTTATACTTGATGAAGAAAACATTCAATTCAATTCAATTGATATCTTATCTGAGCTCCTTTCGTCTCATCCAGTGTAATTACGGACCCCAGGGAGTGGAGACATTTCAAGCAGCTCTTTGAGACGTATACAGCCATCGAGGAGAACATGTTTAATCAAGATAAGAAGACGGACGGAGATGTGCCAGGTCTACAACTATTCCTCAGACCCAAGGAGACAGTCAATGTTCCTTTTAAGTATCAGAGCTTCAAGGCTAATCACGCTGTTCAACCACAGGTGAGGATTGTTTTATCATCCTGGTCATAAGATCCTCAAAGATGTCTCGCACTGTAACGTGTAGATACCTGTAAAGTGAAGATGATGATGAAGCAATGTTGATGAATTCGGTTTTTACCCTTACACTTAAGTGTATTCAGCACTGTATACTCAGCACTTTCCTGAATTTTTTGAAAGAAGTCCACAGCCAAGACATGTTAGTTGGACCAGTCTAAAGTCATTTAACCTTATACCGACATTTTTTTTATTTGGGTGTTTTTGATTCACCATGCAAAGTTTCAAATCCTAAATATTTCTTTCCTTTTGCAGGGTCCTCAAGTCACTTCCAAACCTCACTTCAAGATTCAGTTACCTGAAGAGCACAAGGAAGTCGATCTCGCCTTGGATTCTAGAAACGTTAGGGTGAGTCTAGAGGGACAAGTTAATTCCATTCAGTTAAAAACAAAATTGATAACAATAGTTAATAGGCCTCAACATCTCCTGCAGCTTCATATTTTCTTGAAAGATGATGATGCTCAAAGTCTGTAAACCTAAATTGCAACATCTAGAATAAGGGGGGTCCAAGACCAGCAAGTCACTTTCAGGAGTTTTTATATTTTGGAAATCTCATCCCTGATTTGTCTGGCCGATTGTTTCATTTTCTTGTTGTCAGGTATACTTCAAGACGCAGGATAACAAACCTATAGCCATCTTGTCTCTTAATGTCGAGCCTCAACCTCACGTTATTGATCAGACGTTTCGATTTAATCATCCAGAACAATCGTTCCTCAAGAAGTCCATCCGTCTACCTCCATTTCATTCCACCCAAGGTAAGGAATTGTGGCTTATTTGGCTGATTGGTTGTGGGTTCGAGTCCCTCTGTCCGATTCATTTATACTTTTAAGAATCTTTCAGAAGTTGACTCTTTCTGGTTTTTGTGGAGCCATGACTCTGATAAGTCAATTTATTTTTGTCCCAGCTTGTTTTGAAACTGTTTTTAGTATAAATTTGCAACAATGTTTTGGTATTTATCTTGGGACCTTCCCATTTTTTAATTTAATTTTTACAGGCCTACATCAAGGAGGTGGTGCTGTGGGGCAGCTTTTTGTCAAATGCAGCGACGAAAATGCAATCTGTGAAACAAAGAGAGTGGTGAGTACTACATTAATCTTCAAATCAATTGATTAACAAATTAAAGAATCAACTAATGAACAATGAATACTTTACCTCCATAAGAAACTAAATGAGATTTATTGGGTTTTTTTCCTAAGCCTCCTGGTGAGCCTCAGGATGTGTACGTCAAGGTAGCGTGTGGTCTGTCGCCCTCTATCAAGAAGCTGTTCATCCTAATCTACTCGTAAGTAAATTTGCGCCATCAAACATTCTCAGATGTGGAGGACAAAATAAAAAGAATGGAAAAGAAAAGGACTCCATTATCAAGATTGGGGTGCTCTTTGTGTACAAAGTCTTTGGGAAACTGTAAAGTGCAGGAACAAAGGAAAAAAATGCTAAATTAATAAAATTAAATAAATGGTGAATTAGATCAAATTGAAACTTTTTTTTCTCCCCTTCTCTCTGGTTTAGAACACCCTTTCTTTCTAGACCTCTCCAGACGTGGCAGTTTTACATCCACGCTTTGCAGAGAGTAGACGTGAGTTGCGTCCAGGGACAGACAAGTCGCCAGTCCCTCATCCTCAGAGGAACGCACGCCTCTAGACTTGTTCAAAGCTTCTCCTCACATCCAAACGAAATGCAGGTAAATAAATTATTGAGAAAGAGTCTGGTAGGGTCGAAAAGCTCAGGCCATTAATTGTTTTTTTACATTTAAATTTTAACTGGTTGAATATTTTCAAATGGTTGGTTAACTCACTGAAATTTGAAATTAAGTAAGAGGGTTATCCTCAACACAAAAATCACAAAGTAAAATTAAATAATTAAATTTTCCAGAAGATTGAGATACTTTCTGCAAGTGAACTGACCTAAATATTTTTGTATTTATTTGAGCAGTTGCTTCCTTCGGAGCCTTTCATGCTACTAGCCAACTCTGTCCACGAGATCCACGTAGGAGTGCGCCCTCTATCAGTTGGCAACAAGTTCATGTACATCAATGTTGTCGGTATCCTTTGAGTGAGGGAACATTTTATGAAAGAAATGATCTGCAATATCCAAATTGTAAGTTGTGATAAGAAATGCAAATTATGATTATACTTTTTTTCACATTGAGACAACTTAGAACTGTGCTTTCAAGGTAAGAATTCAAGGTTTTGGAAGAGTAGTCTAAAAGTGCGTGAATTTTCCTTAGCCTGGTTCAACAGACAATGAGTACCACCAGCTGATACGGTCTTGGCTGGTATGCGTGCAGTGTCGTCAGCCTGTGATATCCAAAGCCTTTGAGCTGCAGTTACCGGTGGGCGGAGGCAAAGGTTCAAATAAGGTAAGGAAACCAGACTAGGACTACAGTTGTAATACGTGCATCAATTTAACAACCCTTTAGAGAACACAGTGGCTGGAAACAGTTGTTGGTCGATGTGGTCTCGATGTTTCAAACAATATTCTCTGCTCATCTTCGAGAAGAGGAGCAGAGTATAGTGTTTGACTTACAGTTGTACTATGTGCATAAATTTAATAACCCTTTATAGACCACAGCAGCTTGAAACAGTTTTCGGTCGATGTTTCGAACAGTATATTCTGCTCGTCTTCTGAAGATGGGGAGAGTATACTGTTAGAAACACTCAAACCACACTGGCTCTTTTCTGAGCCAGCACTCCTCCAAATAAGATAGTGTACATGTATATGGTTGTAACATCAAGTTTACGATTTAAAGTTAGTTCTTAAGATTGACTGATTGATATGTTTTGTATTAAGTTTGTTTTTCCGTTGTTATTCTATTTATACAGCGTATAACATACACCAATCCGTACCCTCATCATAAAGTGTTTAACATCAGATGTAATCGGGACGATTTGCTGCAGTTTAAGGAGACACGGGTTCAGGTAGGCTACAGCGCCCTCTATTTCTACTTCTCTCATTCTTTTGATTGTGAGAGTATGTAAATTTATGAATGCTTGAATGTTAAACTATTTTATTCTTTACATAAATATTTGATATTTGTTTATTGATTGATGTTGATCCCTTGATTTCTTTGTACCTGTAAAACTTGATTAATTTACTTTTGATTTTGTGAATCCTTTTCAGTGTGTGTTCTCCTCTAAACTTGAAAACTTGTTGTCTGGATTTATTGATTGTTTGCATTGATTGAACTGACATAATTATTGATTGATTGATTCTCTGATCAGTTATTGACTATCTGATTGGTTAATGACTCTTTATTTGATTATTGATTCTCTAATTGGTTATTGATACTGTGATTGTGATTATTAATTCATTTCTGTATACCTTTTTACGTGATTTGCTATTGCCTTCTACCCTTGTAAAATTGACTTATCAACCACGTGATTGATTGACAGATTGACTAATTGAATTAATGACTTATTGATTGATTGATTAATGTGCCTATCTATTCACAATTTGATTTTGATTCTTAATCCCCCACCTTGATTTTATAATATTTGGGTATTGATTCCTGTTATTAAGATAAAATAAAAGATACATTTCCAATATCTTTGTTGAATAATACAGTGATAAATTTTGTATTGAACTCAACAACTCAGGGCTACTCTTATGATTCAAATATTTAATATTGATATTGATTGACTGATTTATTTATTACTTGATTGATTATGGTAACGATTGATTATTATAATTTGATTAATTAAGGTATTGACTGACCTACTATAGTATAGGCCTAGAATTACCCACAGGCCACTGAGGCCCTGGCTTCCATTGCCCCTTGTCTTTGACTTTAAGATGTTTCAATTCCCTTTGCAAAATGAGAACCTCCTTGCATGCCCTTTTTAAATATAAAGTTCCAGGCCTAGTATTAATTTGAATAGTTGCAACATAGCTTGATTGATTGATTGATTAATTATGGTATTGATTTTGGAATTCCTTAGATTGATGGCGGTGAGACATACGGTCTTGGTTTAAGATTCTCTCCGTGTCAACAAGCAGGCAGCGCCGAGATACTCATCTTCATCAACGATGAACAAGACAACAATGAAGAAACGTTCTTAGTCAGAGCAATATACTCCTAACCCTCCTACTGTGTGACCATTCAATGTCATCCATTTTGAATGATAGATAAACTCAGTACAAGGCAACAACAAGGAAACGTTTTTAGTAAATACAGTACATAGTCAAGCCTCCTACTGCCTCACCAGTTTCATATCTTCCAGTGTGGTTTTGGTGATAGGGTAACTGTGCCAGCCTACCATGAAACAGTACCTGAAAAAGGGTTAACGTGTCGGAGAGTTTTTTATGTGTTCAGAAATCTTTAAGTGCACTTAACAGTTTTTGGTACCAAAGATTTTGTACCTCTCACAAATATTGTACTTTTTGTTTTATGTCTTTCCTTTGGGGCTGTGAGGGGGTTGGGGGCAGTGTGTGTCTATAGTAATATTTATTTGTATGGATTTTAAGAATTTGAAACAAAGAATACAGTACTATAAAACATGCACTCCAAAGATGCAACGGGAATCCTATGAATGAGAGCCGTTTCTACAAGCTAAATGTGTTTTATATAAGAAACAAATTTATGTAAATAGAATGTATATTTGTTAAAACACACGTGCGGTTTCAGTTGGAAGTACAGTTTATATATTTTGGATGCAATGTTTTTAATACCTACTTGATGTATACAATAATGCCTTATGCACATATTTGAGTAGGGCGCCCTCGGGTAGAAGTCATATAAGGTTGGCCATTGGTCCATCCTGTGCACCGCCGCGCGTAGTAGCTGTTCGTTTATACTGTTTCATCAACGTTTTACCTTTTAAGATGGCTGCGTGATGACGTCATGGTCCGTCGATAGGCAGTACCGAAGTTGACCATGTGTTCATGATACCGTCCAAATATTTCTGCTGCAAGTGAATTTGTTGGCAGAAGATTTTAATGGGCCAGTCTTGGCGACTAGTAAATTCTTCATGCATAAGTTTAATAATTTTGTGTAAAGGATTTGAAATTTAAGGGCCTTTTAGTAACGGTTACATTCGAAGTGCCTTTGGTTATGTGCAATATGAAGTAATAGCATTTTGCTGAGAATAAACTTTGTTACTACATTTTTGGTTTGTCTTTTGTAAACTTCTTATTGTACATGCAAAGTAGAAATGCCTTAAAATTGTCTTGAGCAAGTTCGTGCACATTATTTTGTCGAGACAATTTAAAACAAACCCGTTCCCATAATGATAGCGTCTTATCGACCCCTCGGCGGCAACATGTATGTATGGGGATATTTACATACAAGGATGGGATTGAGGTTGGGGAAAAGTATCAAATGTTGAAAATGTGACATTTTCAACACAACCGAGTCTTTGACGTCACAAAGGCGTCGCTTGGAGTCGAAGCGCCAACGCGCGCGTTCGCGTGGGGGCACATCGCACACAACTATTAGTGATGATCAGATGGTCAGTTTATTGTTTGGTACGAAAGAAGACGATGCTTACGTGTTGTGAACGCTCTCTTTTTTACACAAACTAAGATGTAGACTGAAAAGTGTGTATGCGATCGCTAAAAAAGTGAGTTTAGAGTTCAATATATTCACATAATAGGCTTATATTCGATGTCAGATGTCGACAAGTCAAAAAGGCTTTAAACGTTCTTATCATTGTGTTGTTTGTACCTGGGCAGTTTTCCAACTTGTAGTGATTTGTTTTGAACTCAAAGTAGTTGCTCAAACTACGTCTGTAACAATCTACCTCATACTATTGTAATACTTTTCGCAGTCGCAGTGGCTGGAAACATCGCCTGTTGTATTGTAACCATCTCCATCCGTGGATGAAGTAACAAAAGATTCATCGCAGTAATTAAAACTTTGACCTCCACCAAGAGCTCCCCAATGCACCATTCTCGGGCGAGATCCCTTCTACCAGACGTCAGTTCAGCCAAGGGGGATTCGAACCTCAACCCATCCGGTCTTAGAGTCCGTTACGACATTGCTGAACGCGGCCGCATGAAAGAGTTAAAGAGCTACCAAGCGTCCACCATCCTGAAAGACTTCAAACTTCCTCTCATCTTCAAGCACCCAGTAGTTGATGCGTCTACTACGACATCCTCAGATGAGCCTCACTCTCGTAAAACCACCAGAGCGAGGCTGCCATCCATCATGACTGGGAGGAATCGTCGGCAGCTTGTGCGGGATCCATTGACTCGCTCCTCCAATGTCGTCACTATCCCCTCCGTGGATAGGTTGAACTTTGGGGTACGAGGTTGTTCTAACCGTTATAGGCTAGAGGCTAGGGGAACGAAGACGGGTTCACTACTTAGGTATAGAAGTCCAGCTTCAGGCATGGCGGATACTTTTCCGGATGTGCCCCCTGGAAAACATTGATATTATAACAATTAAGTAGTCTACTTAAAGATGTCAAACTACAATTTTAAAATATCAACTAAAATATTAAACAAAACATCTCTTCACATATTTTGAGTATGCAGTCGTTAAAATTGCAAACACGTATTGTGGGACTTGAATACAAAAACAAAACAAAACAAAAACAAAATCTTTTGTCGTCATAAATAACCGATAACTTTGGTAAACATTAAATACAGCACCGTGAACAGTTTTGTGTGTGCCATCTCGCAATAGTGTGACGTCGTTTGCCTCAATGTGAATTTACGTTGTTGCATATTAATTTCTTGTTTATGTGGAAGCATTTCAGTGAAACAGTTTTTTAAAGGTGCCTCTATACATTCATCAATAAACAAATAGAAAATTGTACGAGACAATACAATGCAATCCAAAGATATTTACAAAAAATATATAAAAATACGAAGTGATGCAACGGAAACATCAAACATTAATTTGTTTACGTCTGTAGTGTCATTAATTTATTATCTGTTTAACAAAACACAGCCTTAATTAAAAAGCCTTTTTCACGCGAGCAATTTAGCAAGGCTGAATGCGAAATTAAACCTAATGCAACTCGTGTAAAACAGAAACAAATCTTGTCTATAAGGTCCCTTGTGAAATATTCTCGATTGTGACAATTGAGAAAAAGAGAGGCGAGCTGTTTAATCATGAAAACATTGACCTGGGTGACAGGTTATTGGGTAAAACTCCTGCTAAACCATTCAGTTGTTGACAAACTTATTGTTGGTTGTTGTGGTTGATTCTTGGTAATGTTCAATGTGGCTCAGTGAACAGCAGAGGCTATACTGTGATGCCAAGGACTTCAAAACTTATCGTATTTGTTTGCTAGTGATAATAAGGAGGTTACTGAACACACAAACACCATGCACAAACTGCGTTATCATTTTGGTTATGGTGAAGATCAGGGGCGGATCCAGGATTTCTCAAACGGGGGGGGGGGGGCGTGATTTATACGTGGCGACTCTGTAAGGGGGTGACTTTGTAAGGGGGTGAACTTTATAAGGGGTGACCTTGTAAAGGGATGACTTTGTCAGGGGCCGACTTTGTCAGGGGGCGACTTTGTAAGGGATGACTTTGTAAGGGGTGACTTTGTAAGGGGTGACTTTGTAAGGGCGTGACTTTGTTAGGCGGTGACTTTGTAAGGGTGACTTCCTGCATGGACTCGCTCTGGATTTTTGGCGATATCGAAAAACGCAACCACCTTTTGAGAAAATACTTTCAGATGTTAGAAATCAAGTTATTGTACAGAACATAGTAGGGCCCTTATGCATTGTTTTCACAATGCGCTCATGCAACCTTGCAAACTTAAACACTATTGACAATACAGACAATCTAAAACCCCGGCGTGTTGACACATGGGATCTGATGATGACGACATAAGTTTTCTCCTCGAAACGGATGGGATTAAAGAATCAAGGTTGGGTACAAGGATCTATTGCCATTGCCAAGGACAGTGAAAAACAATAAAAAGCGCGACCCTAGAGTAAGTTAAATTAATTTTTGAAAAGATCTGCGTCTGGAGAATTATTTAACTTTCTCTAGTTTCATTGGACGGGAATCTTCTAATCATAGGTGAGTACATGTTCAATGTTGGATTTCGATAGAGTAAAGCATTTTCGGAAACATGTTGTGAATCTAGCATGAAAATAGCCTTTTAAAAATACAAGAAAAACTGACTGCAGTGTTTTATCTTGTTTTTATTGGCATATTCATTTTATCTGATGTTGGACACCTTTACAACCAAACTGTCACCGTCGGTGTGAGACTTTGGTGTGTTGTTTGCCGTTTTTTTGTATGCCGTTTACAACCAATGCAAATAATGACCGCTCAAACGGTAGCTATAGGCCTATTACAACTTATCGCATCGAGCCATAAACTCATCTTTATGTAAATTTCTGTGGATGGCTACAGTTTGATCGGATGATAAAAACAAAGCTTGGCCGTGTTAGATTATAAAAAGGGCTGCAGCTTAGAGTTTTAGGGAACTTTATTAATTAAAACGCACATTTTCATAGTGATATATCGGCCTACTACTCGTGAGTGGCATCGTGGCTCTAATTTATGATTGTATTAAGCAACGTGTATTCAATTAAACAAACCTTAATTGATATCACTGATATAGATCTGTTTTTGTTCTGTTCTAGGCTTCACTCATAAGGTTTGAAACCTTTACTCGTACGGCTCTACAAGTTCTTCTTCGTCGGCAATTAAGAAAAACGAGTCAACATTGTCAATTTTATCCAGTTATTAGCTGCCGAAAGTACACCCAACGATCTGGACAATCGGACAGCATCCTTATTGACTTTGAAAGTTCATTTTAGAGTTGGAAAAAATGGCGTTTTTGAAATCTGTTATGTTCCTTCTGCTTGTCATGTGGTACTGCCTTGAGGTCATCCTAAAATCTGTTATTCCACGCCGCCTCCGAGCTCGCAAGAACATCGCCGGGGAAATCGTCTTAATCACGGGTGGGGGTAGCGGTATGGGTCGCCTCTTAGCCGTAGAGGTAGCAAAGCTCCACGCAACGGTAGTCCTATGGGACGTGAATGAGTCCGGGAACGCAGAGACTGTAGATGTGATTAGGAACCTCGGAGGTCAAGCCTTAGCTTACACAGTAGATGTAACGAAGTCTGATGAGGTTTATAAAGCAGCTGAGGTTGTGAGGCGTGAGGTTGGTGAGGTCACTGTGGTGGTTAACAATGCTGGTGTGGTGGCGGGGAAACCTCTACTGGAATGCCCAGATCACCTCATACGCAGGTCTATGGACGTCAATGTCATGGCACATTTTTGGGTAAGAACAATTTATTATTCCTAAAACATGCACTCTAAAAACTCCCGGAGAATAGACTCGGATACCTAATCCAGAGGTTCTGACCTATACTGTGGGTCAGGCTGACTCTTAAACTGGTTACAGTTTACGGTATATTTGGATTTTTATCTCGGGTTTTGATCCGTTTCTTGATCATTTTGACAAATCTGAGCCATGTGAACCAGAAATGGCTCAGTCCATCGGGACCAGAAATCCGGGTCTTGACCCGGTGGTTTTAGAGAGTGCTCTTTCTTTAGCCTCAGGTTTTTTTTTATTTTATTATTTTTGTGGCAAGACCTTTGCATTTGTAATCAACTGAAATTCCAGACGTTCAAAAAAACAATAACCTTTTTCCTAAAAAATTGTTCTTTATTTTTATTTTTTATTTTTTTTCATTTGTTTTTTTAATATATTTCTCAACATTTTAAAAATATATTTTTAAATTGAATTCCAGGTTCATAAGGCCTTCCTACCAAACATGGTGGCCAGAAATCGAGGCCATCTCGTGACGATCGCCAGCCTGGCCGGCTTTTTTTGCTTCAAGAACATGACAGAATACTGTGCGAGTAAGTTCGCCACTGTTGGCCTCCACGAGACGCTACGAATGGAGCTGGCACATAACGATTTACACGGCATTGACATGACACTGGTATGCCCTGCATTCACGGACACTGGGATGTTCAGGGGAGCCAAGTGTAGCAGCAAGTAAGTTCCTATAACGAGCAGCCATTTTGATTCTCCCCATTCAAATCAGTGTAACCAAACCAAGGCCGGAAGGGCAAAGAGTATGGTTCATTTTTGTACATTGCATATTAAATTTCGGAGACATAATAAATTATACTCATTTTGATACCGAAAGGTTTATTTTTTTTCACAATAACAGCAAACAATTTCTGCATTAATGATTGTTTTCAATATTTTTGTTTCCAGGTTTCTGGAGCCAAAGTACGTAGTCAGTAAGATTCTAGAAGGGATGCTACTGAGGGAGAAGATGACGTGCATTCCAGGCTCCGTCTTCTGGACTGTCCTTTTAAAATAGTAAGTCAAGTTCATAGAGTAACATAATAAGAACTCTTAGATTGTCAAGTCATACTGCCACAATTTTGTAAACGCCGCATCGCCTAATTCGCCCAATGTGTAACACACAGGGGCGTTGATGCCCTAAATGGTACCACCAAGATTGTGATGATATTTCATGTGGTAAATATATTTTTCTATACGCTATTCCTAACAAGTCATGCACGACGTCATCACTGTAGGCCAATAACGAAACTAACGACGCAGTTCCACCAATACACACAGCCCGCCCCTTTTTTCATTGACCAATCACCGCCGCAGAAAGGCTGCCCACCTTTTGGCGCTGCGCTTGTAGCCTCGTTTTGGATTACAATGATGACGTCATGCATATATTAAGAAAGGTGTACATCGAGTACTGAATTCATTAGTAAAAATCTGACACGTGATTCAAGAATCTGCCGCCAGATTCAAGTTTTAGTTTCGAACCTATAACTTGTACTGGCAAGGTATTTGACACTTTACTCATTTATAAACTCAGCTCTTCTTTTTGTGTTGTTCTCTTCTCAGCTTTATTCCGGAGAAACTGTCGCTGCTGATGCAGAGAGCCAGTGGGTTAGACCGAAGCATGGACACTTTTGTCGGGCGACAAAATGGCACGACACCACCAAGACGCTGAATTTCCCGACGCTGTGGTGCAGGAATTTCTGTCGTCATAGATAGCGGACAATTTCAGTCACTTCTTTATCAGTACTAACAATAGACCTATCATTCTGCCTCCATCTTGGTCATGCTCCTCGTATCGAATAACAATAGTGAATGCTAATAATCATTTTGCAAATAGGAACCAGACTATTTTGTTCTTTCAGCCTCGGTTTGGTAACATTGATATCATTGAGAGAACTTCAAGATGGCTGCACCGTGATAAATGTCTATAGTGACCGAGACGCTGTTTATCCCACCTCTATTGTATCTCCACCTCCATGGAAAGTACGAACCACGAAGATTTCACAAAGAGCTATTTTTTATTATTTTTTTTTATTTTGGTCGCCTGACACACAAGGCCTGAAGGCCACTTCAAGGTGTGGGCTACAATGATTTTTTCCAGAGGCCGTTGCCACCTACTCCTAGGGCTGAAACAGGGTTACCCCTTTCACAGTCCACACGAATATAGGCTTGGGTATCATCAATTCGAAGCCTGGCCGGTAGAGCAGAAAGCACTACCTCCCCAATTTTATATGATTGATCTTGTGTATTAATCTTATATGCTAAGCAAAGTGTGATACCACAATACAGATCACTGTGGTGATGTTGATAACTCTTCTTAAGAATGTACTGCTTCGTGAAATTGAGTTACTGTATGTTCACTACGGAATTATCAAATAAACAGTAGGATGCATCTCGTTGTTATAATTGGTAATATCCTATATACAAGAATAGTTAGTGCTATAACAACATAGCTTGGGCCCAAAACACAACGAACACAAAACAAAACATGACGTGGAATAATTTTCCTTTTTATATTGTTTTTTTTTGTGTGTCCCTTTTAAGAGTTTATTTATATAGACATCCAGCTGCACGTAAAAGTCACAATTGTTGACTGAACTTTTTTCAAATAAGAATTTATCTAATATTTTGCGAAGAATTGTTTTTTAAATAATAATAATTTAAAAGAACAACAAGTGGAATCAAACAATCTTACTTAAGTTAAAAAAATATTGATAACTGTTAACTACGATCGTATTTAAAAGCGTCTTATATTCACTTTGCCTGCTTTGAAAAATAAGACAAAGAAACGGAATAAAAAGAGCAATGTGCACGAAAACAAAATGTAATAGTAGCTAAAACGAAACGCTAGCTTTGAGTCTTAATACTTGTTAATTTATGAAATGTTTGTTTTGTGCTGAAAATCGGACGTGAAAATTTACAAAAATATGAATTATGATTTTAATGCTTTTCTGCCATACAGCTACTTTAAAAAGACTGCTATAATGATGGTTATAATAATCTCATTTTAAAATTAAAGATGGTTCAACCACAAAGTACGTGGTTCATGTTTTAGATTGGTTTTTTTTGCCACACAGATAATAATAAAAGTGTATCCTAGGAAACGACTCAATCAGGCATCAAATGTCCTTCATTATGGTCTGTGATCAGATTTTTAGTTTAATGTCATTTCTTTCATCAATTAAAGCAAGTCTGTGTAAAATGTGTCCGTCTGAAATCTAGAGGAGCGAGATTTTTTATATATGTTTTGTATACAGCGGCTCGGGTTGGGCTGGTTTTACCATCTTTCCTTGACTTCCTCCTCCGCACGACCCGGTTCAAATCCTACCGGGGGCACTATTTTGTTTGGGTCGTTCGTTCCTATTCCGCAGGTTTATCTTCGCTTCATGTGGCTATTGGCTAAACTAAGTGATCAAGATTGCCTTTTTGAGATTTTGTTGATTAATGAATGAAGTTTCAGAAGAGAATGAAGCCATTTAAAAGTCAAACGAGTGTCACAAAGATGAGAGTGTCGTTCTCACCTACAGCTCAAACAGGTGACAATTATCGTTAGCTTCGACATCTCCATCAGCAGCTTCATGACGAGTTGCGTTGTTCAGCTGACAAACCATCTTCCCTGGACCTTGCTTCATCAGCAGATTGAAGGAGCGACATCGGGGCTCTGATCGGCACGCCTTCCCGCACGACACCACACCATCAGCCCGTAACTCCTTCATGACGTGACCGACCAGACACTGGGACTCAACGCGGCCATCAGGACCGGTCTGAAGGCTAAATACCGGGGTGCTGCTGATAACTGGGAGCTCGCAAACTGCGGAGTAGTTACGGGTGCATACCCGATCATTCCAGCCAGCGTTTTTCATTACCACTCCACAGTCGCCATTGTAAGCGTTATCAGGTTGCCCGTTTATCCAGTTCTTAAAATCTTCAGATTCCCCGTTAAGTGGGCAGAGCTGCCACTCCCCCTCCACCTCGATGTCGTTACAGCCCATCCACAAATCTCCATCTATGTGCCTCTCTTCATGAAGTCGACCGATATAGTTGTTTTCAGCTCTAGAGTTCGGCACTGCAAGGGTTGCTCGTAACTCGGCACAAGTGCGATTTGCTTCAAACCACGTCATTTTGTTTGTCATCAGTAAATAATAACAAGACTCACCAAATCGCTGCCAGTTCAGAGGGCATATTGCTGCCATCTGACGGCCGCAGTAGACGCCAAGAACAAGAAGGAACAAACAAGAGATTTTCATTGTAGTAAAACACAATCTTTAGTGGTCTGCAACTTTACTCAATTTCTGCTTCACTCTGTACCAAAATGTCACAGCTTCTGTGTATGTGTGATTATGACCAACTTGACACTCTTTCAATTGTCAATTTAAAAAACGCAAACACCAACAAACCCTAATCATTTACTATGACTACCGAATATTAGACCTCAAAACATGTGATGATTTAAAGGAGCTGTCGTGTTCGGTAAAATCGATTATTGCGACGAACGATCCTTTCACGAAGCATACTTTCTTGCATATTTTATTTGAAAGAAAATAAAAAACATGTTAAGATGTGATTCGATGTGTCCAAAAAGGCCTTTGTTAAAATTGTTACATTTTAATGGTTTTATTGTTTTTTTATAATCTCGTTGGTATCTCAAAAAATGCCGTCACGAAGTTTCTTTAATCAATAATCCAAGGTTTGCCCGCACAGTTCGGTACGTTATTAATCTCAGTGCGTTGTTAACACGTTCGGTCAGATGGCAACGACAAAAGGTACGTTAATATACGCACCATTACATTGGGCTGTACAGTTATGAACAAAGGTTTTGTTTTTGGCGATAACCGAAAATGCATTCTCCGTCCGCGGCAGGGAAGTTAATAACGCGAAGTGCCTAAAAGGCCGTGGACACTATTGGTAATTGTCAAAGACTAGCCTCCACAGTTGGTGTATCTCAACATTATGCATAAAATAATGAACCTGTGAGAATTTGAGCTCAATCGGTCATCGAACTTGCGAGATATGAATGAAAGAAAAAAACACCCTTGTCACACGAAGTTGTGTGCGTTTAGATGGTTGATTTCGAGACCTCAAGTTCTAAATCTGAGGTCTCGAAATCAAATTCGTTGAAAATTACTTCTTTCTCGAAAACTGTGGCACTTCAGAGGGTGCCGTTTCTCACAATGTTTTATACAATCAACCTCTCCCTATTACTCGTCACCAAGAAAGGTTTTATGCTAATAATTATTTTGAGTAATTACCAATAGTGTCCACTGCCTTTAATTCCCCTTTGCTCGTTGGTTTCACTGACCACTGAGCTGAAGTCCTACACCAGCTCTTATAAGGTTCGTCTCCAAGTTGAAAAAATAGCCGGGTAAGGTCTTATATGAATTGGAAGTCACCTTAATCTCAAAGTGATGAGACGATGTTACACCGCAGACCGAATATTTATGAATAATTCACAATAATGTCACAATCATGATTATAATAATGGTTTGCGCGTAACTTGTTGAAAGTGTTACACGACCCTTTACAAATTGACTTGGTTATCATAAAGAGAATGTGCCTATATCAGTTAACCGAAAGAAAACGCGAAATAAAAAGAAAATACAATAAGCTATAATATTACGCAACGGTGACAATGTGGGTCTAAAAACTTGATGAACCAAAATTGCTAAAACATTATACAAACCTGCATATTATGGCAGAGTTTAGTGGTACATCGGACTTACTTGAATTAAAATGACTACAATTCGGTAGTTTAACTAAAACTTCATGAAACGGCGTCTAGAAATAGCGATAGCCCCCCCCCCCTCCATTGTGAGCTTTCTTACACGGCTGAAGTCAAAGGCAGTGCGTATAAGTACGGTACAAAGTGAGCACAGAACTCCATAACGAGTTTCAACATAGATTTTCTTTGACGATTTATGATAAAAATGAAATACTTTGACTTTGTTTTTAGAAGTTCTGAGACGTCTATATACGTTTTCAAAGCTTAACTACTGCTGCATTGGTTTCGATTTTCTTTTGCAATTGCATTTTCAAGTTATATAGATCTTCGAGTTAGAGTGTCGATACCATCACTTTACAACAACATGTTATTCGATACCACAGTAACGCAATTTGAGTTGTCTTGTTTCAGTTGATGTGCGCACGTGTTTTATTTTGAAACTTCTGTTTAATGCAGGACTCGCAGGCATGCAAAAGAAAATATCATCAACAACAAAAAGGACACATTGAGGAATAATATAAGAGCGACTTGGCAACAAAAAAAGCTTTAAGAATTCAAGCCGCAGTTTGTAACTTTGAATATTGACTCCATATTTGAAGTTGATATGTGAATAATATTATCTTGAATGGTGTCACCCATTGATAAAAAATGGTTATTTGTGGACAAATATTAAGAGTAAATGTAGTTCTGGACATGAGTGATATAATGGGCTTTATAACCAGGCTAGTATGCAACTAAAACTGATGTCCCGAATGATCTAACCACAAAACACTTTATTCCACACGACTATAATGCTGTCATGTTAAGCAGCGCAGTTCCCGTAAGTCATTATATTGTTGATTTGGCATGATTGTTCCGACGTTCCGTGATCTTGATGTTCAAACAGTTAAGAACACTGCGCATTACATCAACTGGTGCAGCGAATATTAACAATCAAAGTGTTCAGTTTAAAGATGAAAAATACACGAACTGCCTTGATATCTCGCTACAGTTCGTAGAAGTAGCACTCTTCTCTTGCCTTCATGTTTCCATCAGCAGCTTCATGACGAGTCGCGTTGTTCAGCTGACAAACCAGCTTCCCTGAGCCATGTTCCACCAGCAGATTGAAGGAGCGACATCGGGGCTCTGATCGGCACGCCTTCCCGCACGACACCACACCATCAACCCGTAGCTCCTTCATGACGTGACCGACCAGACACTGGGACTCAACGCGGCCATCAGGACCGGTCTGAAGGCAGAATACCGGGGTGTTGCTGACTGGCAGCTTACAGACTGCGCATAATTGCCGAGAACATTTGTGGTCGTCCCAGTTTGAGTTATACCTGCTAAACATAGCTGCGCAATCGGCATTTCCACTGTCATCGGGTTGATTTACTGACCAGTTTTCAAATCCAGTAGACCCTCCTTTAAGCGGACATGGCTGCCAATCTCCCTCCTCCTTAATATCATTACATCCAATCCAGAGACTTGACGGTTCTGCGACCATCTCTAAATAACGTCCCCAAATATAGTTGTGCTCAGAAATTGAGGTTGGCACAGCGAAGGTTGCTCGTAATTTAGTGCAAGTGCGATTTGCCTCCAACCATGTCATTGTTTTTGTTATAAAATAACAAGACTCACCAAATCGCTGCCACCCGGGAGGGCATAATGCTGCCATCTGACGGCCACAGTGAACTCCCAGAACAAGCAGGAAAACACCAACGATTTTCATTGTAGTAAAACACGATCTTAGTGGTCTGCAACTTTAATCAACTTCGTCTTCTCTCGATCTCTCTACCAAAATGTCACAGCTGCTGCAAATATTGACACCGGTTGCTCCAATCAAACTTGACACTGTGTTTGTGTATACAGCCACGTACTGGTACTGTGTCTCGCTCGAAATCTAATTGCAATTGCAAGAGACCAAAACAATGAAAGACCAAAGCAGCAGTCCACAATATTGTTCAGCATGATTACCGAAAAATAGACCTCAAAGCACGTGACACTTTGAAGGTGATGCAGGGATGTTTGTTATTGGGAATCTTGATATTTTTTAACAATGCATCATTAAGGGAATAAAGGGGTAGCGACGGCCGTTTAAAGACGGCAGGGTCGGCGGTCGTGTGATACGCCTTTCTTAATATTTATGCATGAGGTACGTCACAATGCTGCAAGTGATGGGGAACGTGGGCCCATAGCCTCCTTTTGGGTAAGAATTATAGACACTGAAAATTCAAGGTTTGAAATATTGGCATGCAGGGGGGGGGGGTGGGGTGGGGGTGTGCACAACCAGAAAAATAGAAAGAAAGAAGAACATAAGATGGAAGTCGATGGCACACAGGTCTCCATGTTTGACTTCGGTTGAATCTTCCTTAATTATTGTCAAACTTGAAATATTCAAAAACTATGTTTTTCTTTTGATTACACTCACTCAATCAGGGAATCTTAACATTTAAATGGCGTCATATTCCAACGGTCATTGCTCATTGTGCCGTACAGTAAGTTCTTGTAAACAGGTGAGATTTGAGTGACGTCTTAAAAATATGTATTGTAGGTGGAAAATTAATCTTTTGTCAAGAAAATGTTCTGACTAATTGCTATATTCCATGGCTGTAGTATTAGCACAGCAGTATACACACAATGATACGGACAATCAATGAAATACAATCAACAGCTTGTTTTAATCTGTATATTTCATTCCCCCTTTATTGGGGTTCATTTAGCCGTTATTGAGAGACGGGGAGGTGGAAAACCCTTGCCCGTACAGAACTTAAAACCTTTGGTGACCACATTAGAGTCTGTACACAAACGCTTTTACACCATCGTACTGTTTCCAACAAACCGTTTATGATAACTAAGTTAATTTGGGGGTGAAAACAATTCCTTTCATACAAATTCAATAAAACAAATCCCAACCCAACCAGGTATCTGTTGACATGATTTAGTTCAGCCTGGTGTGGCTGTTAGCCAAATATTGAGATTTTTGTTTGCAACTCTGTGGATGTGCATGAAGGAGAGGACATTTGATGGATTTTGTAAAGTCAAACAATGATCAACTCATGGTGTATAGTTTGTCATTTCCCGTGCTATTTGCTATGTATAAAATAGAGAACTTTGAACGGGTAATATTTTGAACTTGATTTTCGTTTGGTGGAGTAAACACAATTTGTTGATAAACAGCCTGTTGACACTAGTGGTGGTTTCGCCGAAGAAAACATCAAGAAAACTTAGCCATATGTGGTACAGGTTAGCATGGTTGGTAGTTCTGGAAACTTCATCAGAAACTTACTAAAAAGGGCTACATTATCCCATGCATGTCATAGTTTCTAAAAGTCTCCCTGTACCCCCAAATTGTAACAGTAAATCATTACTTTCGATCAATTTATATTACCATTATGTTTACTTTATTTCTTACAACCAAACACGTTTAAAATAGCAATAGATCAACAAAATGCACAAACAATTTTCAATCTTTCGCAGCTATTTTTAGCAGGTGACGTCACCTCCCGAATTGGCTGATAACCAGTCACAGTAATTAGCAATGCGCATGTAGATGCCAGGATACCCGGGATTGTTACAGCCCCATGTCCAGCTGACAGTCCCTTCTAGAACCACTCCTGGTTTGTGGACTTTGTCATCATAGTTGCTGACCACGGGACTTCCACTGTCACCCTGTTGAAAGGAAACCCAAAAATATTAAAGGCACTGGATACTATTTTTAATTACTCAAAATGAAGTGTTGACATACAAACTTACTCGGTAACGAGCAGTGGAGAGCTGTTGATAATATAAAACATCGTGAGAAACGACTCCCTCTGAAGTAACATAGTTTTTTTTTTCAATGAAATATCTTGGGGTTAGTTTGATTGGATTGAGACATTAACTGCTCATTATTATTTGGTTCCTACCAAACAGCTATCATTCCATCAAAGGCAATAAAGACTAAGAAACATTAACTACTCGTTATTATTTGGTTCCTACCAAGCAGCTATCATTCCATCAAAGGCAATAAAGACTAAGAAGCATTAACTACTCGTTATTATTTGGTTCCTACCAAACAGCTATCATTCCATCAAAGGCAATAAAGACTAAGAAACATTAACTACTCGTTATTATTTGGTTCCTACCAAACAGCTATCATTCCATCAAAGGCAATAAAGACTAAGAAACATTAACTGCTCATTATTATTTGGTTCCTACCAAACAGCTATCATTCCATCAAAGGCAATAAAGACTAAGAAACATTAACTGCTCATTATTATTTGGTTCCTACCAAACAGCTATCATTCCATCAAAGGCAATAAAGACTAATAAACATTAACTACTCGTTATTATTTGGTTCCTACCAAACAGCTATCATTCCATCAAAGGCAATAAAGACTAATAAACATTAACTACTCGTTATTATTTGGTTCCTACCAAACAGCTATCATTCCATCAAAGGCAATAAAGACTAATAAACATTAACTACTCGTTATTATTTGGTTCCTACCAAACAGCTATCATTCCATCAAAGGCAATAAAGACTAAGAAACATTAACTACTCGTTATTATTTGGTTCCTACCAAACAGCTATCATTCCATCAAAGGCAATAAAGACTAAGAAACATTAACTACTCGTTATTATTTGGTTCCTACCAAACAGCTATCATTCCATCAAAGGCAATAAAGACTAAGAAACATTAACTACTCGTTATTATTTGGTTCCTACCAAGCATGCGTCCTTGCCACTGGTCCCCGCACAGAACATGTTATCAGTAATAGAAACACCAGAGTACCAGGAATCACAAAGTCGTCGTTCAACTACCATCACATCCACCTGCATCAACTCCCAAACCAAACTACCATAACCTGGAGCAAATAATACAAAAACAAGTGTCGATGTCTAGCGGTTAAGAGCACCGGATTCAAACTCTGGTGTTTCTGATTAGCAGAGTTCGGGTTCAAGTCCCAGTCGTGACACTTGTGTCCTTAAGCAATATACTTAACCATGATTAATCATGATGATTCGTCCTTCGGATGGGACATAAATAGGTTGGTCCAGTGTGTTGTGAACCAAGTTCTTAATAATAAGATTTATAGTTGGATTCAGTTTCTATCGTAGGGGACAGTTCTCGAGCACAATCCCAAGTAAGTCGTATTTTCAAAGAGACTTTTGGAGGCGGGCTCGCTGGAGCAGTATGTTAAAATGATAGCCTGGCTGCCAAACGCCAACATATATTAATGGGTTTTTGTACTTTTTGTATATCAAGTTTTTGGACATGACATAAATCCTTACTAACTGTGATTGAAGACGTTTACATGTAGAAATTTCAGCTTCACGAGTCGTCAGTCAAGTTTTTGAGGATAAAAAGTGAAAATCACAGAGTAATGTTTTTAGGAGAGTCGCGTAAAATCAATTACGTTGCACATGCTAAATTAGTTTTCGTTTCCTGGGACAAAATTCATTTTTGGTTTTCAGAAACTACAGCACTTCAGCAAATTGTTTTTTAAGGTGAGCTTTCTGTCATCATTATCTTAAAACCGTATAAGTTTATTGTAAATGTTGACATTGTGTTTTGTATTGTACAACAAGCACCCAAACTATTAATTGAGTAATGAAACAAAGAATTTCAAATCATGAAAATGACTTTGTACCTGAAGTACTGCCCCATCCACTGACCAGTAGTGTAGTTCCATCCGCGGGGTCACTGCCCCTCCTAGCGAGTGCAATGGGCTCGACGAGACTGTTAAGTACCGCCTCCTCCTCAAGCTCAATGAGAGAGATATCATCGTCATACGTGGCGGTGTCGAACTTTGGGTGGGGTCGATACGTTCCCATAATTACCTGTGTACCAGCCTGGTTCTTTAGGTCGGTAAACCCGAGTCCAACGTACACGGTTTTAGACCTGTTTAAGAAAAGGAGCACGTCTTGTAAACATTTTTTCTTTTTATGTTTAGTGCTTGGATAAAAAAGAGGCATGCTTTGTCTGCCATTTTGACTCAATCAGTGTCTAGGAATAATTGGAATATCACAAATTTGGACATGACAAAAGGAACACATATTACGAACACATAATATGTTTGTCGGCCATTTTGAATCCAGGGAATGTCTACCTTTAATCATTGGCATATTATAAATTATTTGAGTATAATTTCTTGATAGCCATAACAGAGAAGTCCCGAGGATGCTATGGACGCTCTTGAGCTCTTGATGTTCCCCTTTGGGGTTTTTTCTTCCTCGTCTAAAAACTGAAATGTCTTTGTCTTCTCTACTAAAATTTGGTTAGATGTTTCCATGGGGATGCATTGCCGACTTTATAATTCAGAATCAGTTAAATGTCATTATTGTTTTCTCTACAAAAAGTTGATGTGATGTTTCCATGAGGATGCTTTGCCGACTTAAATTCAGATCTTAGACTTACCCTTGGCTGCAATGGGCAGACGTTAAAACCCATTTCTTGTGGACTAAGACACCACCGCAGAATTGGTCCGAGCCATGGTCGCTTGACATGAGAGCGACCTGATACGGCCGGCTACCTACAGGGGACTCCGTTCCCCCCATGATCCGCTTGGATGGTGGTCGGAAGGCTACCGAGGGAAAAGATCGGACATGAATATGTTTACTTCTGTTTTAATAAAGATGCATTTAAGATCATCTTTTGACGTGAACGTTTCCTAGAACAGACAATACCGTGAATTCTTACCAAATGCCAGTGACAGGCAGGCGAGGAAGGCAGCAACCCTCATGGTGATTGAGATGATGTCTGGTTGGAAATCAGCGAGAAAATGAAGACATCTGCCCGATGTCCTGACCTATTATTGCCGCAATAATTTCTGCTATCAATAATAATAGTTTCTTCATTTGACTGATTAGTTTGTAGATTGGTGATGTACATTCACCAGCTGCGGATAATGAACAAGGAAAGATAACGAAAACATGTCACGTTGCAATAAAACACGAACAATTACATGTGTTGTTTAAAGACAGTGGACACCATTGGTAATTCTCAAAGGCCAGTCTTCTCACTTGGTGTATATCAACATATGCATAAAATAACAAACCTGTGAAAATTTGAGCTCGATTGGTCGTCGGAGTTGCGAGATAACTATGAAAGAAAAAACACCCCTTGTCACACGAAGTTGTGTGCTTTCTGATGCTTGATTTCGAGACCTCAAATTCTAAACTAAACTTGAGGTCTCGAAATCAAATTCGTGGATAATTACTTCTTTCTCAAAAACTACGCCACTTCAGAGGGAGCTGTTTCTCACAATGTTTTATACCATCCATCTCTCCCCATTTAACTCGTAACGATGATAAATATTTTGAGTAATTACCAATAGTGTCCACTGCCTTTAAGACAATAGTAAACTAAATAGGACCAGAAGTTTTGTTGTTTGTTGTTTGTTGTTTGTTGTTTGTTGTTTGTTAAGATGATCTTCTCGTCTAAAGGAACTAGCCCCCCCCCCCCCCCGCGAGGGGATAAATGACTAGCTAGCAATAGCCACTCTCTCCCATACAAACATTAGTTTAACGTCTTCTGCACACATTAGGATTCGGTAAAGGGATTCATGTTACATAGTGCAATTTAACCATATCGGTTGTCATACTGTTAACGCCTTAGTGATGTTTTTTCTTAATAAACCAATAAATATAATAACAGACGACACTACTTTCATAATAGTCGTTGTGAAATCAGCAGTTAGCGTGGGGGGTTCGAACCCACAACCTTGTAAATGCAGTCCATGCAGTCATCAAACCCTGGACTACGGTTATCTTTAAAAAAAAAAAAAAAAAATTGTGCACCCTTGTGCCCATAAAAATGTAATCCTATTATTAGTTTTGGCCCTGAAAGCACAGCACTATGAAGTTTGTGGCGAAACGTCAGGTATAAATAAATACATTTTGTTTTATGAATCCTGTACGTCGGTAAGCATTTTAAATAAGCAAAATATTCTCATAAACAAAATGAATTTAATAATTTTACCGATTTTCTTTTACAGACGCTTTTGTTTTTACTTCAGTCACAGACACACATGTTTTCATAAAGCCAGATAACCCAATTAGATACATAATTCATCCAGACTGGTTTCTGCCAGATATTATCTATAGAGGTTAACCAGGCAGCGATAACACACAAAAAAAAAATAAATGAAATAAATGATATACAAAAAAATAGCAAACTTTAGAAAGTTCATTGATACATGGAAAGTAAAAGATGGATACAAAGTTTTCTTCTTCATTCAATGTTTGGTTAGGCTTAAAGTTCATTAAAATGTTTGTTATCACACAATTTATTTTTTATTATTGGGAAATCGCGCGTAATAAACTCATCTTTGAGTAGGTTTCATCATGGAAAAAAAGTCAACGGAAAAGGAGAAAATTTCAATTGAAAATTAATTTTCATGCGTTAGATTGTTCTGAGAAAAACTGTTTCTTATTTTAAACAACCATTTTATATACTTTTTTGGGGGAACCTGGTTCCTTATTACCTCGAGTTTATGAGAAAACATTAAAGGGAAGGTACACCTTTGGTAATTGTCAAAGACCAGTCTTCTCACTTGGTGTATCCCAACATAAGCATAAAATAACAAGCCTGTGAAAATTTGAACTCAATTGGTCATCGAAGTTGCGAGAAATTGATGAGAGAAAAAACACCCTTGTTGGACGAATTCGGGTGCTTTCAGGTAGGAATAAAAGACTTCTGGCTAAGGGTCTTTTAATATTTTAGTGAGAAATTACCTCTTTCTCAAAGTCTATCCTACTTCAGAGGGAGCTGCTTCTAACAATGTTTTATACTATAATCAACAGCTTTCCAATGTTCATTACCAATTCAGTTTTTAAGTTAATATTTGTTTTGATTAATTACCAAACGTGTATACATTCCCTTTAAGGTCTAAAGAAATTGCTGTCAAACATTTATTCTCTGTTAAACACTATCGCCGATTTGTGTATGATGAATAATATTTTTTACAACACGATCAGCGGCAGTATCTATGGAGGTGGTGGTGTGGGGGAGGTTGCCAGAGTTGAAACTTAAACTTAGGAGAGCAAACATCAATCTAAGATCTTTGATTTTGCATTTGCGGACTTAGATCACAGTTATTTTTACGCTCACTGGTGATCGTGAACATTACGGTTAAATGTTGTGTGTGTATATTGTTATATTATACACAATCCATTCCCGCCAGCTAACCGGTCAAACATGACAAACAGCTCAACAAAATACCATGCAGAACAACAGCAGGATATGGGAGCGACAATAATAGGATGTTCAAGACAAAATCCTATAAACGTGCTTTAGACTACACTGTGAACTCCTTTTCCATATTATACATGGGGACTATGACCGGCTCTACAAAAATGGGTATTAAGGGACATAATAAATAAACTGAGTTACATACACAGCTGTATTGGTGTTATTATAAGCTTCATTTTGGTGTAGGTTTGAACCCTGTGGCATTTTGCGTTCTGGAAATATACTGATATTTTGCATATTTTGGTGGCGGAGTATACACTCTTACCACTATGAACAAACAGACACCCCAAGACCCCAGCAAACTAACAAACACCCCAACTAACAAACACCCCAACAAACAAACAAAAACACTTCGACAACAACAAACTATGGACAACGTCTGAAGTTAACATGATTCTACTCTCTTTTATTTCTGCCATCATAATTGCAAGTTCGCACGAAGAATCATTAAGTTTGATATTATGATCAAAGATAAGGTAATCTTAAATTTTTCTGCATCATTATAAAATCCAGAAAATAATGTGGCTTTCAACAAAGTGCTTATGACAAGGAACATCACACTGTCTTGTGTACATTGTCTCGAAGATGTTACACGATTGAAAAGGCGAACTTGAGATGTCAGTTCTTGAGGATACCTATATGAACTGATAGTTCTGGGTCCAATTGCATGGCTCTGCTTTCCGTAAGCAAATAATCGGCGTATACGGAAGCGGGGAATTATGTGCTTACGGCAAGCGTATTTCACGGGTTAGCGGCGAATTTTGGCTTCTGCGTCTGCGTACTCCACGTTACTAGGCATTCTACGCTTTCAAGGATCGCGCAGAAATTCGGCGCTTGCACGTAAGCGGGGAATCGTGATCGTAAGCGCAGAACTCGGCGGTAAGCAGAGCCATGAATATGGGCTCTGTACAGTAGCAGGGTAAGGCAAGTGTACTCGTTTTAGGGTGTCACACAGTTATGAAAGTCAGTATGTAGAATAATGTGTCAGTAATAATGCAGTATATAGCTGTCTGCTGCCACCAAGTGTCCCAAAAAGTATCATGATTGTTTCAGCAGTTTCAATATCACGTGGTGGTAACACTAAACAATCTGGAGGCATTTTAGGGAGACTGTTGGTGAAGGCAGAGACCTAGGCCGTGTCCGAAACGACGACTTCGGCTACAGCTACGGCTAGATCGCGCGCGTCTGCCTATTCTTCAACACTGGTAGACGCGCTGATCTAGACGTAGCTGAAGCCGAAGTCGTCGTTTCGGACACGGCCCTACTCTCTTAAGACAAGCTCATTGTTTAGGAAAATGCTATGTCTGCTGCCCTCTTGCGATGGCTTATAACAGCCGCCCGGTCCATTATACAACAATTTAATTGCTTTTTAATTGCTTATAAATACCGATTGTCATTGTAAATCGTGAGAGTAGCCATGGTAACAAACTGTTAATTCGTTTAGTGTTAATTGAAGATATTGACCAAACTGTCAATGAAGTAGTCGATCAAGCTGTCGGTTGAGCCGTCGATCAAAGAGGTGATGGTCTAACATGTTACGTCATTATTGGTCGTGGTTGCGAACCACGCGCAGTAGTTGGAAGGTCGAGCGTAGACACCTGGGTATCTAGAGTCGGCGCAACCCCAGCCCCAGCTAACAACCCCTTCAAGAACGACGCCATCTTGGTGAGCTTTCTCGTCGAAGTTACTGACCATCGGTCCACCACTGTCACCCTGTGTCAAATAATGGTACGGGTCAGGAGATTAGGAGATAAAATCAGGCATAAGGTTGGGTGCGTTCGATAAGCTTCTCTGGGTCGACCCCGCAGTGCTCACTCGGTCGAGCCCCTGACAAGAGCTAATCGAACGATCACACTCGCCCCCAAGTGACCCACTCCACAAGCATGGCACTGGGGGCTGACCCGGGTGAGCCCCGTCAAAGCTAATCGAATGTACCACCGGGGCAGGGTCGACCCAGGCAAGCTAAACAAACGCACCCTTAGTGTTTGGGTGTCTTGCCTCGTCTTCCACCTCTGGGACCCCGGTTTGAATCCCACTGGGGCACGGGGATTGGAATATTCTCTAGGGTTTCCTCACACATCTAAAACTGAAATTTCTTCACCATCTTCTCTAAATTCTCGTTTAGCTCTAATAAGAGCGTTCAGAATATTTATCCAGATCCGGATCCGTAAAACATGTTGGTTGAGAGGGAGGATACATCATGCCTTTGATATTGATTACATAACTCGGGAATATACTGAGAGTTTACAGTTCTAACACACATCGGTGTATACAGGTAAAACCGAAATGAATATTCTTTGCCCCCGATACAAATTTAACATCTATTGATTCATAACTTGCCTGACAAGCGTCTTTTCCTGCGGAAGCTGCACAGATCATGTTATCCGTAATTGTAGCACTATCATACTGTTTATCGCACTGAGCCCTGTCAATACCATCCACAACAACTTGTCGAAGTTCCCATCGGGGGTAACCACCAGCTGTTGGATGAACAAGTGAATATCACGTCAAGTTAAGTGTTTACGTTATAAACTGTGTCATGAACGAATTTTGACATTTATTTTGACTTTTCTTTAGTGTACAATTCCGTTCCCGTTTTAGATGGGGAAACAATAATGCAAGTTGAGTACACCTTAAGTGTAATTAGCATCAATAATATTATAGTATTGGAAATCTTAAAAAAATATTGGCAATGTCTAACTTATAAAGTTGTGCAGAGTCTTTGTTCAAGTCACGCCCCTTAAACATGTCACAGATGACGTCATTGGTATAAAAATAACATACTTACACTGAGTGGAGCCCCATCCGCTGACAAGGAGTTTGGTGCCTGGTGCTACGTCACTTCCAGCCTTTGCAATAGGAATAGTCTCTATTTTGGGGGTTAGGGTGACGGATTGGTGAAGCTCAATCAAAGCGATGTCGTGGTCCAAATTTTGTGCGTCAAACTTAGGGTGTTTGTGCCATGTACCTTCAATCGCTACACCTTCAAAATCGGTGTCTGCCAAGTTGTGCCATCCCATGCCAGCGAACACAGGCCATTGGCTATGAAATGAACATACATCATATCACATACATTATTAATGCAAGTATCCATGATTGTTAAAAGAAACATTACAGAATTGGTTTTGCTAACAAAAACAGTTGCTTGCAGTGAGAGCATGTTATGCACCACACGAGGTTTGATTGGGATTATGTTTGGTTTAAAGCTATTAATATAGGCCCTATACAGTAGAAATTGCCTTTGCTCTCGTGCTTAGAAATACACTATTAAAACATAAAAGGACATTCCAACCCGTCTACATGCTGCATGTTAATTTGTCACTTAACCACCCCCAACCCACCCCCCCAAAAAAAAACAACAACAACAACAACACACACGCACACACACACACACCCAAGTCAAAAAAAGTATAAATAAAACACTCAACATACTTGACACAGTGGGCTGCGGTGAGAACCCATTTAGGGTGGACCAAGGTGCCCCCACAAAACTGGGATTCTCCTTTTTCGGTGTATGACAGAGCCACCTGAAAGGGGCGGCTCCCCCGAGGTGCTTCAACGCCACCAACGATGAGTTTCCTTGATGAATAACTACGGGGCAATGCTGGAACGAGAGAAAAGAAAATAATAGGAAAAACAAACTTTCTTTTTGATGGCACTAAAGCACTATTATTGCCAAAGAGTATTTTATGATCAACATAGCAGCTCGATTAAACAGTTCCACACCCTTGAGAGAACATCATACTCTATCATTACTTAAGGATTTTCATTACCGATTGAAGAAAAAAAATCCATTTTAAAACTGCAAATGCTTGAACAAAACTACTCCTCGATATATTTCGACTTTACTGTCACATTACACTCCTCCACGATTTCGTCGGTCCACACTTGACATCATTCGCTTGAATGTTCCCCGAGCAAACAAAGTTCTAGTCCAGCGATTTGGAACAACCTCCATACTGCCATTCTAAGAATCTGTTACTCAATCTACATTTCGTAAAGTTCCAAAGACTCCCCATTGTATGTTAGTTGTTTTCATGTTCGCTATGATCTTGATGAAAAAGCGCCGTATGACTTTGAACTTTTATGATCTTCCAACCGAAGGGATGGTTTTAGTGATTGAGTAGTTTTAAGCCTACTGCACCCGTTGTCGAATTGAGTTGCTACAAACCATAGTTTTTGACCATTTCTTACCTAAAGCCACCGTGAGGCAGGCGAGGAATATGATGATCTTCATGACAGTGGAGCTTCTGCTAACTTGGAGTTTAAAAGGTCTTCAAGTTATAAGAGAGAGCTTTGCGTGAAATGTTTGGTGAGTGTTCCTGGTTTATATTGACTGGAAAGTAGATCAACATTGATAGCACGTGCGAGTTAAACAGCTGAACAGGAAGAGTGCGTTTGTTCCTGTTGATAATAGTTATTATTTTTGTACTTTTTATCCAGTTGTATTTATTTACATAGTTATTTATTTATTTCCTAAACTCGTGACGGCAAAGCTGACGTTGGTGTTTAGTAATGAAGCATATACATGGCGACGCAAGGGTGTCCACGGTTTAATAGTAGGACTGAATTGTTCCAAACCTAAAATGCATTAAATTCATCTGTCCTCCTTTTTATCGCCAGACACACACGGCATGAAGGCCACTTCATCAAATTGTGGGCTACAATCTATTTACGTCCATGACCGTTGCCACCTACTCCTGGGGCCAATTTCATAGAGCTGCTTAAGCAAAAGTTTTGCTTAAGCACGAAAACAGCTCGCTTATTTTACACATGTTACTGGCCAAAATGTTATGCCATATATAAATTGATTGTGACTGGTATTTAGCTGTTGTTCACTTAGCATACACTGTAAAAAAAACCTGTAAATATACAAGTTTTTTGGGCAATAAAATTACAGCAATGCAACGTTTTTTGGGGGCTGACTGAGTTTTGCTGGTAAATAAACACCAAGTTGCTGTTAATTAACATTACGACGTTTATTTACATAGTACACTTTTTTTTTTACGGAAATGATCCTGAAAAAACGGTCTGCAATTGAAAATAACAGTTATAACTGTAAATTTCAATTGTAGGCCGTTTTTCCAGGATCATTTCCGTCAAAATACAGGTTTCCCGTGCGTGTGAAATAAACCTGTAAAAATACACTGTAAAAATGACTGTAAAATACATGTTTTTGGGCAATAAAATTACAGCAATGCAACGTTTTTGGGTTTGACGTAGTTTTACAGGTAAATAAACGCCAACTTGCTGTTAATTAACTTTACGACGTTTATTTACATATTTTTAACAATGAAACTGTAAATTTAAGTTGTATGCTGTTTTTTTCAGGATGGTTTCCGTCAAAATACAGGTTTCCCGTGCGTGTGAAATAAACCTGTAAAAATACACTGTAAAAATGACTGTAAAATACATGTTTTTGGGCAATAAAATTACAGCAATGCAACGTTTTTGGGTTTGACGGAGTTTTACAGGTAAATAAACGCCAACTTGCTGTTAATTAACTTTACGACGTTTATTTACATATTTTTAACAATGAAACTGTAAATTTAAGTTGTATGCTGTTTTTTTCATGATCGTTTCCGGCAAAATACAGGTTTCCCGTGCGTGTGAAAAAAAACCTGTAAAAATACACTGTAAAAATAACCGTAAAATACAAGTTTTGGGGCAATAAAATAACAGCATGGCAACGTTTTTTTGGTCTGACGGAGTTTTGCAGGTAAATAAACGCCAACTTGTTGTTAATTAACTTTACGACGTTTATTTACATATTTTTTACAATGAAACTGTAAATTTAAGTTTTATGCTGTTTTTTCAGGATCGTTTCTGGCAAAATACAGGTTTCCCGTGCGTGTGGAAAAAAAAAAACACTGTACAAATTAACGTTTTTTGGCAATAAAATTACAGCATGGCAACGTGTTTTGGGTCAAACGGAGTTCTGTAAGTAAGTAAACGCCAACTTACTGTTAATTAACTTTACGACGTTAATTAACACACTTTTTACCCTATAACTGTAAATTTAAATTGTATGCTGTTTTTCAGGATCAATTCCGTAAACATACAGGTTTCCCGTGCATAAACCCTTAGGGCCTATGTAAAAATACTCTGTGTAAAAACATCTTATTGGGGGGAGGGGGGGGGGATCAAAGAATGGCAACACTTTGTGGTCTGACGGACTTTTGCAAGTAAGTTAACGCCAACTTACTGTTGTTAACATTACGACGTTTAAAATAACAGCGCACCAACGTTGGTTTGACGAATTTTGTTGATGACTGTAGACTTTCTGCTAATAATTAACACACCGTTTATGCCATAATTAAACTGTAAATTTAAATTGTAGCTATTTTTATGAATTTTCCCGCTGTCAAAATGCATTGTTTCCCATTCAAGAAACCTGCAAGGATGCCCTCATATGTCATCTGAATATCGTCTCCTCAATGTTTTTCCCTTTTCATTTCCACCGACCCCTTTTACCTTCTTTTTGTGACCCCCCCCCCCCCCCCCCCGAAAGAAGATTTCCCTCAACTGTTGATTTTGTAACCATTGATCATATATTTGTATTATTTGTTTATTCATTTACTTATTATGGGCCTGTAGTTTCCTTGTTAAGTCGATGGTTAATATTGCCGAAAAAATCCTGTAAATTTACCGTGGCTCATGTATGCAACGCACGTGGAAACTGGTACCCAGATTTTACATACCGATATAGACAAAAAGTATTTTGGCAACCAGTAACTTTTTAGGAACCAGTCTATCCTCGCTGTACCGTGAATAACATGGGCTAAATTTGGGAAACTAGACGAGAAGCGGGCGCGCATGATGAGCTGTCAACCGTTGCTCTCTTCCTTTCACGTGAACTGTCGAATCCTGAGCTGAAGTACTGTACTGAGAATTGTGTCAAACAGCAGAATCATTGCTGCTTAAGGTATTATTAAATCATTTTATTCATATTGTACGTGTAGCTTAGAATTATACGTTGTTGATGTTGGCAAAATTGGAAAGGTGTTTTGTTGTTTACTTCTTTTTTAGAATTAACGAAAAGATTTAATCCTTTCTGCTGTTTGACACAATTCTCAGTACAGTACTTCAGCTCCTGGCGTCCAAACTGCCAGGAAAAAACCGTAATAATACGATGATTTTTTTTACAGTGTAACAATGTAGTCTTGTTCGGTAATCTGATTTTACTAAGCAAGGATTTTTTTGCTTAAGCAAAATTGTGTGCTTAAGCAGCTCTATGAAATTGGGCCCTGGTCTGAAACAGGTTTACTCCCTAAACAGTCCATACTTCATCCATCAGAAGCCTGGCTGATAATGCAGAAAGCACTACCTCCCCAACTTTATGAAGCAATCATGGTTAAGTGTCTTACTTTAGGACACAAGTGTCACAACCGGTACTCAAACCCACACTCTGCTGATCAGAAACACCAGAGCTTGAACCCGGTGCTCTTAAATTAACCGCTCGGCCATGACACGCGTTGGTTTTATCCTTCCAAATAGTGGTGCTTTGACACAGCATCAGTATATGATTTGAAACTTTACATTATGGATTCGCAATGGGAGACTTTCTGGGACGATAGAGGGCAGCAGACTTACCGGGTAAATCCATTGTTCTCAGAATTATGCGCATGTTCAGAACTACGTAAACAATAGACCTTTTCGCAAATACCGGGGTGCGCGCGTAAAGCTTGGAATTAGGTGCATTGTGGTCTAGCTGGTATCCAAATTTGATCCATATCTATCCCACAATGCACCTCATTCAACAGTCTGCGCTTGCGCATTGGTATTTGCGATAAGGTCTATGGAAATTTACCCGGTATGTCTGCTGCCACCTAGCGTTGGAAAGTCTCCCATTAGTATGGTTTGTGGTAGAACCATGTTAATCAAAGTAAAAACAACTTTTCAAAACAGTTTTGGTGGCCGTAAAAAGAAAAGCTTTTTAACAACTCGACATTTCGATCAGTATGCTGTTATAGTCAGCAGAATTTACTATTAAATTTAATAAAAATAATATTGGGAAATCATTATTTTGATTGTATAGTTATCAACAACCCTTTTTTTCAAACGCAACGAGAGACACAAACGACACAGACAAAACATTTTTTTAACCCTCGTGTAAAAAGCTTGTAAAATTTCAGCTGCTGTTTTTTAAAACGAAGCTTTTGATAAGATTACGATGTGAAATACAATATAAAACAAAAATGGATGAAAAAAACATAATCTAGATAATTTAAAAATAAATTGTCGAGTGCTGCTATCTACTTGGAAATGACTCAATGTATACTTGCGTGTCGATTTATTTCATTATCATTATAAAAAAATGTTAGGGTTCAAAATAGTTTGTCGACATTATTCCTTATGTATTGCGAACTTCTCCACCGCCCATTAACAACTCGATGTATCTTTCAACAAGTTTTTATTATTGTTATCATTTTGACTGATCTCATAACCATCCTGCCCCGTTCTTCGGATGGGACGTAAAGCCGTTGGTCCCGTGTGTTTTGTAACACCTCAGTGTAAAGGGAATGGGTTAACCCCGGTGTTCCTGGTTTGAGTGGCAGCATAATTGCACCACAGCACCTTGTAAACCATTACACGGTGCTATGTAAAAGGAGTAGGTCTCATAACTAACGGTGTCGTTGCATGGTGAAGATGTTATGGAGATTATTAAGTGTGGGAGTCTGAGGTCTGATTGCCAATGATTTCCAAATTTATGTTTAACTAACTTTTGGCTCAGATGGCTGATAATGATAGGCAGACTAAAGGTCCATCTCTCCGGCACAATGATGTGACGTCACCTCTACCGGTCTAAGGCCGTATCCGATTTGGCGGCTACGGCTGGATCGCCGCGTCATCATGCATTGAAGTATAGGACGCCCTTAGCAACACCCCTGGCAACGGTCGTAGCCGCAGCCGTATTCACCAATTCGGACACGGCCTGAGTTACTGTCAATATTCGCAACAACGAATAGAAAACGTTACGATTATTTCCATCACAATCATTCGGGCCTGTATTTTTACTTGTAGAAGGGAAATTGGAACTGAAATCTCAAGGCGTAATTTGGATTAGTGTATTAAAGAACAAATAGTGTCCGTTGAAACATTTTTGACGCCCCTCTTCCCCCACCACACCATAGGTAGAGTTGCTCATGATCCAGTGGTGTATATATATTCAATTGGTGCGCTACATGGTTCGGTCGTGAGGGTGCAGCATTGCCACCAACCCAGTCATTGACCGCACATCACGTCACATCATGTGGTCCCGAAGAACCGAGTGGTCCCGAACCGAGTGGCCCCACGCACCCCCGAGTGCTCTACAGCGAAACCCGTACCCTCCCGTGAAGGCAGCTCTCCCGACGCCCTCAACGCTCGGTAGAAGAGACCCCACAAGCCCTTCCATCAGTCGAGCTCTCATCCCATCGCCCTCTGCTGAAGGGAGTTGTTCACATTCAATCTGTCACGACCATTATACAGCCCTGCATGTGGTGGGTTGCTCATTTTTTTTCACCAATTCAATAAAAGGATGAATTTATTGTTTTGGTTCATTTGCTAGTGTTGATGCACCTCATAATTCAGCACTATGTCTGGGGTTGCGTTCTGTTCATATTTTATTTGGTATCAGTATGTAAAAAAAGAAGAAACATTTTTGACTTGGAATAAACCCAAAAGAAACCCAGGGGGGTCAATAATTATGATCCCTTTCACATGACTAACACGAAACATGCTCCTCACAGAGAAACTAAGTGACAGGAAATATAATGTCGCCTGTCCCTGTAAGGAGAGCTAAAGGGGAAGATACAGGTTCAAAATGCAGTTTCTTAGAGTAAACAAATTAAAAGAGTTATATTACGCCCAAGATCAAAGAGGGCGCAGTTGGATTCTAAACACACGCCAACGATGACGTACCTGGCACAATATTGTGAGCACTCACGTTCATAAGAAGAATAACCTCCAAGCAATCGACTGTGACGGTCTGAGTCGACGGCCCGTGAAATCGAGTTTCATGACCCAGAGAAAAAATATAGTAAAGTCACATCGCTAAACTCGTCAGTGTCATCGAATCGATTTCTTTCTAACGATTTGTTTGAGTCCAATTTCGATTTGTTTGTACCTGTGGTAAGAAACATTTATTTCTGTATGAGTGACACTGTGCACTGGCCGTGTGAATACTTGGCGAACATTTCAAACCGTTTTTACCGCACGGGGATTTTGCACACACGTCAACATATCCATCTGGTTCGGTAACTCTTTTTAGAGGCCCAACTGACGTTTCGTTGGAGGTGTCTTCACCAAACAGAGACAACTGTCGTTTCAGGTGTTTTTAACATTGAGAGACAAGATGGTGAAGCTGCTATTTCTGACGAGTTTGGTTTGCGTGTATGCCATGGAGTATTGCCAACCCGGTCATCAAGAACTCTTCGGCACTTCTTGCTACGAGTTGCTCACCGGTACGAAGACTTGGCAAGATACTCGAGACGAGTGCTCGGCCATGGGGGGTAAAATGGCCGTCCCAGACACCCCGGAAGAGCATGCGGGTATCTGGAAGATGTTCACGGAAAAGATCGCTGTCACCTCAGAAGGAGAACTGTGGATCGGCTGCGAAGAGAATAAGACAGATGGAAGGTGGGTCCAGGCTGGTTTGGGAGACTACGAATGTGTTAACCTTCAATGGGCTTCAAAACAACCTAGCAATCATGCTAAGGAACATTGTCTAGAGATGAGGGGCCAATTCGACGGGAAATTAAATGACCGACAATGCGACGAACCTAACTACGGGATGTGTGAGTTTAATGTCATTACCGGTACCACCACACTGCCGCACCGTGCGTCTGCGAGCCCCGTGCTATTCTGCTTGGAAGCTGATGACGACGGCTACTTTAAGTCCCCCCGTGCCTAACTGGCCACTCTGCCAAGAAGGCTAAAGACAATCAGAGTTCTTAACTCTTCTGCTTCAACTTTGAGTTGCGATTAAAGACTTAAGCTAGGCTGTGTGAACACGTGAGGCCATCAACAATTATGTGCAATTATACCAAAATAGATCATGATTTTGGTTGAAAATATTTTTTAACAACTACATTTTTCCTAAAAAGGAGAATTAATTAAACTCGTTAAACAACACCATCTCTCGGATGTGACTTTTCCACGACAGCAACGATCTTTATAAACACCAACGTCTCTAAAAGCTGACTGAATTTTTTATGACAGGTTCTGTCGGATATTTGTTTAAAAACTATTATATTTTGTTTAGCCTATAATTGTCACACTTGCTTGTGTTGTAGTTGTGGGTTTGGTACTTGAGTTTGATTTTACTGCATTTAAGTAAAGAAACATCAACAGCAACAATCAACACCAACTTGCCTGTAGTTCTAGCTAAACAACAATAATTTAAACTCATTGTGAACACAAAGGCATCGTAAATTTGTCAAATTCTTGTTTAGACAGTGGTTTTAGACAAGTAAAACCTGGTGATTGTACACTCTGAAACATTTTTGTAGAAAAGAAAATACTAATATTAGCATTGAATATAACATGTTTAAAGCAGATATTTCCAGCTTACGGAGTGCTCCTTCCGTAACAGAATTCATTTCACCACAATCTCTGCTCCTTACAGTAAGTAAAATTTTCACTACTTGCCGACATTGTAGTTCTAAACTGGGCAAAATTACCAACAACCGCTTAGCAAAAAATATTGCTTGTTAAATTACTGCTTATAGGGTGCTTGATGGTATTCTGTGGCTTGGCTGGCAACCTTAGCTAAGCACAATTTTTAAGCGTGCTTTTAATCAAGCAATTCTTTGAAATGTGCCTATAAGTGAGTAAGCTAGTTGAGGAAAAACGTATACTGCCTAATTAATATTCTAGGAATTATTCATGAAATAGCCACCCCCGTGCTTTTTTTTTTACTGGCAAACAGTTTAATTTCACTAGAATTGGCGATTGGTTTTAAGCCAAATGACCACGCGCAAGCCTTTGTGTACTTATCTTTCTGTGAAAAGAAATCCCTGACGGATAACGTTTGAAAATAATTAACGGCCATCACCTGACCGATTTATTTCTATTTATTTTTTAGATTTGGGAATCCAGGGCAAGGACGAATTTAGTATTCGTCAAAGGAGTAATTTGTAATTACTGAGTATACCAGTGACTGTTAATAAATACACCATAATCAGAAACACGCGTCAATTTCTTTCCTTGTTTTTAATTACTGTTTTTTTAGCAAACTGGGCCAGCCAGGTACTTCAGAACTGCCTTTCCTGCAAATGATTGAATTAAATTATTTTGTATATAAGATACGGGGGAAAACTGATGTGTTATTGCATCACAACCGAGATGGGCACTGGCAAACATGTACAAACATGTAAAAAAAAAAACGATTAAAGCAAAGAAACCAAACAGAGCAAAGAAAACACCCCCCCCCCCCCAAAAAAAAAAAAAAAAAAAAAAAAAAAAAAAAAAAACAGGTTTTTAAAATCTTAACAATAATTATTATTACAAATGAAATTTGTCTATTCCTTTTATCTGTAATCTAGATCGTGTGTGTAGCTGTCAAAAACGACTGAAGCAAAAAACAAAAAAACAACAAAAAACAAGTGTTTAAAATGTTGATAACATAATTTATTACGAATGAAATAATGTATCTTATCTGTAATCACGTTCGTTCGTGAATCTGGCAATAGTTATGTTGACAGCATAAAAACCATCCAGTTTTTCTGATCTAAATCTGATTAAATGAAACTCCAATCTTACACCGTGACTATACAAACATCAATTTAAAGAGATAGGTTATTATCAGAAAGCGGACACAGTTAATGCGTTGCTATGGAAACCCATCTGTTGCTGAATCTCTTTTGTTTGGAACCGGGAGCTCAAGATGGGAGGGATTTGATGAAACGTGAGTTGATTTCATTGATCTATAAATAAAGGTAGTGGTAACTTATTGTTTGAACACACGCATGTAATATCTGCTGTTGTAATGGTATCTATGGAGACCGATGAAACACACAAAGTAATGTCAATACATTCTCGATGACCATTGAGCCCAATTTATTTTATTTTATAACACCCTTTGCAAGTATTCTGCCTGCTCAGTGGTTTAGAGCGCGTCACATGACATGTCTTAGTTTTGCTAGACGACGGCCGTGTGATAGTGCGTCGGTTTGCCATGCGCTAGTCCAAAGACTAGCACACGGCGTGCAGTACCCAGACGTCCGTTGCGTGTACGAGGATGATAAATTAATAGTCTGTAACCATTTCGGATTGCACGACACTACATGCAGCACAGTAAAAGTGTTTGCAATCTGTATTCTCGTCGTCCGTGGATTTTAGCATTCAGGTCTGTAACTTAATAATAATAGTACAGTATTTAGAAATGATTGGGGTGTTATAAAACAAATATTGACTGCTTTTACTCGTGCAATGGTTAAAAACTATGACTCCCTCAGTGATCCCCGTACCGTTCTATTTTCCCTCGGCTTCGCCTCGGGCAAATAGAACGCTCCGGGGATCACCTCAGGAGTCATAGTTTTAACCATAGCACTCGAAGCAGTCAATATTTGTATACTATGCATAGTTTGGGGATACATCAAGTGAGAATACTGGGCCCAATTTTCGTGCTTAAGCAAATTGTTTGCTTAAGCAGCTCTATGAAATTGGCCCCTGGTTTTAGACACGTGTCCCAGTGCCTTTAAGTTTTGCATATCTGTGACTGGTATCCTGGTTATTGTTGCTTAGCAAAAACTTGAAATTGGCCCGGGACAGTCAGGGTTAAGTCAGTACACCCTCTCTTCAATTTTGAATGGCGAAGAAAGAAAAAACAATCATTATGTAAAAAGACTTCGGCATCTTTAATTTCGGATTTCAAACACCATCAAACATGAAGTTTATATATTTGGACGTGCTGCACTCAAGTTGATGTTGTACAACTGCAACACGCTTAAAACATTCACTTAGATCATTTCTAGTCTGTTGTCATCACAAACGTTCAGTGAGCTTTAAAGATGTATTTTTTCACTTAAATAGTAAAATACTACAGGTCTGAAGCCTTTTATATAGGCACCTGAAGGCACACAAATTTGGGCAACAATGGTGTTTTTTCTTTCATTATTCTCTTGCAAATTCGATGACCAATTGAGCCCAAACTTTCATAGTTTAAATTCTTTGTTGCATATATTTGGATACACTAAAGTGAACATACTGGTCCAGTGTCTTTAAGGCGTCAGTCCAAACTGCCCTTGAGTACACTGTCTTTATCGAGCACTGTTTGTTGCGAGTCAAGCAAAATCGATAATGACAATTTGCCAGCTTGGTGACACCATTTTCACCCATTATGAAAACACAGTTATCTTTTAGTATACACTCTGCGTCAATTTTTTTGTTCTCAAACAATAGACAATATGTAAACAATGTAGCACCTTATGCAAGGATCCTCAAAGCGCTTCAACCCCCCCCCCAAAAAAAAAAAATATATATATATATATATATATCTTCAAATATGACTTATAAGGCCTACTATTGCCGGAGCTTCGAATAAAGATAATTCCATTGTTTTATTATTAGTATTTTTTCATAGAAAAAAAATAAACAACATTTTCACTCCCGAAAAATTAAAACCCGAAAACAGCATATATGTAAAAAAAAAAAATAATAATAATAATACTGAGAAAATAATTTTTTCGAACAATAGAGCCTACATATAAAATAGAACAAAATCAATATGTAAAACAGGGTTTTGCGTTCATGAACAAACTAAAGCAAACCTTGTCCGATTAGCGTAGTCGTCGCAAGATCGATAACAGCCAATTTGATTTATTGTTTAAGAGGCACACTGGCCTTAATTATGCTGTGGGCATACGTTTAGAAGTTGAACCATTAAATTCACATAAATATGCCATGAAATTGTGTTATTTTTGTGCAACTTTAACGGTCTGCAAACCAAACGGATAATATTTTACTCAGTTCTAAAGATGAATCATAGACTCAGAAAATAGTTTCCATAGAAACCCATCCTTTTCCGGGGCTACTCTGTCACTACGAGATGGGAATCTGGTGGCTTATTAAGATTGTCAAATCCATCCACATTCAACAAAGTGACTATGCGGGTACCAACTGCATCTCCTGTTGCAGCATTCACAAAGAGACACCATGGAAAGCCAAAAGTCGTCTGAAGTCGATCTATGGGGAGGTACATGTTTCACATAGTGGTTTCTAATCAACGAGGATACTTCAGATGAAATAATTGTGCAGGATTCCACTACAATTGTATACAACAAAAAGGTCTTCGGTTGAAATTACACACAATTTTGTTTTCGGGTTTAGAATCAAGTATTGATTTATAATCAAGGGTTACACGATTTGGCAGGATGCGCGTACTACCATTCCATCTTTTTATATTAGGTTAGCTTTCAGTTTGAAATTACACAATATTTCGAGGCTATTATTAAATGATCATATCATTCCTTTAAGTTCACCCAAGGCTTTGTTTGTTAGTGTCTGTTCATGAAATAATATGATCAATGTTTTTTTAATGATGGACCTTTAATTGATGTATTCCCGACCCAAATGTAGACCTTTTTAAATCTTTCAGTACCTCAAACCTCAGCCTCACCTTATAACATCAGGGGTCACACAAAGGTAGTCCTAACTTAGGACTAGTCCTAGGCAATGCTAAGAGATAGGACTGGTCCTAAGTTAGGACCAGTAACTCATCCTAACTTAGGACTAGTCCTAGGCAATGCTAAGAGATAGGACTGGTCCTAAGTTAGGACCAGTAACTCATCCTAACTTAGGACTAGTCCTAGGCAATGCTAAGAGATAGGACTGGTCCTAAGTTAGGACCAGTAACTCATCCTAACTTAGGACTGGTCCTATTTCTTAGCATTGCCTACGACTAGTCCTAAGTTAGGACTACCTTTGTGAAATCCACCCCAGTTCCTCTTTAGTTGCAAATAAATGACGTATGACACGAGTGAAATACCTACCACTACACCAATAAGTGACGTTGTTGTGTTTGGTTTTTAGCTACTACTAAAAGATAAAAATCACCTTTGGCTGAAACAAAGAGCTTGTAAGCCCTTACTCCGAAACGTATCTGGCAAGTACGCGTGCTCCGTAGACTCCCGCGTTGCTGGAGAAATGTGACGTCAGTTACAAAGGCTAATTGGCATTATGACGTCACACTATACTCCCCTGGACGCCGTACAGCTAGCTACACGCGCGTTGGGCTACTACGCGACGCGTCATGATAAAACAAACAAACACAGTAGTTCATGTTTCTACACTTTGCAGAGGGAGAGACGGGCCTGTCTCTTAAACGCTTCATAAATAAAGTAAGACTCTTAAAAGATGGTTGGCTGTTCCATTTTGGTCCAGAATCTACGCTGGTAACAATCAAACTCTGAATCACTAGAAGGTTTTCAGTATGCAGCAGTGGATCTGTATCAAGGCGTTGTCGCTGGTGCTCGGCTTGTCAACATGCATT
Source organism: Asterias rubens (assembly GCF_902459465.1). NCBI lineage: Eukaryota > Metazoa > Echinodermata > Asteroidea > Forcipulatida > Asteriidae > Asterias > Asterias rubens. Next base: position 7,327,152 of record NC_047079.1, read on the forward strand.
GTCATAGGTACTTATTCCATCTTAACATTTTATGTTTAAACATATCGTAGACATAGTAAGCCATGATAATGTTGTACACAATTAAAGTGATAATCTTAACTTTGAAAACGGTTTCACATTGTAATTTCGTGACGTATGTTTTTCTGTTTTCCCTTTTTTCCGTTAATTTAGGCCCTCCATTTAAGATTAGATTCTGACGAGATCATTTTTAGAAAATGGAAATAAAAACATGTGACTAATCATGTAGGCCCACTATTTTTAAATTTAAGTAACTTGTTATACTTTACATAATACCTTACATAATTGACACAATATCGTTGGATTTTGACTCACAACATCCGGGTTTTCTTTCTCTTTTATTTGGCGGCGATCAAAACTAGCGGACGGGTTTCTGTCAGAGTGGACAATGAGGGCGCCTTGCGACGATCAACATTTCCCCCCTTCCTCAATGACCGATAAGGGCGATGATTCTCGTTATCCATGTACGATGTTTCTGGAAAAGATATATCTTGAAGGTATCTGAGGTTATGTCTTTACTACCCCCACCCCATCCTCCCCACCCTGACCTTTTCCAGATCATCAACTGTTCGGTCAAGGTAAAAACAAACAGCCCATAGCCATTGTTTACAAAAGCAGAATATCTGAATGAACTTTGCAGCTGGAAAAACAAAAACTGATTCATCCGGGACAAAAATCGAAGTCATGATTACGATGTTTTCTTTTAAAATAGCAATCATAAAATACAGGGAAGAGAATGTTTTTGAAAGACAGACAATCTGCCTTATAACCTTCACCTAATTCCAAACCACACAGCATTTTACTTGATTCTGCACTAGTCAACTGATTATGCTTTATATGGTAAATTCACATGTTATTAAGCGTTTCCCTGTAAATGTAACAAATATTGGTTGATTTGCCTTCAAATACTCCATGAAAGAGTATTGACTGGTTTATTGGAGGAGGAACATCATGGGCAGTGGACAATTGTGTGCTCCTTATATACTGTTTTAACCCACCTTTTCTTGACTCATTGCAAAATTGATTGTCATGTACTTTATTTGGGATATTGACCCCATACCTGACGTCATCATTCCAACAAATCTTTTCTCCGACATTTTGGAGATACCTCGTCTGTTGGTGCAGAGTGTGCATTTTAGACAAGATTTGTATGCGCTATGAGACTAGTATCTTTACGCCAAAAAATGGCACCCAATTGTTTTAAAGTGATTATCTCCTCATTTGTATCCCCAATTTCAATATCTGTTTCAGAAAACGAGAGTTTCATGTTTTACTTCTCGAGTGCCGCGAGCAGACATCCAGTATTTTCTACTTTCCTTGCGTGTCTTGCTACAGTCCTGTTGTACCTCGCTCATGTTACCTTCAAATGGGACCACCGTCATTCGGCTGTTTACTTACCCGGTGTTTGGGAGCCGAGGCACGGCCCGGTCAGAGAGCTCAGGGTACGGTGGGTGGACGAACAGCCAGAATTCTCGTTGTTTGAATGGAAGAGATGTAACAGTTGTCATCGTCTGAAACGAGTCGGCTAAAACAACAAATGAAATAAAGTTAAAGATGGCATTTCACATTAATTTTGTATAAACAATTTTCATTGCTTCTCGATTTAAACTTGGTATGTTTATTGCCTAACACACTTGACTCTTTGCAGTTTTATTAAAAACCAAGTCATTAATAACTGATCACAAAGGTAACCTTTGTCAAGTTTATTTGGAGAGTTTTCCTCAAAAAGTAACTGTTTGATTTAAAATCGAGGTGTGATTTATTTTCCTTTTCCTGCTAGGGATAAGAATAACATCATTTATTATGGGATTCATTGACATAAGAGATCAATCGCACGTCAGGTTAAAATAAATCAATAACCTAGCCTACACGGTCCCCCATTAAAGCATAGCTTGAATAAAAAAAATAAAAAAAAAAAAGGATGACTGAGAGTGCTTAAAGGCATGGGCACCTTTGGTAATTGTCAAAGACCTGCATTCTCACTTGGTGTATCCCAACATATTATGCATAAAATAAAATAATAAATCTGTGGAAATTCGGGCTCAATTGGTCATCAAATTTACAAGAGATTGTGTTAGAAAAAAAACACCCTTGTTGCTTATATTTGAGTGAGAAATTACCCTTTCTCAAAAACTACATTACAGAGGGAGCCGTTTCTACAATGTTTTATATTACACCACTCCCCATTACTCGTTACCAAGTAAGGTTTTATGCTAACAATTATTTTGAGCAATTACCAATAGTGTCCAGTGCCTTTACAACTCAAGTTGTTGTCTCTTCACGGAGCAAAGACTATACCGTCGATGGCGATGAAACACCGGGGGGAAAGCTAAGTCTGTTTCCGCTCAGGTGCGTGAGTGCTCACTCCTCGTACTATAATTCATCATCTCACACCATCATCAGTGACCTTGAGAACTTAATGCAAAGCCAACAACCTTCAAATTGAATTAAAACGCCAGGAAGGAAAAACTTGTGATATCTAAGAGTCTTTTGTGATCATCTTGATTTTTTAAAAATTGTTTAGTGGTGGATGAAAGTAACCAATCCATATCTCGATTGACCATTTAAACTGTGCAGCCAGCACTAATTCATTATTCATAATTACTGTTTCTTGATATTAAATGTCAATGCTTAAATAAAACTCTTCATCCGTGTACGTCCATAGCCGTTTCAAATTGTTGTCGTTGTTGTTACTGGTCACTGGAAAAAGGTTTTCACGAATCCATTATCTCAAAGGTTCTTGCTCTTTGCTCAAGGACAACCTCTTTGCTAAACAGGAAGGCCACTGATTGGCTAATGCTTGAGATGGCAGCAACCTCGGGTATCTAACTCGACGGTCAATATTTAATACATTGTCATCGCGCACGTTATTTTCACACTGTTTGATACAATGTAAATAATATGGATATACTATCTTGGACTTTGGGAGAAGATTGTAGTTAAAGACATACAGTAGATACATAAAGACAGCGTCAATCGTTCATTATTACAAATAAATTGCATTTGCATTACGGCATAACGGTACCTCAAAGTGACACGACACGTAAAGAATGTGAAACAAAACTCACAATACGTTGCGATGGCATGACGCGGAGTCACGACACAAAGGCCCACGACAACACGACGTGACACGACACGGTGAGTCATTAATGACAAGCCAGGAGACATGAAACGACACGTCGAGTCACGAGTCACGACAAGCCACAAGACACGAAACACGTCGAGTCACGACACGACAAGTCACGACACAAGACACACGCCAACATAAAATGACGACACTTTTGAAAATGTACTTTTATCACGATTGCAAAATATCCCATTCCGTGTATGACCAAGACCACCATTGATATTAAAAAGCAACTGCTGATCAGTTTATAACATCAAACGTACTTTTAAAATCACATCCCTCAATAGCCAAAGCAACATCGAACTGTGTGAAGATACAAGCAACACTCTAGCGTTAACACCCAGATCACGTGAGGGGTTCTCCATTCCCGCGTTATCCCGTCAGGCATCACTCTAGCCAGAAATATAGAAATAACCATCGCATTTTGAAGTGGTATCGCTTGAATAAACTTACCTACTATTGTATAATTCGGTGATAAGATTGCATCTGCTTCAATGAAACTGATTCTTAGTGTCCATCACAGTGTGGCGAGATTGAACTTGATAGGTGCATAATCGAAACTTCTCACGCACTGATGCTTCTTAGCAAATATTGATTCTTTTCTTGTTTTGTTGTTTTCCGTCTCTCTAACTTTCTTCCTTTTTTCGGAGGGGACTTTATCAATGAATATTTCGATGATTTACGAATGACTGTCGCATGATGGCGCAACTCATTGCGTTGGAAATAGTTGAAGGACATCTTAATGTGTATCTGAGGGAAGACAAAAATAAATAATCCATATAAGTGGTTGGTTTCCATCATGCTGGTTGTGAGTGAGACTACTTCGAGATAAGAGCATATTTGGATTTTCTGATTTGGCGGCGATTTGAGGAGCAAAAGAAATAACTAATATGAAATTTTGCAACAACAATTACTTAACCCTGCAACAAATTATAATTGATTACCTGTTTGGCTGCAACGCCCCTGGGGTACGTTGTGTTGCTGACAAGCTTTTCCCATTGATATGATTAGAGGTTTATTTGACATGTGTTCGTGTGTTGCCTACAATGTCCATGCATTGCCTCGGCTAATTAAAGCTTAAATTGAGTTTTCACATCACTTTTGTTTTCCTGAAGACCAACATAACATAGCGGTCGAAACGTCAAGTAATTGAACGATTAGTTCTTGTGCATTCCATGATTATTTATAAATAATGTCACTTGAAAATCGTGTTCTGATCCATGAGTTTTCACGTCACAATTGTTTTCCTGAAGATCATCCGAACATAGCGGTCGAAACTTCAAGTTATTAAACGATTAGTTCTTGTAAGACTCCAGGATTATTAATAAATAATGTCACTTAAAAATCGTGTTCTGATCCATCAGGGATTAAATTAACGTCACCTACGTAAACACACATGTATTGTTTTCGATTCGAAAGTCACTCCCAGCAAAAGGTCCTATCACTGATATCCCTAACCATTGAACGGTGAAATCTGGACACGCTACAAATGTTACATTAAAAACACGTCACTGTTTGTTGAGCTGAGAGGATTCGATTGTCAACTAAACAGTACCCAGCTTGATGCTGTATCAACCAACATGGAGATACATGTTGAAGTGGTGCGTGTGGAGATATCAAAATAATGTATAATAATCTGATAGGCTTGTACAGTGCGCATGAAGATATCAAAATGTTGAAGGGTAGAAATAGCCATGACGGGTTATATTGACTATTCTGGTCATACGTTTATATCATTTTCTTCGCCGTCCATGGGTTAAGAAAAAAAATTCCCGCATATACAAGGACAAGTTGAACGACTAGCCCAGATGGAATCTGCGCGGGAGATAATGTGCTGCACCTGCCTGATAAAAACCAAAAGTTACGGCCGACGAAACAGCGTGGCCCCGCTGGGTTCGGACACCGAGTTGGGGAACGTTGTCTGCAGGACAGACCTGTCTTCGGAGAGGGGCAAACAGCTCCAGATTGCCCGCCTTAGTGTGGTCTGCGCTCTGGCTTCACTCGCTCTTATTTTCTCGTCTCTGGTCGATATTCAACACTTCACTAATCTTGAGTTTGCTCTCCGTAAAGCACGTACTCTATTCACGAACCTCACGGGGGATGAAACGCTCTTGCACTCTTTGCAAGTTGAAAGTGCCATGTCTGGATTCTGGCACAGGTGGAATAGTAACTGTAGGACTAATATGTCTTCAAACCTAACTGAAATTTTAACTTTTGAAGCTGGTCTTCGTCAAAGCTATACAAACACTGACCTTGCTTGGAGTACATGTACCTTAACCTATTGTGCCTCTTTAGATTCCATTGAAACCATTGGGTCGACCATCAATGACATTTTGCAGACGATAAAAGTGCACCGTTCCCGCCCAAACCAAATCTCTTCCGTCTCAGGGGTTGGTTTTTACTACAACCTTACCGGTTCGTTAGTAACGGCTGTTTCGAAACTTATAAGTAAATCTGAAGTTGAGAATTCTGGAGTTTTTATTGCAAGTTACGATTCGCTGATGTTAGCGAAGGATTATTATAGCAGGGACATGTATGGTGGGGCAAGTTTCTACGCAGGAACATCAACTCTGGGATTTGAGTCAACTCTTTCTGTTGGAGATGCTTTCTTTGCTCATGCAGTTAACATTGATGAGGATATTTTGAACGTCTTTAAAGATGAGTTTAATGGAAATACTACCCGGGAAATTCTTGAAGAGATGTCTAAGATAAGACAAACGACTGTAGAGAGGACGGGCAAGTGTGATTTTGCAGAAGCCTTAAGGTGGTTGGACACCTCGGCGGAGTTTCTTGTAATCTTGCTTGAGATCCAGCGCAACCGGAGAGCGCGACTCATCGAACATATCACCCTTGAAATCGAGTCCACGACCCGTCTGCTTGCCTTGGAGTTCGCGGTCACGATCCTCGTGGTCATCTCGTTCCCTTTGCTTCTTCATTCAGCGTGTAGCATGACCGGGTGGATTCAAGACTATATCAAGAGGCTACAGGGGAAGACGTTAGAGCTACAGAGAGAGAAGATGATCGTGGAGGGGCTGCTGTTTCAAATGTTACCCCCGACCGTAGCCAATCAATTACGGAGGAGCAAATCGGTGCCCGCTGAGAGCTTTGACAGCGTCACAATATTCTTCTCTGACATTGTCGGGTTCACATCCATCTCTGCTCAGATAACACCTATGCAGGTACGGTACCCCACCCCAACCCGCACACATTCAAGTGTTTAATAATAGCCCCTAGGCGTGCACGCTCCTTTGCTCCACGCTTGGTCCTGGCAAACAAGGACCTAATTGTTTTCCTTGGAATAGCAATCGTGGACCTATTGTCTTTAATGTTATAAGTACTCGGTCTTAATATCGCTACAATTTCACTCAAATAAAGCTTTATGGAACACATACTCTGTGAACATTTCGTTGTTCCCTCAAGCTTTATGGAACACATACTCTGTGAACATTTCGTTGTTCCCTCTTGGGTGTGCACTGCCGACTAGCGGCACTCACAAAACAGGAAGTCGCGGGAAGTACTTGGAATTCCAATTGTGCCCGTTTCCTTTAATTTATAATGATTTGGGTTTTAACACGTCAAAGATTAATGTGAATGAAAGTACACTTCTTGCCACCTGATTTAAAACCCTCAATTGAAGCACCTGTTTAGTCCTAACAGCGGCACTCGTTTTATAGTTTGAATGAGTGTATTTAATGATATTCATGTTCATGTCTCGTGGTCCAACTCATTCAGCGGGGCTCGAAAGGCAAAATTGTTCCCGAACATGGGGCACCACCCCTTGAATCTAGGACAGTAACGTGCAAATATGAAATATACATCAGATAAACTTTTAAGCTTTTAAAAGCCGACTATAAAAGCTCACGGCCCTCACATGTAGGTTACGGTTAATCAAATTTAGCCTAAATGAACCACATTATTCGAGGCTAAACCAGTAAAAGCGAGTCGTCGCCCCATTTCCATATTTCACTTAAACTTCTCGAGACATGTTTTAAAGCCTTTTTTAAATACGCTTGATGGAACCTGAAGGATATAATCACCTTTTCATCTGGCTAAGCCTGTGCCAGATGCAATTGTGTCCGCCATGCAATACTGTCCGCTCCGGACACCTTTGCATGTGCAATCGTGTCCGAGGCTATGCAAAAACCGTCCGGTGGACATGTGCATGACTGTACATGTATGTGCGCGCGTAAGCGACCGTGCATGCACTGAACCTACGTATATGCAGCATGAATATTTACCTTCTTTATGATCGCAACGAATACCCAACGGCCGAACATTTCCCAGCATGTCACTCATGACATGCACTTAGCTTGTAAACAAAATGGCGAACGTGTTCTGTCATCGACTAGGGGCGTGTTATACTGCAAGGACGGTTTTGCACGGGGCGGACACAACTGCATATGCAAATGTGTCCGGGCGGACATAATTGCATTATGCAGCAGCGTCCGGGCGCACACGATTGCATATGCAAAACCGTCCGGCGAACATTATTGCATATGCAATAATGTCCTCCGGATAGTATTGCATAGAGGACATAAGTGCATGCGACACCGGATTCTTAGAGCGTGTAGCTATAGAGGGAGAACTAGAGCGACTATCGACGCAAGAAAACAAACAAGAATTCGACATTCTTGGAGCTCATATGATTACATTAAGAAGTAAAAAGCGTAGGCGACAAGAGATGGCTATAAAATCAATTTTTTTAAAAATGCGAAGATTACCCCCAACCCGATGTTGTATTGTATCGTTCAAAATACACCAAGCCACAAATTATGCTATTTGTTTTACACTATGTGCCAACCGAATAAAACTCTAACCCCAAACGAACTTCATGACAAAATTGGTTAAAATTAATTTGCCGTTCCGTGAACGGTTATTTTTGACATTTTAATTTAATCGCACTCCGAGAAACCCTGAATGAATATTTCCCCATCATCCTTTTAAATACATTCTACACAAACAATTCAATGACCTTTGCCTGATACTATCTCTTATTGCTACTTGATGATGTTAACAAAATGTGACATTGGGGGACAACAGTTTCAATTTATAGACAATTTGATAATGCCGTATGGTGCCAAACTCTCTTGTTCTATACACCAATTCAACTTGATTAAAGCAAAGCATTGCTGAAAAGGAGAAGACAGTATGTTCTCTTTATACCAAGACGAGAGGAAAACACAGTATGAGTCAGGGAACTAAACAGACATGACAGTAGGATTTTAAAATATACAAATTGGTTATTAAAAAGGCTTGCGGTAGCACCGTTGGACTTAAAATCTTGCACGTGCAATACTGTCTGTGCAGCAGCACCGAACATGAATATGAAGTGCATTTTAAATTTCCATCTTCATCTTGGTTTATTTTTTTATATATTTTGTTCTTACTAAAAAGGGGCAACAACAAAGTGGATTAATTTGTGTGAAAGTTGCTTCAAAGGGCTGTTCGTTCATAATTGTTTCATTTCTCCTTTCCGTATAATAGTATTCCTTTCTCAAGGGTCACTTCAAACACCTCGAAAAACAAATATTGCTCGCCCTTGGAAGTAATTATCCCAAGTTATATACAGTATACTTTATATCTCTTCCGAGATGAACGATTCTAAAAATTTAATTTAAATTGAGAAATTTGGAAGGAGCAGATGTGATACAGTAGAACGGGTATAATTATTAGATTTGTTGGTAAGATATTAAAGAAGTGTGAGAAGAATATTTTGTTGGTGCGTCTCGTCGTTCTGTTCTAATCTCATTAAGCAATCGTGTGACATTTTGTAATTATCTCAAACCATTTATATAACCATTTATATTTATTAATTTATTTTATATGCTCTTTTGTTTCAATTTGTTTTGTATTTTTCGTAATTTTCTGTATTTTTGTTTCATATCTTATTTACTTGTTATTATTATTGTATCCGGTGGCTGTTTGTTGGGGATGTCTATTTTTTTGGTATTGTTTGTGTTATTTGTTCTTGATTGACTCAGATTTGGTTTTCTGTGGAGCTTTTTCTGTTTCAATCAAAGCATGTATGAAATACACAGTGCGTTTTTCCCCAATAAAGCAAACATAAATATCTGCAAAATTATTTGAATTGTCCATCTTCTGCGACTGCTTTCCTTTTTCTCTGCCTCGTCCTTAACTATTCATGTCTCTTCCTGCCTGACCTCAATCTGTCACGAGAATTCCAGATTACGTGTAGATTGTGTTCTGTAGTCACTTAAAAAGACTCTGCCACGGTCATGACTGTCGGCAAATGTATCTGAATGCTTTGAGGCTGCCCCCCCCCCCCTCCCAGCCTGAGGGACCTTGACTTATCTTCAAGACATCAATGCATGTTCTTGGCGTTTTAGTTGATGTTTGAAAGGATCAATGGAATCACTGTGAGTAATGTCCATACACTGACATTTGCTCATTTACCGTCACAAATTACAGTTTAAATTAGATTTTTTCAAAGTATAAAGACAGTTGTTATGTTAAATGTTTGGGGAAATGTTTTTGTATTGCAACCTCATTCATCTGTGTGTGGGTGTTCCTTGTCACCAAATATCAAGTATGCACTGGTCGACTTATTTGTTGTAACAATAGACTGATGTATACAATGGCCGCAATGTTTCCATGCCAACTTCACAGACCCAGCTACCATTGCTCTCATTTCGGTACCTTCTTGAGACCACGGGAAAATAAAGGGGGGGGGCTGCATACGGGAATTCTAAAGACCGGGCGCTCGACAAGGAATGTTGCGTACACAGTCCATGGGGAAATCTTTAGTATAATGGATAAAAGAAAGAACAAAGATGTCTCCTCATGAATGCAAAGCGAGAGTGTGCACTTGCTGCTGTGAGATCTTTGCTTGCGACTTCAAGCAAGTCGTTGTACCAGACAATTTTCAAACTGAACTCATAAAGTGTTTCTTAAAATACTATACAAAATAGTACTGATGTTTTGTATCTTTTATTTCCCATAGGTGGTAGACATGTTGAATCGTTTATACATGTGTTTCGATGGCCGTATCGACATCTACGATGTATATAAAGTGGAGACGATTGGAGATGCCTACATGGTGGTCAGTGGTTGCCCTCATCTCAACGGGGATAAACATACCGGGGAGATCGCAACGATGGCCCTAGACCTTCGTAGTGCCATCAAGCAGGTCCAGTTGCCCCATGACCCGGAGAGAAAGCTAGAACTCCGAATCGGTATTCACACTGGTAAGGATTTCCATTTTTAACGAAAATTCTCAAATTCTGAAAAGGAAAGTCATTATTAAAAGGACCCAATGGAACTAAGGTTTTGGGGGCTATATCCTTAGATGATTTTGTCAGTTTTTCTTTCTTCTGTAAGAGTTCTATTTTGGTTTATTTTATTTCATTGTTTAACCTCTCGATGCTGTGTATGTATTTGTATGTATTCGACCTTCTTGCTGTATTTTTACTCAAATAAATTCAACCAATTGATCAATTTTTACTACTCTTACAACTTTGGACATTCTTTTATTTATGTTATTATTTTTCTTGTACTGCGTTTGTAATTGGTTTTGCCTCTTGGTTTATAAGAAATAATTATTATCCTGCAGTGTACACCTGTTTGGCTGCAATGCCCCCCTTTGGTTCGAGTCGTTGTCAGAATATGCTGGCAAGCTTTCCCCCTAGATTGAGGGGGGGGGGGGGGTATTTTGTATTTCTCATAGGTTGTTTTATCCAGTGAGTTGTGAACGTGTTCAGTTATAGCCTGGGTTATAATTTTCCTCAGTAATTAAGTTTGACAATTTATTTGATCTATCGTTGACATACAAATTCTGTACACAAAGAATATACTGCCAGAGTTTTGTCTTGCCCCCATCAAACCAAATCACTTACCCCTGTTGATTGACACCCCTCTATGACATGTGGTATGGTCCAACTTAGGCTGTCATGGCCTTATATGAGACGACTGGTGTGTACGATGTGATTAAAGCAATGGAAATATTTAAATAATGTCAGCATGACAGGTAGTCACTACAGTGTTTTAAATATCTATACATAACATTTTGTATAAGTATGTGTATTTATTCTGTTATTTAGGTTAAACAGTAATATAAACTTTATAATTATTTCTGTTGTAATTGTAATTTGTTGTTTTGTAAAGCGCATAGAAATGTTAATTCATATTTTGCGCTATATAAATGTAATTTATTATTATCATTATTATTAAAATAAAAATTATTCCCGAATGATAACAAATCCGGTTTTCCGGAAACACTCACAGCAGGAAAGACACAACAAGATAATGCATTTACCGGATTCTCCAGGAACACCATTAAACAATTCCTAACTGGTTGAACAAAATGTATTTTTTATTTTTATTTTTGTATTTTTTATAAATTGCTCCCAAAAGAAGAGGAACAAATATCGATCACTAAAACCCCAAATCCAGTTTTAATCCAATCAACGTCCTTAGCATTAACCCGTTGAAAAACATCCTTATTAAATACAGTAACCCCAAAAGTTCACATTCAAGAGATTATTGAATCAAGTTAAAAGATGGCAATGTGTAGGGTTTCCGGAGTAAAGGGTTGGCCTTTACTAAAATTAAATTTATGGGTTTTATGAAGAGTAGGAATTCCTGCTGCGGAAACAAGGGGCTATTATACCTCGTAGTTTGTTTCTTACGCTGATTGAATTATTTGTGTGGATCCGTGCGTAACATAAAAGATGCATTATATTGGCACCGACGGAAATGTGTGTAATAAACATGTACCGGTATAGTTGAATTTGTTTTATGAAATTGCTTTTCAACCCATTTATGATAAATTTAAAAAAAAATACTAAATTAATAATGACAAACTTTATATTTTTTTATAATTTTTAACAATGTTGTTTTGTTTACCCTAGTATTTGTTTAGCTTACTCGCAAAATGTGACGCACATAATATTTCAGGATTTTCTCTGAACCTCCTTGAGAATTCAGATTTTCCTTTAAAGCAGTGAAATAGTCATCAATGTGATAAATAAATAGTCCACAATGTGTCTTAAAGGCAGTGGACACTATTGGTAATTACTCAAAATAATTATTAACATAAAACCTTTCTTTGTGACGAGTAATGGGGAGAGGTTCATGGATAACATTGTGAGAAACGGCTCCCTCTGAAGTGCCATAGTTTTTGAGAAAGAAGTAATTTTCCACGAATTTTATTTCGAGACCTCAGATTTAGAACTTGAGGTCTCGAAATCAACCATCTAAACGCACACAAGTGTGACAAGGGTGTTTTTTTCTTTCATTATTATCTCGCAAGTTCGATGGCCGATTGAGCTGAAATTTTCACAGGTTTATTATTTTATGCATATGTTGAGATACACTAACTGTGAAGGCTAGTCTTTGACAATTACCAACAGTGTCCACTGTCTTTAAAGTGTGGTTTTGTTGTTCTTATGATACACAGAGTCTGTAAATCACCTGATTTGTAACATCTAAAAGGTTCTGATGGCTCTAGAATATGAGAGAACCCAAGCCCAAAAGCCCTTTTCAGGAATTTTCATAAATAATCTTCCAATTTCCTCTTTGTATGTTTTAGGGCCGTGTGTTGCGGGTGTCGTTGGTTCAAAGATGCCTCGATATTGTCTTTTCGGTGACACCGTAAATACAGCTTCAAGAATGGAGTCAAACAGTCTACGTAAGTTCATTTATTTTCTTGGAAATAAAAATATATGTTTTTCTATAAACATAATGTTCGTATTTGGTATTTTTATTTTCGTTTGTTATCTCACGTACACGCCATTTTCAGTCTGTACTATGTTTTTATTTGATATTTTTGAATGTTCGTTTGTTCTATTTTTCACGTACGCCATATATTTCGATGTGTATTACTCTACTTGTTACTATGGTGATAATGTGATCTGATGTAGATTAGTTTGAAACATTTTGTTTTCAGCAAATAAGATCCACGCCAGTGACGTCACATACATGGCCCTGTCCAAAGACAGTTCGTACGAGATGGAAAAGCGAGGAGAAATTAACATCAAGGTGAGACTGTTTGATAGATCTGTCTTTGGGTGAAAATAAATCACCGTTTTAGGATTCAAACTTTCTTAATGGTCAAGTGAATGCTGCAGAAATCAGTATCTGAAATGCGCTTAGGTTTCGGAGTTGTTTATAAAAATGCCACAGTGTGATTTTGTCACACAGTTAATCCACACTGATTACATGAATTTATTTAATGGTGAGTTGTGTTATGTGTATTGCATCCGATAACAGCTTTCTCATGAAGACATTCAGAGCATACTGATCGAAACGTTGTTTCACACCACGTTGAAGAACCGACACAATTACTCATAGAGATATATGTTCATGTACATGGTCTAAAGCGCCAACCTTAGTCGACTATCAATGATCACAGAAACAAAGAGACTCCTCGACAGGTCCGACCTGGGCTCAATCTCATGGCTCTGCTTACCGCCGAATTCTGCGCTTAGCGATTCCCCGCTTTACGTGTTTCTCCGCTAGTCTTGTAAGCGTAAAATGCCTAGTAGCGTGAAGTACGCACGCGCAGAAGCCCAAATTCGCCACTAACCCGTGAATTACGCTTGCAGTAAGCACATAATTCCCTGCTTCCGTACGCGCCGATTCTGTGCTTACGGTAAATAGAGCCATGAAATTGGGCCCATGCTTAGCAAAACTAATAAGCAAAAAAGGGAACCCAGTCAGAGATGGCATGTGTGAGATGTTTTTTTGAATGATAAACTTGTTTTTGCTTGTTAGCAAAATGTTTCATGCTAAGCTACGTGATTAATAAGCAGTTCATTAAAATGTGGCTTTTAGCATTACTAAAGTTTTTAAATTTTGCTTGAAATGTTAATAGGCTTTTTCTCAGCGAGAGATTGTCCGGGTCTATACTTCCCTCATGAGATTATAGGGTGCCATCATTAACGACTCTTGTTTCTAATTACCAATGATTATTGGAACAACTTGAAGCACCCTTGAGTCGGAGGCTAGTCTCGTTGCAGCTATACTTAGAGCTACGCTGAGACGTTTGGACAATTATTCTCCACCCTCAGGTGCAGAAATGTCATCAGAGATGGAATGATTAATTCCTTCTCGAGGACACACGGGAAAATGTCTAATAAGAAAAGTCAACCTTGGTATCTGAATGACGAGCTAATACCTTTTAGAGTCAGTCAGTGCTATAACCAAATAAATTGCTAATAATTTATTTCATTAAAATGAAAAGAGAGCACAAATTTCAAGTAAATTCCAGTCATATTGATTGAACTGAATTCCATTTCAATACATACATACCTACATTACAATAGAGCATTTGTAAAGCGCCTTTTTAACCAGATCAAAGCGCTGAAAAAGCAAACTAATGTAACTTTACTATACAACATTATTATACATCTGACACAAATAAAACAATTAAGAGATTTTTTTCAAAAATGAATCAGTCATGATGGCATCAATTAATTCATTGGTTTCGTTTGATTTGATTTGATTTGATTTGATTTGATTTGATTTGATTTGATTTTGATTTGATTTGAACGGTACAGTATAAGTGAGTTTAATGCTTGACATCGATTTGAAAATATATGCAAATTGTTTCAATATGTTGTTTTTTCCAGGGAAAGGGTATGATGAATACTTACTGGTTGGTCAGCCGTAAAGGATACGGCGAGCAAAATGAAAGCATGGTGTGCCATATTGACTTCGCTAAGATCAGGGCCCAAAAGAAGGCTGCACGGGAGGCCAAAAAGAAAGCAGAAGAAGAAAAAGCCAAGAAGAAAGCAGAAGAAGAGGAGGCGAGAATTAAAGAAGAGGAAGCTGAGGCCAAAAAAGACGAGGACGAAGCAGGATCTACACAAAAAGCAGAGCAAAATGAGGCCAAGAAAGACGAGGACGAAGCAGGGTCCACACAAAAAGAAGAACTAGCTGAAGCTAAGAAAGATGAAGAAGCAGAACTCACAATTAAAGAAGTGGTGGCTGTGGCTAAGAAAGACGAAGCAGAGTCCAGAAACAAAGAAGAGGGAGCTGAGACTACGCTAGATGAAGAAAAACACAAGTCAACCATTAAAATTCCACAAGACGAGTCCACAAACAACAAAGGAGAGACGACACTTGAAGGCGCTAGTAACATTTCTCCCTGGACTGAGGCTACAAAAGAAGAAAAAAAATCAGAGTCCATAAATATAGAAAAGGCAGCTGAAGCTACGCTTGATGAAGAAACACACAGGTCAGCCACTAAAAATATACCACAAGAGGAGCCTAAAAACATTAAAGGAGAGTCGACACTTGAGGGCGCTAGCATTTCTCCTGTACTTGTTTTCAAACCGGCAGCAACGGGCGCGAGTGACCACGTGGAGTCAAAGGCAGCTGATAAAGATAATTCAAATAATAAGTGAAGAAGTATTAGATACAGATAATGGTGAAGTACATGATGATTTCAAATGAGTTGGAGACAGGTCAAGAGTAGTTTTTGAATATTAAGGAGGATGGATAAACACAATATTTTTATCAAAATTCAGAAACCTCTGATTGTTATTACGCACGCCCAACCCTTACCAGCATACAACATTTTCATACATTTGTGATGAATAAATTGTGCAAGTTTCTCGCGCGTATTGTAAATGCGAAACAAAAGTCGAATGAAGATTTGTTTGTTTGTTTGTTTGATCTTTTAAAAGTATATTTTACACAATTTTCTGAAAAATTTAAAAACCAGTCTGTTAATATAAAGAATAATGTTTATGTGCGACAAATAAAGTTTTTTTAACACATTACTACCTCCGAAACAAAATCATATAAATCTTCGTTGATTGTAAAGTTACTTTATTACGGCCTAATTATATTTCATTGGCTATACTGTCCCAACTTATAACACATTATTTTGCAGCCATAAACTACGTATAAACAAGTTTCAATAAACCGAATCTTATACACATAACATTCAATTCTTAGGATCACAACTTGGTTTCGGAAGGTCAAATACGCGCGAGACTTGCACAAGTCTAGTATCATAGTTAAACACGACTCTCCCCACATATCCGGGATCCACCTTAAAAAAATGTGCATTTCATCCAAAACACTGTGCCAAACCTTTTAAAGGTTGGCTTAATTATCAAAATAGCAAGTCATCGGAGTTGTGTTTTTGTTACCTTGCATTCGAAAGAGAATACGATTCGGTGAAAGCAAACAAAGTGTCGAAAATGAAAGAAACATAAATACCGAGTCATATCAAGAATATCAGTTACTGTAGTTTTTATTTCTATCACGAAGCCTCTTCTTGAAAAAGGGTGGTTCAATATCAAATAAATTTTTACTTTGCATGCAATACATCAACGTACTATACCTCGTTCTTTTGTTTCTAACATTAGCAGCTGGGTCCATTCTCATGGCACTATACTCAGTGTAGTTTTATTACACTCTAGAAGACTCACACGTCAGAGTGAACCGGATGGCAGGTCAGAGTTGACCCGGATGCCAGGTCACAACTGACCCGTATTCCGGGTGCCAAGGGCCTAACCCATTTTCTAGGGCTAGTTCGACCAATATCTGGGTCATTTTGACACAGATTCCGGATCATCTCGACCCTGCAATGGGTCAGGCCTCAATGGACTCGGAATTTGGGTCAACTCTGAACCGGAAATATTTTCAGAGTGTCTGATGAATTCTTTACTTACCCATAGCTCATTATCTCACTGTATACTGTCAGACTCCCTGTATACACAATGCTATTTGTAGTGTTAAGTCTCAATTTAAAACAATGGACCAGACTTTTTTTAGGGTGCTGTTTCTCTTGGGCCAAGTATTAACATTCCTTCTTCTCTACCGAAAAGCTACATTGCATACCAACAAATCAAAGAATCAAATTAATAACCAAATGTATTGTAAGCTTGCTTGTTTTATAGTGTAGCTGCTGTTCTTCGTTTTTGTTTCGTAAAAGTATAATTTTGTAACTGCTGCTATGTCCACGCGATCTCAGTTAGACCAATCTTGATTAGTGTTAGTGTGATGGCGAGTGGTGCATTGTTACGATTCGGGTTCGATGGTGTGTGCGACACCTAAACGTAGCCCGAGCCCTAAATGTAGCCTGACCTAAATGGTGAGACAAGTTTGTCGACGTTTCGGTCAGAATGCGCTGATTATCTTCAGGATATTCCAGATCTCTATGAAAGTCCCCAAAGGCAACCATGAAGTTGTGATGACACTAAATGTTTTTAATTAACTCTACGAAAACTGAAAGTGCCTGTTCATGTTTGGAAGATAGTGCTTTTGCTAAATGCCTTCTAAATTGCATAAGAGTGGGTGACTTTTGGGCCAATTACGGTGGCGTACTGTGACATCTCGATGCTTTCAAGAGATTTGTTCGGTTTGGCATACAGTGCGTGGATCGACTCCTTGTGAGCGTGCGTGTCCTTGGACTGTTCGGCCGTCCTCCGTGGCTCAGTCACGGCGTGGCTGGTTGCCCTTGGTGGGGGAACTGCGGGTGGCTTGGGGTTGCAGCGTGGATCTCCAACAGTCATGTACTCTGATATTGTAATGCTTCTCTGTGGTCTTGATGTCAAGCGTGTTGAGTTCCCACTCTCCCGTCTGGTAGAGTCTTGGTCCTTGATGGGAATGGCGCCAGACTGACGTCTGTGTTTGGCGATTTTGTACAGACACAAGACAGAGACCACAATCATGATTAAGACGACCAGAATGACCCCTATGTAGAGATGAAAACTAGTGAAAGTTCCAGGAGTGTCTTCTTGTTTACAGTTGGTGATATTGAGAGCTTCGCTTGTCGCATTCAGACCGACGGCATTGGATGCAGAGCATGTCACAATGAGAGAGTTGAACGACATGCAGTTGTTGATTCTCAGGAATCTTGAAGTAGCATTCCGGCTTACGTCTTGAAACCCACTATCAGAAACATTCCACGATAACCTACTGGTGCCTTCCTGCACAGTCCAAGAATAGTGCGACATGTCGGGCACAGCTTCTGATCGACACTCTAAGTGGAGCTCGACCATCCCACTTTCGCTGTTGTACTTTTTGTCGACAGCGACAGTAACGTACCCAACCCGCACCTTCAATGGAGTAACCGAGCAGTTGGGCCCCCTCGATCCGCCCCAGCCCGCTATGCATACGAAACGTCCATAGTTATCGCCCCCGCGAAGGCGATGTTTCACACTACTCGTTGAGCCTGGCTCAATCACGCGTGATTCTGCGAGAAGAGCACTCTGAGCGTTAGTTCGGGCCGAGTACCATGATAGCAGGGTGGGAACTTTAGTGTTATTTGGTACTCTGCACACCAGTGACACGGTATCATTTACATGTGGGGTCGTTGGATTCAAAGTACAGATTGGGGTAGGAGGTTGAACAACAGTCAGATGAGCAGAATCAGAAAGTAGTTTTGAAGATGGCGAACATCTGAGGTCACCTCCTTGCTTGGGACGAACTTTGAGAAGCAATAGCGTTGAAATACAGTCTTTAAACAAAACTATTACATCTTGTCTAGCATTTGTCTCTCTGTAAGCAATCGTTGTTGTTGGTGTTCCATTAGCCTCCGCCTCATAATAATGAATCCAGACTATTCTCTCGCATTTTTTAGTTCGGCATGTGAACGTCGCGTTGCCTCCAACATCGACAGTAACATCATTTGGTTGTATAAAAAACACGCCATTTGATGATGAAGTCCCAAGCACGAATATTTGTATGCTACAGATAAGCAGTAAAATGCATAAAGCCATATTAATTCAGTGATTTAATCAATTAAAACAACAACTGAGGCCTTATAGGTAGTGTGGACTCGGATTAAATGGATCAATGTTATTTCAAATTAACTTATTACAACTAAAATTGTTGTGCATTGCTCAGTGAAGATGTTTCCCTTTTCGTTTGCATCAATTTCAGTTTTACATTCGATGTGACTTATTTCAATATTGTTATATGATTATTTAAATTTTGTTTCCTTTTACAAGAGTGCACTTTGATGTTACACCTATAAATTAACAACCTTGGCAAAATAGCGAAAGAGAAATAGTTTATAGAATGTGTCAATTAAAAGCTGAAACAAAAAAAACAAGTTAAACAAAACATTGAATTACTTGTAAAAAAGTAGGTCTACTCTAGGCCTGTGGATCTTGGCACGTTTGATGCTGAAGTACCGATCAAAATACAGCATCTCTTACAGACGGGGTTAACCACAAATTGACCAAAGTCTGGCGATAAAAACTTTCTAATTGGGAAGCAGCAATTAGCTAAATGAGTTGGTTACATCACTTTGGTAGAATTGGAGCAATACCCGGGATCCTGCCTAATATTGACAATTCTGACAAATTTCATCATGAAGAAACGCACAATTTGATTAACTTGCAACTTGTTATGAACGTCATCTAAAAATTTGCAAAAACCCAAGAACTATCCAATCTCCATTAAGGTGTACGTGGCCGGTGGGGGCGCCCTGCCCTTCTCTCCTTCCAGCCAAAACTATACCCATATTTGGGAAAATATTCATGTTCATAAAGGTGCAGTAGTAATTATATTAGTGTGGGAACAAAACTGCCTGTGACCGAAAATAAAACTTATTACAGAGTTTGGTCTCGTAAAAAGAAACGGTATTTCCCGTTTCCTGGTTGCAGCTAAAGTGTGTGAACAACTCGTACTACTCCCGTGAAACTGCTGGTTCTCAAGAGCGAACAAAGCAACCTCTTTCGATTTTGGAATCACTCAATTGTTTAGATAGTGGTTGGATACAACAACACTTATATGTAAAAATCTCGTTATAAAAGGTGAGATATCGCTGAAGATCAGGAGCAAATGCAAAAGGGAAACTCCCTGAAAGGACACACAATCTGAGAAGCGTTACAGCAGTATCGCTTCTCGGATTCAAACTTTGGGCATAAATCTGATATATTTTAGGTAACTTCAAAGTGAAGCATTTCTCAAAATGCTTTGTAAAATCAAAGGCTGCTGTAGGCTTCTAACCCGTCATTATATCTTTTTGAATTACCGAACGTATACATTCCCTCTAAAGGCATGGGCACTATTGGTAACTATTCAAAGTAATTGTTAGCATACAAACTGACTTGGTAACGAGCAATGGAGAGCTGTTGATAGTATAAAACATTGTAAGAAAGGACCCCTCTGAAGTAACGTAGTTTTCGAGAAAGAAGTAATTTCTCAGAAATATTTGAAATGAATTCGAGACCTCGAGTTCAAGAATCTGAAAGCACACACAGCTAATATGCGACAATGGTGTTTTTTCTTCCACTCAACTCTCTTAACCTAGACGACGAATTGTTCAGCTCGTGTTTACTGCCATGTGACGAGTCACGGGTTGAGTATTATTGCATAAACAGTTATTCAACAATAATAATGTTTGCAACAGGCGGATATTACATTGTTTTTATTCTGTTGTTTTGTGTGTGTGTGGGGGGGGGGTCTTGGAGCGTCGCAAACAACCATACTAATCCTATACACTTACCGGTAAACACGTTACACGTTACCGGTAAACTATAGGTCATGACGTTATATAGTGAAAACAATGAGAGAAGCAGGTTGGGTTTTGTCGTGGATTTTGTGCACGGTCATAAAAGGTGCACGAACCGTTACCAAGCTAATCAGCGTGGTAACGGTAATTTTCACAAGAATGACCATGCTGCTGCCTCTATAAATAACTTTGATTGAGAACATATAAGAGTTAAGAACTTCACGGCCAAGTTAAAAGTGTAAATTTTAAAAAGTGTCTTCTAAAAAAGTCATATGATTTTGTTGTCAGTCATTATATTTTGTTAAGCTGTCAAATCAATTCGATACACACTCGTTTTCATTCTATGTTATTAGCGAGCTTGCTTATTTACAGCCTTTAATACTGATTATTTTATAAAAGTTCAGATATCTTCACCTGACATTACTAATCTATAAACATTGCAATAATGTCTAGTTTTGGACAATAACTAACATGATCGTCTATGTGGAAATCGGTTTTTCTTTTGTGATGTCTAGATTTTTTTTCTCTTCTTTTCTGCTTCCATTCCTTCTTGGTTTTTCCCCGTTTTTTGCAGCTTTTTCCCCCCTTTTTCTGTATAATAAACGCAAGCATATTGTAGTAATGTTAAATGCATCGCACCATCAGGATATCAAATTGCCAAGCAACAAGGAATAATTGCAAAAATACGATATCAAAACTCATAGTAAAATGTTATAAGCGAGGCGAAAATTAAGGGTTGTTGTATCAACCTTTACTGTTGGATAAATACAATGATTTGAAGAAGAAAGTTCCAATTAAAGTAAACTTTGTGTAAAACAGTTACGTTCGGTTGCAGTGGTTACATAAGTATAACAGCTCTTACAAATGCATGGTTATAAAACTAGCTTAAATGTACAAAAGGTATAACTTTCCTTTCAGGATTGCATATAGACCAAAACATTTAAAACAATGTGTCTTGTGGAACTGAAATATCCATAGTTAAAATGTACAAATTTATATTCCGATATTTTATAGTATGTATATATAGACGATGGTGGTACAAATACACGCCAATTGAGAAACCAAAACACTCTATAAAAAGTATGATTTAAAAATATATTGAATTCCGTTCTATTCATGGTTTGCAAAGATACTACAGCATTTAGACAGATGTTTTTTAGAACAATTTGCTCAGTAAAAAAGTCACATTTTTACAAAACATTATACCCTCCTCTTCAAATGGCGGCATTTAAGCCATATACAGATGTTATGATTTTATAACATTATATGCCGCATACGATTACTATTTTTCAAATAACATTCCTTTCTTTTTATACATTAGGCCGTTACAAGTGCAGCCAAGTCAAATATATGAACCGGCCCAGTTCAAACTTCCTGCGAATGCGATGCAGACGCTGTTTGTCTTAATGTGACGCAAGAAACTTCAAATCGCGTTCGCAGGAGGCTAGGCGCAATCGCAGGAAGTATAAACCGGGCTAACGCTGTTAAAAACAAATGTGTTCAAATAATAATTATAGTACTTTATACTCAGTTATGACACAATGCATACAAAATATACAAATTTTTAGTAAAATAGAGGTAACAAAATATCAAGTAGAAAGTTTACAAACTGTTGTTATAAAGTCTTGTTTATATCTTGTATTCAAATCTTGCATATAAAAAGGGCAAAATCAAGGTACAAATGATTTCCCATCGTTTTCTGAAATAGATAGGCCTAATGCGCCAGTGCGCTTCTCCGTGTTTTTTTTTTTTCTTCTTTTTTTCTTCTTTTTTTCTTCTTCTTTTTTTTCTTTCTTTTAATTCTTTTAAAGATATAGCTTTCTTTTAACTCTCTTAAAGGGAAGGTACACTATTGGTAATTGTCAAAGACCAGTCTTCTCACTTGGTGTGTCTCAACATATGCAAAATATAACAAACTAATGAAAGAAAAAACACCCTTGTCACACGAAGTTGTGTGCTTTCAGATAGGAATAAAAGACTTCTAGCTAGAAGTCTTTTATTATTTTAGTGAGAAATTACCTGTATTACAAAATCTATGCTACATGGTCTTGTAGGAGATGGTTTCGTAAGTTTCAAAGTCATCAATCTCTCGAGCCTCGTCGGATTGATCAAGCTGACAAGAGGACCCGCCAAGTCCAACCTCTCCAACTGTCATGTAACTTGGTAGAGTAATAGGCACCCTGGCTTCATTACTCCCGGTGGTTGGTGTAACACGCGCTGTAAGCTTACTCTTTAGAAGCTGGTTTTTCAATGGGACTTTTGGTTTGGTAGGCCTAGGGTTAGAAGGCTTGATTCTTACCGAGTCGAGACTGCCGCCAGGGTTGACTTTTTCAGGGTCAGGATTGGCTGGGTGGGATGTCTCCTTTGTTGTTGAGCTCACTGCATGCTTTAGGGGGTGCTGTACATCAGGGGAAGGGGGCGCACCGATTAAATGATAGTCGGGTACTTGGAGTGGATTGGTATCCTCAACCTGAACTGAAGCTTCGACCTCTGGGTGCTTAACATCAGTGGAAGACTCGCAGCAAGCCCCATGGTCGGTCACGACTGGGAGTGGACGGCTGGTAGCCCCTATCTGTACTGGGGGTGGACGGCTGGTAGCCCCAATCTGTACTGGCGCTTCAACCCGGGATACAGTAACCGTGGTCGTGTCGCTATCTACTGCGGTACCTACTGTGGTGTTCTCAATCGGGCTGTAGTGATTCGGACTTGGGTCAACGCTTGCCTGATTGGTCTGCTCTATGTCATCGTTACTTGACATGGTGTGAGGAGCAACACTAGTGGTGGGTCTGTAAATCTTCCTGTTCCTCCTGATGACTACAATGATGATTATGGTTACCAAAATGAGAGCTGATACAACGATGATGATTATGAGCGCGATTGGGATAACCCAAGCTCCATTGGTCTTACCGGTGCGATTGCACTCTTCAATGTTCCCTGCCACAAAACGGCCGTCGGTACATTGCAATATAGTCACTGGTTCACTCATCTTGCTCATACCGATGTCATTATGAGCTGTGCACCTCACCTGTAGACCAGCATCTCTCTCTGTGATGTTGTACACGATGAGCATATTCGATGTCAACTCAAAACCTCTTCGACTTTCGTTGCGAACATCCACCCAAGTTTGATCTGAGTCGTTCTGGAAGCTGGTATCGACGGCCCAGTCGAACTCCGTTGCCTCAGGAACCGCCTCCGCATCACATTCTAATCTTAGAGAAAAATTTTGAGAGTCAAAACCGAGAAAATTTACGGTAACGATCATGTCAATTTGGAGGGGTGTCACTGTGCAGTTTGGTCCCTCTGTTGGCTGACCGGCAACACATATAAACTTCTTGTAGTTGTCTGTCTCTTTCAATACTAACTGTACGGTGTGTGATGAACCAGGCTCGACGTTGCGTGTTATATTTGGGGTTATACGCCATGTTAGTTTAGTTGAAACAACACTCTCTACTGGAACTTTGCAGCTCAAAGAAACTTTGTCTCCTACCACAGTGTTTTTGGATGAAGTTGAACACATTGGAGTTGGTGGATTCACTACCTGCAAATGTGCACAGTTTGAAAAGTTATTTTTGTCTGTATTAAGCCAACACGCGTACATCCCAGCGTCACCAAGTTGTACATTGCTTATTTGGAACTGACTGGATTTGTTCTGAAACAAGATGGAGAACCGAGTGGTATCCACACCAGGATTCAAAGTTGGTGCAAGGCACGTCCCAATAGTCAAATAAGAACCACTGTCGCAACCTGACTTCGAATATACCCAGGAAACACCGCCACACTCGTAGTCTTGGTTGAAGACGCACTTAAATGTTGCAACGCCCCCAACGGCAACCGTAACATTTTCTGGATCTGCCAAGAAAATGATAGCTCCTATAAACGACACCTTTAAGCAGCAGAGGATAAAGACAACCGCTGTTTCCATTTTAGTAGTGATCGAGTTGACGGCTGCAGCTATAATGACCGAATTGCTTGCAACATTGTTGTCCATTATATACCAGCTTTATTTGTACACGCCATCGGGAGGTCGTTTCCTGCTTACTGATTATCACTTTCGATATGACAGGGCTTCATCATTTTCTGCCCTACTTTTTACCGCTCCCTTTTCACATCTTGTTATTTCTCTTCTTCCCTTCCCCTTCTTTCATTTTCTTTAATTTTTCTTTTTCTATAAATAGTAAACTTTGTTTTGCTTTCAGTCATCAGAGAATCACATACTGATTTTTGTTATGAACCTATTCGATTTGATTTTCATTTTCTGTATTTTTTGTTGGTCTCCCTCATTACCAATTCTTCTTCATCTTCTTTTTTCTTTCTATTCTCCGTCAAGTAGAAATTTTTCATGCTATGTATCTATTTATTTTACTTATTTATAGAAAGCTGAAAATGATGGTTTTAACAGATCTGATTTTCGGGTCACAGCTGGAAATTCGTTTGATACAAATTTTGTGTGAGTCCGAACAGAGACAATCCCTCAGATTGTTTCGTCGCTCATTGTTTGTTATGAATATTCATGAGCTTTGTAGCCGCATGTACTCATGCGCAGTCGTCTCTCTATCACCAAGTTCCATGTATTCTCTATCCCCGGGAAGCTCGTACTCCCCACCGTCTGGTTCCCTGACGTCAGACACAGCTTTTCTGTCACTTTGTCGAGCTGAAACCTTCTTGACGAGTCGACCTAATCGACGATCCATTCTCATTTTCCGTGGTATCGCGGTTTCTCGTTGTATCTCACGAGATTGGGATTCTTGATATTTGGGGACTTGGTACCCTTCGTCGTCTATCACCCTCCCGTCTGAACCTCCTGCCTCCTCTGACGTCATCGGTGTGTCACGTGGTCCTTCTGAAGCAGAGACGGCGCCCATTGGTGATGAGATGGGCGCCATTATAGTTCCAATAGAAGTTGCGTAATAACTCGTCTGGCATCCTTCTCCTTGCAAGCCTTGCCTTTGGTGTGTTAGCTTAACAGGGGTTTTAGGGGCTGCCAGAATCTTCTGTCTTTTAATTATGCAGACGACCATTGGCATAACAGTTACAGACACTGATAAAATTGCAATGACCACCCACACGTAAAAGGGTATTGGCTGACTGCATTTCTCTGTGCACCCAGACACGCCACAGTCGTCGGTACATTGCAATATAGTCACTGGTTCACTCGTCTTGCTCATACCGATGTCATTATGAGCTGTGCACCTCACCTGTAGACCAGCATCTCTCTCTGTGATGTTATACACGGTGAGTAGATTCGATGTCAACTCAAAACCTCCTCGAGTTTCGTTGCGAACATCCACCCAAGCTCGATTTGAGTCGTTCTGGGACCCGGTCTCGACGGCCCAGTCGAACTCCGTTGCCTTAGGAACCGCCTCCGCATCACATTCTAATCTTAGAGAAGAATGTTGAGAGTCAAAATCGAGAAAATTCACGTTAACGATCATGTCAATTTTGAGGGGTGTCACTGTGCAGTTTGGTCCCTCTGTTGGCTGACTGCCGGCAACACATATAAACTTCTTGTTAGTCGACTCCCGTTATAACGAGGTCCGCCGGACTGGCCCATTTTCCTCGTATTATCCGAACCTCGTTATAAACGCAGCGCGCTAAATATAGATACACACGTCATCATTGTGCATGCACACAACACGTGTATGTGCATATACATTGTACACAACACGTGTACGTGTATATACACTTGTGTTAGCCTGCACGGAGCTGTTTGCTTATCAGAACAGCTATTACGAGCATCTTGTACACAAGAATATCATTGCTAAATGTCTTTTATTGAGTGATTAATCAGGGAAATGTAATATTTTGTACAATTTATGATAACAATATAGCAAAGAGATGTCAACTTGCCGTTCAGAGCGAGTGGATTCTGCCGCGTAGCGCATGGTATGAACATGATGCATGCACTGAACGTTCATTTTCGTTGGTGATCGACATGGAGTATCATGATAACAGCATGTCAAGCGTGGGACACCAGCGAGATGTTTCTGGAGTTCCGTTGCACATGGACTGAAGGGAGTGATGATTGTATAAAGGAGCTTGTTTCAGTTGTTTGCCGTTTCCTTTTTTAGCTGTTCCGATCCAGTTGTTTTGTTTCATTTTTCAATTTCTCCTTTTAATTCTTATAACAGTATTTAATTCATTAAATCTTTGTGTATCTGTGTCTTTTAAAATAATTTTCTTTTTGATTTATATTATTGATTTAATAAAATCTTTGCGTATCTGTGTCTTTTAAACCATCTCTATCTTTTGATGTGATTGAATTAAATATTCCGGACGGGCAACCTTTGTTTTTTTCTTTCTTTTCTTAAAAAAAAAACATTTTTGGAAACGGGGGAATCTTTATTCATTGAATTGTTATTATTGAATTAATAATAATATTTTTCATTGAAAAAGGGGCTCTACTAAAAAAAAA
This sequence comes from Asterias rubens, assembly GCF_902459465.1. NCBI lineage: Eukaryota > Metazoa > Echinodermata > Asteroidea > Forcipulatida > Asteriidae > Asterias > Asterias rubens. Next base: position 7,354,146 of record NC_047079.1, read on the forward strand.
AAACTCGAACAGCGGTGACGTTTTTGAAGTTTTGCATGGATGATACGAGCAAGGAATAATCATTAGAACCCCCAAATACTGCCGAGTGCGTTCGCCGACATGAATTTATTAAGAAAGCGGCATGTTTTTGAAATTGAGAAGGATTGTCGTCAGTGGTTTTGAGCCACGCGCGTGATTTAAGCCCTCTATTGTCTGCTTGGGTAAACCAGTCCGTTGAATAGACTGGTGGCACTCTACGAGCACCATGCAATTATCACCTCTATTGTATTGATCATGGGGTTTAAGGGCTTCATGTCATTTCTCAACCTTGACGAAGGTAAGCTTTTTTTACACACTTATTCCAGGCCCTCGCTCCAAACGTCTGAAAACAATACATTTTGTCTCCAAGGGACCGCAAAATTACCTCGTTATAACCGTGTTCTCGCTACTTCCGTGCTCGTATAATCCATATTTTAATGCATTGAAACACGCACGGGGCAGTTCGGGACCGGCAAAAAACCTCGTAATAACCGGAACCTCGTTACATGCGAGCTCGTAATAACGGGAGTCGACTGTAGTTGTCTGCCTCGTTCAATACTAAATGTACGGTGTGCGATGAACCAGGCTCGACGTTGCGTGTTATCTTAGGGGTACGCCATGTTAGTTTAGTTGAAACAACACTCTCTACTGGAACTTTGCAGTTCAAAGAAACTGTGTCTCCTACCACAGTGTTTTTGGATGAAGTTGAACACATTGGAGTTGGTGGATTCACTACCTGCAAATATGCACAGTTTGAAATAATGTTTATGTCTGTAAGCCAACACGCGTACATCCCAGCATCACTGAATTGTACATTGTTAATCTGGAACTGACTGGAATTATCATTAAACGAGAATGAAAACCGAGTGGTATCTACACCAGGAAGCAAAGTTGGTGAACGGCATACGCCGATACTTGCTAAGGAATCTCTGTCGCAACCTGACTTCGAAGATACCCAACCAACAAATCCACACTCGTAGTCCTGGTTTAAGGCACACTTAAATGTTGCAACGCCCCCAACGGCAACCGTAACATTTTCTGGATCTGCCAAGAAAATGATAGCTCCTATAAACGACACCTTTAAGCAGCAGAGGATAAAGATAAGCGCTGTTTCCATTTTAGTAGTTACCGAGTTGAAAGCAGCAGCTATAATGAACGAATTGCTTATTGACCATTATATATACCAGCTATATATTTGTTCATGCCATCGCGGGAGGTCGTTTCCTGCTTACTGATTATCACTTTCGATATTACGGGGCTTCGCCATATTATTTCTGTCCTACTTTACCGCTCCCTTTTCACATATTTCTCTTCCTTTCCTTCCCCTTCTTTCATTTTCTTTAATTTTTCTTTTTCTATAAAAAGTATTGCTTTGCTTTCAGTCTTCAAGAATCACATACTGATTTTTGTTATGAACTCTTAAGATTTGATTTCCATTTTCTTTCTTTTTTTCGTCTCCCTTTTTTCCTAATTCTTCTTCATCTTCTTTTTTTCTTTCTATTCCTCGTCAAGTAGATATTTTTCTGTTTACCTATTAATTTTGTTAACTTAATTTTTGTATAAAAAGCTGATGAGTAATGATGATTTTGACAGATTTGATAGTCGGCTCACAGCTGGAGATTCGATTGAAATGAATTGTTGTCTGAGTCCAGACTAGACAGAGACAACCCCTCTATTCGTTTCGTCACTAATTGTTTGTTATGAATATTCATGAGCTATGTAGCCCCATGTACTCATGCGCAGTCGTCTCTCTATCACAAAGATCCATGTATTCTCTATCCCCGGGAAGTTCATATTCCCCATCGTCTGGCTCACTGACGTCAGACACAGCTTTTCTGTCACTTTGTCGAGCTGAAACCTTCTTGATGAGTCGACCTGATCGACTATCCATACTCAATATGCGTGGTATCGCGGTTTCTCGTTGTATCTCACGAGGTTGAGATTCGTGATATTTTGGGACTTGGTACCCGTCGTCGTCCATAATCATCCCGTCTGAACCTCCTGCCTCCTCTGACGTCATCCTCCCGTCTGAACCTCCTGCCTCCTCTGACGTCATCGGGGTGTCATGTGGTCCTTCCGAAGCAGAGACGGCGACCATTTGTGAGATTGGCACCATTCTAGTATCAATAGAAGTTGCGTAAAAACTCGTCTGGCATCCTTCTCCTTGTAAGCCTTGCCTTTGATGGGTTGGCTTAATTGGGGTTTTAGGGGCTGCCAGAATATTCTGTCTTTTAATGATGCAGACGACCATTGTCATAACAGTTACAGACACTGATAAAATTGCAATGACCACCCACACGTAAAAGGGTATTGGCTGACTGCATTTCTCTGTGCATCCAGACACGCAACAGTCGTCGAGACTTTGCAATACAGTAACTGGCTCACTCGTTTCGCCAACTATGACGTCATTATGAGCTGTGCATCTTACCTGCAGACCAGTGCCATTTTCGTAAACATATTTCTTGACCATCACTAGAAATCTTTCTGCCTCGATAAACTCATATGTGTTGGATGCATTAATGTTCTTCCATTCCATCGACGGATCTTTAACCAACCAATCATACCTCGTAACCGCTGGTACCGCGAACGCAACACATTCTAAAAGAAACGTCGACTCGGAACCGTCTTCATCCGGGAGGATACCAATATGAACCTTGACCCTGGTCGTCATAGGAACCCTCAGTGGTGAAGCCACCGTGCAGTTCGGACCTTTGTCTGTATTGTAACCAGCAATGCACATGAACTGTCCGTTATTATCTGTTTCTGTGAGAACATGCAGGGTAACTAACTCCATTGCGCTTTGTGTCGTTCTGATTATGCGCGTTGGCTCCACTGACCAGGTAAGTTGTGTACCGACTGTCAGGTTTTCCGGCACTTTACAGGTCAGCATAACAGTTTCCCCTAGCGCGGCATTTTCGTGTGGGTAAACCGTACATACAGGAGTAGGGGTTTGGACAACCTGCAAATGTGCACAGTTTGAAACTTTGTTTATGTCTGTAAGCCAACACGCGTACATCCCAGCATCACTGAATTGTACATTGTTAATCTGGAACTGACTGGAGTTGCCAGTGAACGAGAAGGAGAACCGAGTGGTATCCACTCCAGGATCCAAACTTGGTGTACGGCATACGCCAATACTGGAATAAGAACTTGTGTCGCAACCTGATTTCGAATATACCCAGGCAACACTTCCACACTCGTAGTCTTGGTTGAAGACGCACTTAAATGTTGCAACGCCCCCAACGGTAACCGTAACATTTTCTGTATCTGCCAAGAAAATGCTAGCTCCTATAAACGACACCTTTAAGCAGCAGAGGATAAAGAAAACCACTGTTTCCATTTTAGTAGTGATCGAGTTGATAACAACAGCTATACTGACGGCTCAGTGCCAATTCCCACACCAACTAAATTGAACCGTTCAAAGGTAAATTCTTCCGTCCCTGGCTTTCATTTTCGTTTTTTAAATATTTATTTCCTTTTGGAAATTTACCTTTTTGTGTCTGTTGCCATAGCGGGCGCAAAATTAACTGGCTCTGGGGAATCTTTATCAAAAGCAGCCTTTTGGCGTAAGTATGTTTTGCTCAGGAACCCGGCTAATTTGCATGTTGGCGAAGCAAGCAGTGACAGAGTGTTTGCATGCCTTAGACTTTTATTAGAACTGCAAAATGTAAAAATCAAGACGTGAACAGGAATAGGCTGCTATAGGTCCGGTGCGAGAGGAGATGTCTCTCTGTAAACGGTCGTTGATGTTGAGGTTCCATTGGCCTCCGCCTCATAGTAACGAATCCAGACTATTCTCTCGCATGTTTGCGTCCGGCATGTGAACGTCGCGTTGCCTCCAACTTCGACAGTAACATCATTCGGTTGTATAGAAAACACGCCATTTGATGATGAAGGCCCAAGTACGAATATTTGGATGCCACAGATAAGCAGTAAAATGCATAAAGCCATTTTAATTCAGGGAGTTTATCAATTAAAACAACAACTGAGTCCAGAAGACGCCTTATAGGTAGCTTGGGCATGTGGATGAAATGATTCTGTTATTTCAAATTGACTTATTACAACTAAAATTGTGGTTCGTTGCTCAGTGAAGATGTTTCCCTTTTCGTTTGCATCAATTTCAGTTTTGCATTCGATGTGACTTATTTCAATATTGTTATACGATTATTTGATTTTACTTTCTTTTACTCCCAAGAGTGCACTGTGATGTCAGTTTGTTACACTTGAAAATTAACAACCTTGGCAAAATAGCGAAAGAGAAATAGTTTATAGAATGTGTCAATTAAAAGCTGAAACACAAAAAGTTCAAAACACCATAGAAGTTAAACAAAACATTGAAAAACTTGTAAAGTAGGTCTACTCTAGGCATGTGGCTCCCGGGCCCGTTTGATGATATGAAGTACCGATCAAAATACAGCATCTCTTACAGACGGGGTTAACCAAATTGACCAAAGTTGGACGAAGAAAAACCTTTCTAATTGGGAAGCAGCAATTAGCTAAATGAGTTGGTTACATCAGTTTGGTAGAATTGGAACTATAATGTGAGGATCCTGCCTTATTGGCAATTCTGACCAATTTCAATCAAGAAACACAGAAATTCTACAATTTGATTAACTTGCAACTTGTTATGAACAACATCTAATAAAAAACTTTAAAAAAAATCAAGAACAACTCATTCAGGTTTACATTTCCGGTGGGGGCGCCCTGCATTTCTTCCCAGCCAAAACATACCCATAATATTTGAAATAAATGTTCATGTTTATAAAGGTGCAGTTATAATCATAATAGTGTGACAATAAAACTGCCTGTGAACGAAAATAAAACTTATTACAGGGTTTGGTCTCATAAAAAACAGTATTTCCCGTTTCCTGGTTGCAGCTTAAGTGTGTGAACAACTCGTTCAAATTGAGTGGCTGACACTTGACTATACTACTCTGGTTCTAAGAGCGAACAAAATAGCAACCTCTTTCGATTTTGGAACCACTCAATTGTTTAGATAGTGGTTGGATACAACAACACTTACATGGAAAAATCTCGTTATAAAAGGTGAGATGTCGCTGAAGATCAGGAGCAAATGCAAAAGGGAAACTCCCTGAAAGGAACACACAAACTTGATTTGCCAAGAAAATGCTAGCTCCTGTAAACGACACATTTAAGCAGCAGAGGATAAAGAAAACCGCTGTTTCCATTTTAGTAGTGATCGAGTTGAAAGCAGAAGCTATAATGACCGAATTGCTCATAACATTATTTGCCATTATACCAGCTATATTTGTACACGCCATCGGGAGGTCGTTTCCTGCTTACTGACTATTACCTTCGATATTACGGGGCTTCACCATATTTCTGTCCTACTTTACCGCTCCCTTTTCACATATTTCTCTTCCTTTCCTTCCCCTTCTTTCATTTTCTTTAATTTTTCTTTTTCTATAAAAAGTATTTATGCTTTGCTTTCAGTCTTCAAGAATCACATACTGATTTTTGTTATGAACCCTTTAGATTTGATTTCCATTTTCTTTCTTTTTTTCGTCTCCCTTTTTCCTAAATCTTCTTCATCTTCTTTTTTTCTTTCTATTCCCCGTCAAGTAGATATTTTTCTGTTTACCTATTTGTTAACTTAATTTTTGTATAAAAAGCTGATGAGTAATGATGATTTTGACAGATTTGATAGTCGGCTCACAGCTGGAGATTCGATTAAAATGAATTGTTGTCTGAGTCCAGACTAGACAGAGACAACCCCTCTATTCGTTTCGTCAATAATTGTTTGTTATGAATATTCATGAGCTATGTAGCCCCATGTACTCATGCGCAGTCGTCTCTCTATCACAAAGATCCATGTATTCTCTATCCCCGGGAAGTTCATACTCCCCACCGTCTGGTTCACTGACGTCAGACACAGCTTTTCTGTCACTTTGTCGAGCTGAAACCTTCTTGATGAGTCGACCTGATCGACGATCCGTACTCAGGTTCCGTGGTATCGCGGTTTCTCGTTGCCTCTCACGAGATTGAGATTCGTGATATTTGGGGACCTGGTACCCGTCGTCGTCCATTATCATCCCGTCTGAACCTCCTGCCTCCTCAGACGTCATCGGTGTGTCACGTGGTCCTTCTGAAGCAGAGACGGCGCTCATTGGTGAGACGATGGGCACCATTCTAGTATCTATAGAAGTTGCGTAATAACTCGTGTGGCATCCTTCTCCTTGTAAGCCTTGCCTTTGGTGTGTTGGCTTCATGGGGGGTTTAGGAACGTTCAGAATCTTCCGTCTTTTAGTGATGCAGACGACCATTGCCATAACAGTTACAGCCACTGATAAAATTGCGATTACTACCCACAAGGGTATTGGCTGACTGCATTTCTCTGTGCATCCAGACACGCAACAGTCGTCGAGACTTTGCAATACAGTAACTGGCTCTCTCGTTTCGCTGACACTGACGTCATTATGAGCTGTGCATCTAACCTGCAGACCAGTGCCATTTTCGTAAACAGATTTCTTGACCATCACTAGAAATCTTTCTGCCTCTATAAACTCATATGTGTTGGATGCATGAATCTTCTTCCATTCCATCGACGAATCATTAACCAACCAATCATACCTCGTAACCGCTGGTACCGCGAACGCAACACATTCTAAAAGAAACGTCGACTCGGAACCGTCTTCATCCGGGAGGATACCAGTATGAACCTTGACCCTGGTCGTCATAGGAACCCTCAGTGGTGAAGCCACCGTGCAGTTCGGACCTTTGTCTGTATTGTAACCAGCAATGCACATGAACTGTCCGTTATTATCTGTTTCTGTGAGAACATGCAGGGTAACTAACTTTATTCCGCTTTGTGTCGTTCTGATTTGGCGCGTTGGCTCCACTGACCAGGTAAGTTGTGTACCGACTGTCATGTTTTCCGGCACTTTACAGGTCAGCAAAACAGTTTCCTCTACCGCGGCATTTTCATGTGGGTCAATTGTACATGTGGGGGTTCCGACAACCTGCAAATGTCCACAGTTTGAAACTTTGTTTATGTCTGTAAGCCAACACGCGTACATCCCAGCATCACTGAATTGTACATTGTTAATCTGGAACTTACTGGAGTTGCCACTGAACGAGAAGGAGAACCGAGTGGTATCCGCATCAGGGTTGAAATTTGGTGTACGGCATGTCCCAATGGTAAAATAAGAATAACTGTCGCAACCTGACTTCGAAGATACCCAGGAAATACTTCCACACTCGTAGTCTTGGTTGAAAACGCACTTAAATGTAGCAACGCCTCCAACGGCAACCGCAAAATTTTCTGGATCTGCCAAAAAAATGCTAGCTTCTGAAAACGACACCTTTAAGCAGCACAGGATAAAGACAACCACTGTTTCCATTTTAGAAGTTATCTAATTGACAACAACAGCTATAATGACGGCTCAGTGCCAATTCCCACACCAATTATTAAATTGAGCCGTTCAAAGATAATTTTTTCTGTCCCTGGCTTTCATTTTCGTTTATTTAAATATTTATTTCCTTTTGGAAATTTACATTTGTGTGTCTGTTGCCATAGAGGGCGCAATATTACATGGTACTGGGGAATCTTTATAAAGCCTTCTAGGCGTATTACTTTTTGCTAAGGAACCCGGCTAACTTGCACAATGTCACCAAAGCAAGCAGCGATAGTGTTTGCGTCTTAGACCTTTTTTCAGGACTGCAAAATGTAAACATCAAGACGTGTGCCTACAAAAAAAAGGCTGTTATAGGACCGGTGTGAGAGGAGAGTTGCTTCACCCCCCCCCCCTTCCCCGCCCCACCACACCCACCAACTAACGGAAAATTTAATGCAGATCGGAAGTTTCGTCTTTATAGAGCCCTCTTTCGACTGCTTCTTTCGGCCCGTGTTAGCACCAATGAGGTACACACATCGAGAAAACAAAATCCCTTCTGATGACACCTGCGTTGGAATCTGTAAGAAGTGAATAAATTAAGCGCTCTCTTGTAAGGATGAGGACTGACGTCAGCACAATGCTGACATCCAGTCTTTAAAGGCACTGGACACTTTTGGTAATTGTCAAAGACTAGCCTTTACACTTGGTGTATCTCAACATTTTATGCATAAAATAACAAACCTGTAAAAATTTGAACTCAATCGGTCATCGAACTTGCGAGATAATAATGAAAGAAAAAAACCTGTCACACGAAGTTGTGTAAGTTTAGATGGTTGATTTCGAGACCTCAAGTTCTAAATCTGAGGTCTCGAAATCAAATTCGTGGAAAATTACTTCTTTCTCGAAAACTATGGCACTTCAGAGGGAGCCGTTTCTCACAATGTTTTAGACAATCAATCTCTCCCCATTACTCGTCACCAAGAAAGGTTTTATGCTAATAACTATTTTGAGTAATTACCAATAGTTTCCACTGCCTTTGAAGGAACACGTTGCCTTGGATCGGACGAGTTGGTCTATTAAAAGCGTTTGAAACCGTTTGTTATGAAATGCATATGGTTAGAAAGATGTTTTAAAAGTAGAATATAATGATCCACAGAAGTATCACTCGAAACTGCACGGTTTTCCTTTTACGTCGCGAACCATCACGGTCGGCCATTTATAGGAGTCAAAATTTTGACTCCCATAAAATGGCCGACCGTGTAAGTCGACAGGGTAAAAAGAAAACCACGCAATTTTGAGGCATATTTGTGTAGATCATTGTATTTTACTTTTACAATATCTTTCTAACCGTATACATTTTACAACAAACGGTTACAGAACGATTTTCAAAGACCAACTCGACCGATCCAAGGCAACGTGTTCCTTTAATGTTACTACACCGTACACACTGGATATGCCATGATAACCCAGGCTTGACCGTTCCTAAAGGGGTGTCAATCAATATGAACCGGCGGGGCAGCAGACAACTCTGCCACAGCCGTCGATTTCACACAGAGTTAGGACTCGTCTTATCTCGAGTTAGGACAAGTAACTCGTTAGGACGAGTAACTCGTCCTAGTAACTCGTCCTAACTTAGGATTAATCTCCAGGTCTCCATGATACAGTGCAGGGTTGGGACTCGTCCTAAGTCCTAAGATTAATCCTAAGTTAGGAAGAGTTTTGTGAAATCGACGGCTGCATCCTTTGTGTACAAACTTAGTTTGCCCGACTGCCATTGATAAATCAAACCAATATCAAACTTTTAAATTTTAAAATTGATTGTAAGAAAACAAATAAGCTTAAATAAACCCAGGCACTACATGGACATGTAAGATTAAAATAACGCCGAATAATTTACGGAGAACACCGTGAAGACAAAAATGTGGATGATCGGCCATCCTACGTATCATTATGCTGACAGTAAATTTAAAATATCACGTAGTTTTAATTGGGGTTTGTGGTAGGTTTTGTATTAAAACTGTGTTCTTTCTTTTCTTTTTGCTACTCAAAGTAGACAAGGAAAAACCCTTTATTCCTACCCTTGATCGAATCTGATATCGGTGTATCACTCCAAAATAACGATAGTGAAAGCTATGAAGTGAAACACATCAAATTGAATTTTCATTTTACTATTTTTTTTATATTTTTTTTATTGAAAAGAAATTATTTAATTAAATATGATCATAATGTAAGTAGCTAACGAAACTTCCCAATGTTTTTCAAGTCAGTTTAAAGTTCCCCTTTGTGCTTTCTATTATTGACTAATAAAAGGGCGTGGAACAAACAAATGACCTCGTCAAAAGTGAAAGAAAAACCTTGTTAGAAAGGCTCATGTGGTTTTTACTCCCGGTTATGACGTGCAGAAGTATTATTGATATTATTTTCACTACGCCCTTACATTTTATAGACCGAAGATGGTCACTGCTGTTGAGCTGTGAAGAATCCCAACCTGGGACAGAATAAGGCTGATCTTATTGACTCTAATTAAATGAAGAGTAAAGTCAAATTATTTACATTAACTTGGCTAATTAATTGAGTTACAATCGGGTTTGGTGTTAAAGTTGTTGTCAAGATGGCGTCAGTTCTACACAGCCTCGCCATTCTGCTGGTTGCTACATTGGTGTGCTATGTAAAAAGCAACGTCAATGTGACCACTACGTCAATCATGAACAGCGAACTCAACCCAACATCTTCCGGAGGCTCAGTTTGGTTCCCTGAGGATCAACTAGGAGTGACTGTCTGTTTGCTGGCTCGTGAGGAGGGGGCAGACGTCTTAAACATCACCCTTGAATGCAGAACAATGCCTTCTTATCAAAATGTCTCATGGAGTATCAAGAAAGCAACGGGTACCTCATGGGTGAACATTGAGGCTATCTCTGATGAGAGGTTTGAGGTTTCTTTGAGGCAACTTCGAATATCAAGAGTAACCCTCCAACAAGATAATGGTCTTATGGTGAGATGCCTCAATTTGTGTACTCGTATCAACGACGCGTTCACAGTCACATACCATGGACAAAATATGAGTAACGAAAACACATGTCCATTTAACGCAATCACAGATGCAAACCGAACAGATTTGAATCAGAATTTCAACACCACGTGCTTCACCGACACACCCAGGCAACTGCACCCTATAGTCTTCATGTGGGTCGCCATAGTTGTCGTTGCTTTAGGCGTTTGCCTGGTTGGTGTACTATGTTATATTTCTTCAAGCAAGCGACAACGAGGTGAGCGTGGTGAGGGAGGTGAGAGAGATGACATGGGTGGTGAGTCAGGTGTAGGACCGTCTAGTGGTGAAGCTCAAGCTCGAGGCAAGGGTAGCCTGGACACAGTGTACTCATCACCTAGAGATATCTGTAGTTCTAATACCCTATCGAGGATCCAGGCATTTCTGTCACCGAAGAGACCGGCATCTACGTCCATTGGAAACACTCCCTCAGCCGAAGACGTAGACGCACCACAAGCCGCTTTGGACCAACCTGAAAAGTCATCCACTGTACGCTTGAAACGTGTAAAGCGTTTTAGTGCAAAGAAAACGGTTGCTGAACCGGCTGCAGGGACGTCTAATGATGATGTTCCAGCTACACCTGGAGATAAGCTTGGCATGATTTATTCAATACCTCGAGAGATCCGTAAGTCAAGCACTCTGTCCAGAATCCAAACATTGCTGTCCACCAAGAAAGCGCACTCTACATCAAAGGCTGATGAAGGACTAGACACAGCCGCCGCCGTGGACCAACCCGAGCCAGAGACGCCCAAATTGCGCTCAAAAGTCCGAAATGCAAATACACGTGTAAAGACTATCTCAGGTGAGGGCTGGCTGGATGATAGACCGTATGTAAATGTATAGATCAACTCTTTCTAAAAACTAATCGAAAGACAATAGGTAGGTAAAGTCTCGACGTTTCGATATAGACACTATAAATCTTCATCGGATCAAGAAACTACACAAAAGTTTATGTAACAAAACAATACCAAAGTTTAAGTTCAGATTGTACTATATATTGGATGGATATTGATAAATATTAAGTAAAAATACGTGTGAAAGAGTAAAGTAAAAACATTGAATCAAACACAGTCAATGTACGTACATACTACCAATTAAGGATTTTCAATTTATTGCAGCGTTGAATTAATAATTACATCTCTAAAATACAAAAATGTGGACGGATCGCGTATGAAAAGATCATTTTTTTTTAATATTTAAAATATATAATAATTTGTTATATGAGTGTGATCCAGAAAACTAAAAGAATGTTTTCAAATTATTTAATGTCATTGACAAATGAAGTATCAGTCATTTGCTGTCAATAACGCTTCTCACACTGTCAGCAGGATTGTTATTCCTGCGTGACATATTATTCGCTCTGGATTTACGGCGATATCTCAAATACTAAACCACCTTTTGAACTGAAATGTTCATATGTTAGTTGTATTGTATACACATGTATATCTAATATGATTAAAACAATCTAACGGTTGCAGCAACCAAATGTATACTGTGCCTTTAAGTTTGACATTTCGAACTACAAGTTCACACGGTTTGAGGAACAAAATAAATAAGTTATACGTTCAAACAAAAGTGTTAAAGTCAATCAAACTTCAACTGCTAAAGGAAATGAATGGCCATTATTCAACTTGAAACAACCCGCTTTTCGAAACTACTATTTCCTTTGCACAACAAAATACTTTGAATGGATGATCACACAGTAACATGCTACTGTTTTCGTTGTGAAAGCTCACTGGTCATAAAAGTCATACCAGTACCAGTCCCTCAGAAGGGTGAAGGGTGGTGAGAAGTTCATATTGTTAGAAGTCACAATAATTAATTTAGCATTCGTCATAACCATGACCTACATCGTTCTTAAGACTATCTCTTAGAATTGGTCATAACTATGATCTGTAACAATGAAGTCATATTTATGACATGTCATATACGGGTATTGTACAAGTCATAGTTAAGAGATAATAAAACAAAAACAATTTTGACCAATCATACGACCAATCATAATTATGAGATTCTAGTTATAATAGGGCTTGCTCTATGCATTCTTTATCTATCAATAGTGTGGTCAACGATTTTCAGGAAACAGGACAATATTTTGTTCTTTTGTTTTTCAAGGTTAAGATTTCCTTTTTATGTAAGCTATCTGGTTTAAAGGCAGTGGACACTATTGGTAATTACAATGTACTCAAAATGATTATTAGCACAAAACCTTACTTAGTAACGAGTAATGGGGAGAGGTTGGACACGACTCCCTCTGAACTGAAGTGACGTAGTTTTCGAGAAAGAAGTAATTTTTATCGAGTTTGATTTCAAGACCTCATATTTATAATTTGAGGTCTCGAAATCTCTACTAAAAGCGCACAACTCCGTGATACAAGGTATTTTTTTCATTATCTCCCAACTTTGATGTTCGATTGAGTCCAAATTTTCACAGGTTTGTTATTTTATGCATATGTTGAGATACACGAAGTGAGAGACAATAATTACCATAAGTGTCCAGTGTCTTTAAATGGCTCGACCTACGGGTCCATCGTATGCTACGATAACTATGGTATGTAATCAAATGTATAGTCAGAAAATCTGCAAATATAAAGTGAAGTTACCATTTAGTGTGTTCACAAGTTACCGGACAATAAACTATATAAAAAAAAGAAAACAAGTTTGAATCTCAATTTACTTTTTGTCTTCCAGAAACAAATGTAGCCTACAGGTTTGAGTATCAAAGTCTTGGACATTGAAAACGGCTAACAACATTGACTTCTCCTACATGTGCTTCGATTGTAGCAATTAAAATAAGCTAAATGGTGCAAACAAGTAAACAAGTTTTTCATAGTATTCTATAGAGAGTGATATAGGCTAGGTGCTGTGTTTACCAACAAACTATGTGACAGGAATGAATTTAAAGTTGTAGAGTTGACTCCGTTTGTATAACAAGATCAATGGGACTGGCCAAATCACCTCTTTATATCAACACGAATGTTATAGTAGGACAGCAAAACAAAGACGCACAAAGAAGAAATTAAATTTATGACTTTAGAATGTACTCTTTATAAGCAAGACCTGATTTAGCCTGCTCTTAATAATTAGGGTTCACTACTGCACTTTTCTTTAACAATAAATCGACATTGTGCACATATTATTTCAGATATATGAACTATAAAAATAACTGTTCTGAAATACATGTAGGTAATTACTGCACATAACTCATTTGATACCTGAGTTAAATCATCTTTCTTGATCATTTTTCCCCGCGAGAATTTGAACATTTCTTTGGCATTTTTATGGATATTAAATAAATAGGATATTTGATCATTGAGTCCGATTTCATTTCTTGAATTTGCGTAAGTGTTATGGCTAAAGGTTTTATCAAAGCCAACTTTGCTTGACTCGGACAACCGACTGATTTTCAACGGCTCTCAATTCTCCCCGTTTCATTTCTGTTTTCCCATCACTGGGCAAATCAATTTTCCCCGCCTGCACTTTGTGTCGATTGGAATGAGACTCATTCACCATTGGGGATCCAGAGGGGGACTCGGGAATAAAAAATGGATCTGATACCTCCTGCTGGGAATTCAACAGCTGTTTTTTCCGGGCGGATTGTATAACATGCGGTATGGCAGGATGGGGATCTTTGCTAGTACGCTGGAACATTTTCAGTTTGAACTCCGGCGTTGCCATTTCCGTTTTGAATGTTGGGTCAAGACGAAGTGGACTCATCTCAAACTCCATCGGGTCGTGGTTTCGGTGAGGTCGCGGTTGCGTTTCACGTGTCGGGGACTTTATCCGTCTTCCTGGGGTGGTTTGCCTCGGTCGTCGATCATGGTTTTCAGTCTCTGATAAAAAATGAACCATGGCCTCGGAGCCTGGGCTGGAAGAGCGCGATGAGGTGTTGAGATCTCGAGGAGATCCAAGGCGGTCAGGGGTCAGTGACATCGGTGAGGTTGGTCTCTTCAGGGACAAGGATGTCGGTGAGGTGGTTCTATTAAGATCAGTGTGCATCAAGCCATGGGTAAGAGGTTGAGGGAAGTCTTGGTCTGGTACCCTACCCCGTGTGTTCGGTGCTACGCTTATAGATGAAGCATCAACTCTTTCTGGTGACGGCTTATCTCTTGGTGAGGATTTTTTCGGTGTTGAATGTTTCCCGGGTTTCCAGTTTCCAAACTGTGTCTCAGAAACAGTCTGCACTTCCGGTAGATTATTTGGAGATAAAGTCAACTGAGACATTGGAAGCGCAGCCCTAGAGTGTTTATCTCTTCTCTTTGAGGTTTTTGAGGTCTTACCATCAGAAGCCTCGGACTTCTGACTGAGTGCTTTGTTGAATTTTGAGGCAGAGAGTTTAGTTGTCGCTGTTGACAGCTCACTTATCTCACTGTACTTTGCATTACTTGAGTGGTCTTCATCATCTTGGAATACAGGCGAGAAGATGCCTTCCTTTTCACTAAATGTTCTTAGAAGTTTTTGGTGTCCTCCTTTATGCTCTTTCTTCTTATCCTTGACCTTTGACATTATTGTCTCCTTCCTGCCGAGAGCCTCCTTTTCGCTTATGTGGAAAACTCCAGCAGGATTACTGTGACTTATCATTTCCTTGGCAACATCATAACTATCGCTGCTACCGAGATATTTGTGGACAGCAGAGATGGGAATAGCTCGACCTGGTTTCGGAGGTTCAGTAGTCCTGTCATGACTCTTTGTGCTTCTTCTAAGATTAACTGCGTCCGATGGTTCTTGCTTTGGTCGAGAGGATGAACTTTGCTTCCGTGGTCTGTGGTAGGATGCAGGAGGAACAGCTAGTCTATTCGGTGGAGACGTCGGTCGGGTCAGTTTCTTCACGGGAGTTTCACCTTCCAAATCTTCAATTTGTAAGACGGGAATATTTGGAGTGCTCCTGCTGAACCTGGAGAGTGACGGGGACTCAACTTTGACCTCCGAGAGACCAGAGTCAATGGTCCCTGGAAGAAGAGTGTTCATTTCATGAATTTCTACAACATGGATGTCTGGATTGCTGTGACTGAGATGCGTAGATCTCGGAGAGTCATTCATAACGGTGATGGCTTGCAATGCATCATGGTCCATCTGTTCATCGTCAGGTATGCTTAAAGAAACTGACGGGATGCTCTCAGTTGAGTGACAGCGCACAGTCTGTAAGTTGATGTCACTAGTGGCCCGCTGCTCTCCCGCAACTTTCAAACTCTGTTCGGAAGACGAGCGAAGGTTTGGATTACTCACTGTCTTATTAGTGTACATCCCCTCCGAGACGATAACAAGATCACTTGGGTCGTAAGAATGAACATTATCCGGCATCGAGTAATTAATGCATGGATGAAGTCTGTACTTTCTCTTTCGAAGCTTGCGGACAGCTTCCTTCAGAGGGAGTTGCAAGTTGGCCACTGTGAAACTTTTATTTGTATACTTGTGCTTAACGTTAACGTCAATATGAACGGTTTTACTCTCAACGATCTCCTTAGTGATGTTTTTGTACTCCAGTGGTTTAGTAAATAGGAATGTACAGGGGAGGTAGATGGCTTTGAAACTTTCCTTCGCTGATTTACGTTTGACGCTTACTAAGCTGGTTTTCATCTTAGCTGGATCTTCTAAGCGTGCGTCCTCTGTCTTTCGTTTGGAATCACCCTTCTTGTCTGGAAGAAGACGACTTTTGATGCTGAGGCGAGTAACATTTGCCACTTCAGCTGCAAACAAAATAAAAAATAATTTGTTCACAGAACTCGGGAATGTACTGAGTACACAGTGCTTGACAAACATTGACGTAAGAGTAAAAATAAATGATATTCTTTATCCCGATGCAAAACTAACATCTATTACAATTTTCTAGTCTTTAGACTTTCATTAAAAAATTCACTTCGTTTCAGTTCAATATTTTAAAACAAAACTTCACAACCGAAAAACTTCACAACCGAATAAAAAAGAAGATAAACTTTCTTTCCATACAACAAAAAAGGGCAACGACTACCCTAGTTTAAAAATTTTCTCTGCAATTAATTGCGGTGGGAAAATGTTATAAACTCTTCCAACCAACACTGTGGATTAAAAATCAACAACCCCTCTGTAAAAGCAACAGCATTTTTATGTCTTGATATTTACCTGGTGGTAAGAGAAGATCCTCAAGCTGCCACACCCGAATCTTCATGATTGACGTACGTGAGTTATACTCAAAGGACAGTTGAAGATGTCCAGTGCCTGAAAGGAAATGAAAGGACAACAAGAAGTGAGAAAATGAAAATTTAAACTCAAGCTGGGCTTAATTATGGTGCTGCAGAACCCTGTCTCATAAGTGGTAAACCCAAGTTCCGCAAACTAAGTGGCGCCATACAATTTGACCCTGTCAGGGTGATCCCTCTGCTACTGCTTCCAAGGTCGATTCATAATCTTGGGTGTGATCCCTGGCTATAGTAGTTAATATAGAGGTCGTATGTGCAAATCCTGAACAGTCAATTTTTAGGGACTGTAAACACAATCGGCATTCAGGGCTCCAGTATTAGGTGGGATTCGAACCAGAGTCCACGGAGGTGAAAGGCAGGGAGAGAAACCACTCAGCCAACCTGATCTTCGATAATAACTCTCTTAGCTTTGTATATTACCTGCATCTTTGATCGGTTCGGCATTCGTCTCTTGAACCTGTATTGCATCCCAAGCTGTGGGCGTGTCACTCTTAAAGGAGGGGGTAGGAGATGTAGCTCCTTCTCTTTCACTCAAGATATTATCTTTCCCTGCCTTCTCAGGGTTGTCATCTCGAAAGACTTTAACCTCGTTATCGTAGTGTCTCGGTTTCCTTTTGACTGATGTTGTGATAAGTTCTTCCGTTCCTGAAATCATAAAGTTTTCTTTATTTTTAAAGTGGTGAAGTTGATGAAATTTTATGCAACAGGCTCAAAATAAAAATAACAATACTAATACTATTCTTCTTAAATAAAAAATTGAAAAACTTCACTGGTCTCACAAAGTGTGGATCATGCTTTTGACGATTACCCATGTTTTTGATGTTGGCCAAGTGCAATCGGCATGAATAAAAAAAGGGAAAGTATTTGCTAAAAGGAAAGTCAAACCAAACATGAAAATAAAACTTATGCAGGGGAAACAAAAACATGGATGTCACATACAAATCACAAATAATCGCTTTACATATTGAGCAACTCAAGTTTCATATCATGCTTAGAACAAATATCTTGGAGAAATATAGAAAGTTTCACTCCAAAAGAAAATAACCAAGGACTCTCTGTTTTGTGACTTAAAGAAAGAAAAACCAAAGGACCTGAAATTAGCAAGAAATAACTTTTAATACCCTGGATTTTATTTTAACTTTTGCTTGGCCAAAAACTTTACCAGCAGGATACCATACTCTGACTGGTACCTCGGTCATTACTTGCTTACCCTTAGTCAAGAAATTTGCTTAGCAGAATTTTCCGCTTAACAGCTTTATGAAGTTGGACCCAGGTTAGCATATTTTGTTGCTTACGTTTCTTGTCCAGTATCTCCTTGCATTTACCGACAGCAACATCGAGTCCAGTTTCTCCATCGTTGTTAGCCACATTGTGACGACCTCCGTTCTCAAGAAGCGCCTCTAAACAATCTACATGCCCCTCTCTTCCAGCATAGTGGACTGCTGTACAACCATGCAGGTCATCTTTAGCATTAGGGTCACCTGTAATGGAAGATTCAACTTTCAATTATAAAACGACTGGGGATCAAAGCCTGCTAGCACAAACACTTGCTAACACAAATAGATTACCAGCCAAAACTACACTAAGTTTACATTGTTGTGACTGGTGCCACATTCAACTTTTGCTTAGCAAAGAAATTTGTCAAGCAGTGTTACCATAAACCTGAACCATAACTAACAATCAAAATGATTTGTCAAGAAAAAAAAAAGCAATCATGCAATTGGGGTCTGTGAAGAAACTGAGCTATCCATCACATTTCAACTGTACAACTTCATGAGGCTCAATCAAAATCCAACAATGGCGAAAGGAATTATAAAGCTCATTACATTATTTGTTTGCTTCTTCTTTGATAAGCAATGATGCAAGTCATTGTTCAGAGAAAAGTAGTCGGAAGAACACCTTCAATTTTTTTTTTGCGTGTAAGATGAAAAAGGCTACAGAATGGGAGGTGGGGGGAAGCAAGTGGGGGGTTAAACTTAGTTGCGGTAATCGCAGCCCTCCTCCCAACAGCGGGTTATGGTTATCGCAACTACCTAAACCTGAACCCATTTTCTTTTATCCTTACCTTTGAACTGAAGTAAAAGTCTGACAATCTCTAAATCGCCATTACTGCATGCTTCATGCAGCGCACTCCATTGGTACAGACCAATTGCGTTGGGATCCAAGTCATCCTTGAGGGCACTCTCAACGAGGTTTGTGTCACCATAGCGAACTGCCTCGTGGAGTTTAGTGTCAAGAAAACCCTCCATGTCATGGGGTTAGATCTTTAAGCCCGCTTGTTGCCTGAAACAGATCTACATGTTTTCTGTGATGAGAAAGATGGGACAATAAATACAATTAAAACTTATATGGAATCATGAGGCGGAAACATGTGCAAAACAGCATTAACTTATTTCACAGATTCAGATCATTCAGAGGTCAGGTGCTTTTTTAGTTTCCCTGAAATGTTATCTATATGTTTTAAGACTAAGTCTAGAGTAAGACTAAAAAGAAGGCAAGACAATTATAAAATCTGAAGGAAAGTCTATGGATTTGTCTTGGCACATTAAGACCATGCTGCATGCACAGGCAACAATGAATTAAATGATTTCGTTCATCATAAGTTTAGCATGTTTAGCAAATTACCAACTAGACTTGTTGTTAAGTGTTTACATTGTTTTGTCGGTGTGTTTATCATACAATTGAATTACACCATTGAGGAAGAAATAGCTATTATTCTTACTCCATGATTGACACAATCAATTACATCACCTATCTATAATTATAACAACAACACGAGTTGTTTATTGAAAAGAAATCGTTTACTTCTGATGACTGACAATGACATTCGCAGTCGCACCGTTATATTACAAGTTGAAACAATTTGCATTATTAGAGTTATTTCATCATTTTCTACTCATCATTATCAGGTATTTACCTTCCCTTGTTCACCTTTACTTCCTTTCGTCTGCGTCCATTTGTCGTGAAAATGTTGTCATCATTTCTCACGAGACGAGCACAAGTTCCGGGTCCTTGATGTCAACGTACGTGCTGCTATGACGCTAACCTGTCGATCTCACTAATCAATTCATTACGATAACAGTATAACATCCGGTATTGCTAAATCCACTGGTTAACAAGCTCCCTCAACAAGCACTTTGTGTGTTGACTACGGATACCAGCGAAAATACAGATTTAAATGGAGCACGTCCTGATTATTGACTTTTCTTTTGTTGCATAGGAGGGGGGATGTGGATTATTTCTTCAGAGTTCACGCTTTTAGAAAAGTAAGTTAGGATGGAAAATAAAGTTATGGCAAAGATTATTTTGTTATTGTTTTGTTTTGTTTTAATTATAAGGAGATTATTATTTGATTATATTTGATTCAAAGTTTCTCATAGTTGGAAAGCTGTCCCATGACAAAATTAAAACAAGTACAGTTTTGTTTATTGACTCCATCTCTTCATATGTATTGAATTTATTATGGAGGAATACTTTGCCCGATTTTCAGCAAACAGATGGATGGGCGTGGTGTAGGATAGGAGACGGGGAGCACACTTTGTTTTTCATCCCTATTAGGAATTTTTTGTGAACTTTGTTCACATGCTTATTTTTGTTTCCTATTATCTCCACTCAGTTTTTGTTCATGTAATTGTAGGAATGAAAAATTAATGCTAACAAACCTGGATTTTATATCTGCAAATTTGTTTGTAATAAAGAGGAAGTTTCCTTTAAAAAAACCCAGCTTGCAATTAAGACAGGTTTCCGCCTCGTTCCAATTGCACTCAATTGGATTATAGTCCAATGCCCTTTGTACGCGTACAGAAATAACGAAACCAGACTCACACTGTAAAATTGAACCATGGGATACAAATGGCGACTTGGACCCTGGGTTTGACTTTTGACCGGTGAATGTTGTGCCAACTTAGCCTGTTTTTGCATGATTATCTCTGGGAAAAGTAGGCTGTTTCGGGCAGTTTGGTTATTCTGAGAGGCTGCAGACTTCACACAGCACGAATGTCAATGCGAACGATTGTCCTGATGGGAGTGCGGATGGTGTTTTTAGTAGCATCAAAATTGTGGGAGGCCGTGTGTTATTTGATACGGAAAAATACGAGAAAGGTAAATTGATTTAATTTGAAAACAGAATACAGAATGTTTCTTGCGAATGTTTTTTTGTTAATGTTTGATTTCAATCAGGAGGGAACCGTTAATGTCATTTTAAAGGTACAATAACTTACTATCCATCATTACTAGCTTGAACGGGAAAAAATTACTAGCGTTTAAATTAAAATAAACCAAAAAAGCTGTGGTTTGTTAACTTCTTAAAAACCACAAGACATTTCAACAACGGGCATTGTTTTCATTATCTATATAAATTATAAAAATAATAAATAAAACTAGTGATTTTTTTAGTTTGTACTCTGGACTCCCCGTATCCTGCCACCAATTTTCCACTCATTTTATAAAAATTATTATACCAACAAAAGGATATTTTGAGTAAATTTTCCAATTAAGATTAATGATTGAAATGAAACAATCTGAACAGTGGTTGGTGGACGCATGGTCACTGTGGCAGAGACCTTATCGCAAATACCAATGCGCAAGTGCAGACTGTTGAACGAGGTGCATTGTGGGATAGATATGGATCAAATTTGGATACCAGCTAGACCACAATGCACCTAATTCCAAGCTTTACGCGCGCCCCAGTGTTTGCGAAAAAGGTCTAGGATAAACGGACATTTTCCCCCACCCAAGTTCCATACCTGTGGCATACTGTGTAGCCCCATAAATAGTGCCAATCTGTGGAGAGTATACTACACGGTTTCAAAATATTTTTTCATAACACGATAAAAGTGTATAAATAAATCATTTTTAAATTTCCCTGTTCGAAAGATTTGTCATGTTTTAAAATACTTTGAAATTATAAAGATCTGTCTGCAGGTAGGCTTAGGCCGACTTTTCAGTTTCCTTTTTGCTTCCCCCAAAAAAGTTGCATATCTGATTGTCACTACATTTTTGGCCTAATTTTGAATATTGTGTTTGTCATTTTTTTTCTTCAGGTTATTCAGTATCAAACTATTCGATATGGCAGTGCACCGCTATCGCCCCTGTCAAGACATAAACTTTGTAAGTAGTACATGTACTGCGTCTCAACAAGTGAAGACATCGTGATATTTCATCAAAACCGTGATTTTCCGTGATTTTTAACAAAAAATCAAGACGATATGGAGTTGTTAAAAAATGGTATTGCGAATTTGGATAATATGTGATATCGCTCAAGCTTAGCCACGACTCATACATTTTTACATGCCTGGTATGCATCGTTTTTGAAAAGACAAGGGTACCACAGCATTTTCTCCTTGGTAAAGGACATCATAAGGAAATTGTAAATTTCTATCGGAGAATTTCAAGGGCACCAAGGCAACGACCAAGGGATATGGAGGCAATCACCTTCAATGTTACAGTGTTCGTATCAGGTTTTTCTGTGTGTTTGTGGTGTCTCCGCAAATCTTTGTAGACTGTTTTCCTGCCTTGTAGCCTATATGCACAGTTTCAAATATTCCTTATAACGTTGTTTGTGATTAACAGTAAACATGTCAACATATAGCCATTGTCTGTTTTGTTTTTTTATGTTTTTAATGTGTCGATGTTTTTACCCTTTTTGTGATCTAATAAAGATCAATTGAATTGAATTGAATTGAATTGAACTGATTTGTCTTTTCTTTGCAGCTCTTGTTAAACGCAAGATAATGGTTTTAGATCTAGACGAGACGCTAGTCCACTCACAGCATGCCAGCCTGATGAGGCCAAACAGACCAAGTATACCTCCTGACTTTGTTCTTAAGGTAAGAAGCGTAACCTTGTACCATACAGGGAACACATTTTTGAAGAAAAATCTACAAGATCGCAGGTCGCAGGATTGTCACTTAAAATGTTTACAAGAGCAGGCCTGGGCTTGATTTTCACAAAGCAATCAAATCCACCGCAAGATAAATTCTCAGTATCGCCATAGAGATTACTATTGTGACATCACACATTACTAAGCAGCTACGATTGATTTGCAGTTAAGATCAATTCAGCTCTTTGTGAAATCGGCCCCTGGTACATCATTTGTAAGTGGGACGGCCATATTCATCTTGTAAAGGGCACATCCATGAGAAAGTCTTAAACACTAAAGGAAATTTCTGAAGGGCACCAAGGCCAGAGGATGACCCTTTGCCTTCTAGTAATTTCAGGCCTGCTGGACCACAAACTTTTTACAAGAATCAAAGAAAAACGAAACAAGAAGAAGAACATATAACTGCATTTATTTGCACTATAAAAAGAGATAGTAAGTTGAGTTTATATCGAGAGATATTTATCATATGACTTGTTTGTTTTTCTGTCCATAGGTTACGATAGATGCTCTTCCAGAGAGATTTTATGTTTACAAAAGACCTCATGTAGATTTCTTCTTGAATGTTGTAAGTATCTAAAATCCAATCAGCCCTGTGAAGGCTTCATTTTTGAAAGGGCAAGGGCACCAAGGCATTTTCTCCTTGGTTAAGGGCACCCTATGAGGAAATTGTAAATTGTAATTGGAAATGTCAAGGGCACCAAGGCAAAACCAGGGGGGCATGGAGACAATCGTTGTATCAGGCCTGTCAAACTCTCAGGCTCATAATGTACTATTTGACCTGTATATCCTTGAGAAATGTCGGCATTTTGCAATTTTTTGAGGTCATAAGTACTTTAATCTAGAAACATCCAGGAAGCTGTACCCACAGGAAGTGTTTATTTGTTATGGTGTTTTACACTGAACATTATAAATCATGTCCGCTACTTGATTTGTACACTTTTTGTTTCAGTCTTCTGTGACCTAATCACTGCCAGTTGTTTCTAGGGCATCCTGCTTTAACACCCTTTCATGCACCATTTATTTTGCAAAAAAAAAGGTCACAGTGGTACCATTAATAGTCCTCTTCCTTGTTCAAAAACTTGTGTGGTCAGGTGATCTTTATTTTTCATTTTACAACCACTTTTTGGAAGGAATTTAAACCAGTCGCTAGCGTTCGTGAGAGTTTATAAAACACAGTTGAAATGAAGTTTAAATTTGTATATTTATTTATTTTTCCCTTTAAAGGTGAGTCGATGGTATGATCTGGTTATATTTACGGCTAGTATGGAAATCTATGGCTCTCCGGTCGCAGAAAAACTTGACAATGGCAGGGGAACACTAAAAAGGAGATATTATAGACAGGTAACATGTTTTTATATAGATATGGCCAAGAAGGCTTCATAAAAACCAACTGTTTCCTGTGTATTGGTTGATGATCTTTCCTGTGGAAGGCTGTTAACAAAATAAAAACTTGTTTCTCCTATAGAAAAAAACTTGAATTACCTGTTCTTGCAAAGTGTCATTCACAAGTGTAACATTGGTTCTATCAAATAGGTTATTTTTTTATTCTTTAATGTGTGATTTTGTGTAAACTATACTTTATCAAAGAGTGCTTTTTACTTGACAAATTTGTCATCGTCCAATTCTGGTTATATTGCACTATTTTATTTATCTATTTGTTTTTGTATGACAGTCACAGACTTGGAAATGACATTTTGTACCACAATTTGTAATGCCGTTAGAATTTAAGTTGTTTTGGTCATTGCTGTGTCTGTTTTACAATTTGCCTCAAGCAGTCATTGTCAATCTTCAAGATAACCCATGCATACTTGTACATTTGTATTGTTGAAACTTTGTCTTTATTGCCATGAATTTGTTCATTCCTTTGATTTATATGTTCACATTTTATTTTTTTATTTAACCTCCTAGTGAGTTGTGTTACCAACCATTTAAACTATTCACCAGTTAGGTTTGTGTAAGGTAGCAATGTGTGCACGACTCGTGTACCGTAGCACATCAGAACATGATCATATTTTATTGTAGGCTTATATACTTTAACCATATTATAACCATAGTTGGTGATATTGAATAGTAAGACATTGGGAGGGTTGAACATGTACTGTGTATATGCACTTAACATTATGATATGATATTGCAGGCTGGTATAGTCATTCCAAACCACAGTGGATGATGTTGAGTGGTCAGACAGTAGGAGGGTTGACTGTGTGTACTGTCATGACTGTGTGTGTGTAGATGCTTTCATTATTATGATAATATAATGGGAGCTGGCACAGCGTCTACAAAATGTATCATTCAAAACCACAATGGATGTTATTAATTGGTCAGACAGTAGGAGGGTTGACTGTGTACTGTTTAATATCTGCCTAATCAGGAGTGTAGGCCTAGAACATACTCCAATCTAACATATCCAAATTCTTGATGTACATCATCAAAACCTGAATACTCCACTGACATTGTAAAGAGACTAACCAATTTGTGTCTTGTCTTTTTTCCTCATCAGCATTGTACATTAGATGCAGGCAGTTACACAAAAGACTTATCTGCCGTCAGCTCGGACTTATCAAGTATTTTTATTGTGGATAATTCACCAGGTGCATACAAGTTATATCCTGGTAAGTATAGGCTAAATATAAAAACCCTTTGGTAATACTTGCATTCACTGGTACAAAGATATCAACTAACAGGGAAGGGAGTCTACCAACAAAGGGCTCAGTTGGTAGAGCGCTGGTACGTTAATCCGGAGGTCTTTAGTATAAGTCCCTTTTCTGTGCTTAGCAAGTTTTTGTGCTTACAGGCTTAACGTCAACACAATCCACTTCTTCAATTCAACCAAGACTGTTATAATTTATTCTTTTGTTATTTCTTTCCTGATTTCTTTCCCGCACCATACAGACAACGGGATCCCAGTCAAGTCGTGGCTTTCCGACCCAACAGACATCGGTCTACTGAGTCTGCTTCCAATCCTAGACGCCATGAGGTTTACCAGTGACGTACGCTCGGTACTGCGACGAAACGTCCACACGACGGCTCATCGGACACTCTAGCTTCAGATGTGATGCTTCCAATCCAATGGGCTGCGTAATGTACACACGACGGCTCATCGGACACTCTAGCTTCAGATGTGATGCTTCCAATCCAATGGGCTGCGTAATGAACATGTTATTATTATTATTATTGTCATAGTAAGTTTGTAAAAAAAATTAAAAAAAAAAACTTTAGAGAAAACTGAAACCTGTTTGATGGGTTTTGTTTTTGGTTCAATGGTATTTGTTTATGATATACAGTAATGAGTAAAGTGGTGACCCCCCTCAAAGCAAAGGTCAAAGTTGGCCATAATTAGGTCAAGTGACAGCCCCTGTTTTGTGTGTGAAAAAACAAATCATCTTTAGTTGATGTTGTGAGTTAAAATTGCCACTCTGTTCTCTCCCCTCAACGAGCTGATGTGATAATTGTTAATTTGTGACGTACACTTACTACCTTGAGTACCTTCTCGGTAGATACATGCGCTATATAAGACTTCAATTTTTATGTCTGGATTCTTTGCTATGAATGTGGCTTGGGAGATGAAGGCGCGAAAATCTGTATAAGTTCGTAGACTAACAAATGAAACAAATGGATTGACCAAAGATTGCTTTTTTGTCACATGGTTGCTTGATGTCACTTTCAGGCCGAAATGCATCACGCTGTATCGATACCTCTCGTTACTTACCCCCGGTCGGGATGAACTGAAAAACGTCGCTACTTGACCCCCAAAAGTTAGTACTTTGTATGTAGTCATGCACTCTTGTTAAAATGCTTTTACGCACAAGTATTTTGACACGACTCCAGTTCAAATGAATCTTATTTTTACACTGTCGCCCTAGACTGCATACAGTTAGACATATCACAAGATCGCAGACTGAGAAAGGACCAGTGGCTCTTGCACAGATACTGTTGTTGCGGGTTACCAGACTTGAGCTAGCATGTTGATATGATGGGCTACAGGCGTTAAATCAAAACATGCCTGAGTCTGACACATTTTACTTAACCAATAACTGTTCAAATCATCTGGCCAGTGATCAACCATGGCAGTTACTGGTTTTGACTGCGAAAACGCACCCCAGGGGTTATGAGCGTGCAAGGCATGATGGGAAAAAATTGCACGGCCAGATCGATATGCCCTGGGAGTGAGGGTGCTACCACAACCCATTGTGTTGTCTAGTCTGGCACCCTGGGTGTGCCCATGCATTTTGTTCACCGAAAATGTCTTCTACTCGCTAAGTTGTTGCAACTCTCTCGGTGCGCAGCTCTGGTGGTTGGTTTAGTTGGAGTGACCTCTTATGAAGCAAATTGATAATGGAGATCAAAATAGCCATCATTGCTCCAAATTGACATAACAAAATAGCAATACAAGTATTTCAGCTCAAAGTTAAATTCTCTCTACAGAACTTATGGATCAGTCAGTATTATATTATGTAGAATTTTGTGATAAGAGTTTGAAGGGGGGGGGTAGTGGATGAATTTTCAGGTGAATTTTTACAAGTGTCTACGAAGCTCTTGTAATTATGCCTCAACTTTAATGTTTGTACAGTATCTGAACATGGTTCTTTTAAAATTTGTTTGTGCTTTTTTTTGTCCTAAAATGGAGAACCCCAAATTATTTTAAAACTATTGTTTGAGAAATTAAGTGTATTATAAATGGTAGTATTTTTTAAGCATCATCAGTGCATGCAACACTCCTGAAATACTTTACTGTTAATGCTGCAGTATTGTCAAATTGTTTTTCTTTCTTTTGTCAATGACTTGTTTCAGAAATTGAAAAACTAACTTTTGCTTCATTGAATTCATTAGTTGCTGAAATAAAAGCCAAAAGCCACAGTTTAAAATACATTGACCTTTTGGATGTGGTTACTACAGCGCTAGTGGATAACTTTCGTGGTAACGACAGCCGATAACCCACCATTGTGGTGACACTAGTAACGACAGTCGTTAACTTACCATAATGTAAACACGGGTAACACAAGTCGATAACTTCCTTCTGTGGTAACACATGTGTGCCACCCCTTACCTTAGTGGTCACACTAGTAATGCAACCCAGTAACTTACCGTAAGAGTACCTCCTAACTGCGTTTTTTTTTGTATGAGGCTGGTGGTGGCATGACGCATACGCGTCTGCGACTTTCTAGTGCACAACTCTATGGCGAAATCCACAATTGTCTCAAAACTCATTAACAATAATTGCCAGGCACCCTTTTTATTAGAAATAGTAACAATAATAATATTTGATCATGCATTCGTTATTCCCCTCTTGTTTTATTTGTAGATCGTTAAAACCGGAGTTGTGGAAATAGCGTCTCTACTTTCGATATGTTGAAAACATTTCATGTAAAATAAATATTATACACATTTTGTGTGTAACAAATTAAACAAACAAAGACAATACCAGTATTTTTAGTGTTTGAATACAATGACAACATGAAGTATCAAGAGTATAATTAATAAACCAGTGATTCCATTGTGTGAATATTGTATTCATATTCGCCGATATTGAAAATACTTCTCGTGTATAACCGTGTGATTCTTTTTTGTTAGATTCGAGTCCAAGTCTTAGATGTGTTTTTCTTCTAGTTTCGAGATGATGGTTTAAGGGCACTACACTTAAAAACGAACAGGAGTTGATAAAAGTTCCAGGAGTTATACAAACTAGTCCTTTAGTCAGGAAGAGTAAGCCGTCCTATTACACAACTCAAGATAAGACTAGTCTTTTACAACTCTTTGTGAAATCCATCCCTGGGGTCGATTGAAGATTTCACAAAGATAGTCCAAACTTGGACTATTTCTACATTAATTAAAACTTTAAGGCAACCCCTAAGTAATAGGATGAGTGTCCTTACTCGAGATAAGACTAGTCTTTCTCTTTGTGAAACCTACCCCAATTCATGCGCCGTTACAAGCCTCACCAACAACAACTTAACCCGTTCTGTTCATCAAAGATTTAAGATCATGGCTTTCGAGGATTCTGGAAAATGCTTCAAATAGTCAGTGTGCCCTTTGGGTTGGATAAGCTATCTAAAAACGGTCAGATTATGGAGGGTTTTGGCAGCCGAAGGATACAAAAAATTAATCAAAGATTGAGAGTTAATGGAATGTCTCTAGGGTGGTGGTGGGGGAGGTGGTGGTGGTCCCCCGCCCCCGCCTCCTGGTGGAGGGGGCGGAGGGCCACTTGGACCAGCAGGAGGTGCCATTGGAGGACCAGGAGGACCTGGAGGGGGTGCCATTGGGGGACCAGGAGGTGGGGGACCGATAGAAGGAGCTGCCTGTTGCATCATTAAGGCCATCGGACCGGGTACCATTTCTTGTTGGGGTGCTGCAGGGGCCGGTGGACCAGGGGCCATCATTGCTGGACCGGGAGGTGGAGGAGGACCGGGGGCTGCTGGACCGGGTGGTGGAGGAGGGCCGGGTGCTGCTGGCCCTGGTGGGGGTGGTGGTGCCGAGGCTCCGGTTGGTGGAGGCGGAGCTGGTGCGCTCGGTGCTGCCGGTGCAGGGGGCGCACTTCCCCCGGAAGATGGTGGTGGCGGGGCTGCCGATGCTGCAGCAGCTGACTTGTCTGCCTTCTGCTGTAGCTTGGCCTCTGCTTTCAGACGCTTGGCTTCTGCTTTCAGACGCGTGGCTTCCAGCTTTGCCTCTTTCTTCTTTTGCTGGTTTTCCAGTTTTCTTTGTTTGATTTCTTCTACAACCTCGGGTGGCATGCCCTTTGTCTTGTATCTGTCGGACAAGGACGACACCAAAGTAATTACAAATCTAAACACAAAGTCAATATTTTGCCATGCTTGTTGCCGAGTGTACCAATCAACAGAAGTCGTCAAAAACTATGGTCTTAATTCGTTTTCAACACACACAAAACAAAACATTGCAACTGCAGCAACAACAACTTTTTGTTTTGCATAAGGAACAAACAAACTAACAAATAATAGTAAAGAAATAGTAAAGAAACAACCTTGTGCAATCACAAGGTTGTGGGTTCGAATCCCCCAGTTAACCGCTGATTTCACAATGACTATTTGAAGAATAAATATTGTCGTCTAGTTAATGAATCACATTTTCTTGATTTGTGCAATTCATAATCATAGACGTTAAACCAATGTTTGTTTGAGAGAGATTGGCTGCTGATATCCCTTGTGGGAGTTTGCCTAGTTCCCTTGACGGGAAGATCATTCAAACAAACAACAAACAGACCCGTCATGGTAAAAACTAGAAACCCACCTTTTGATTTCGACTTTCATGGAGCATGCTGCAGTAAGGATGAGAAGGATCGGGAAGCAAATCGGCCAAATCAACTTAGCAAACTGAAGCTGTGCTGTAATGAGAGGAGATTCAATAGAAATGAAACAGCGAAAAGCAAATTATGCACAGGGCAAAATTTCATAAAGCTGTTAAGCACAAAATACTGCTAATCGAAATTCCTTTGTTTTGCAAAAAGTAAAATGGGACACCAGTTGCAACAGTGTGAACTTTATGGAAAACCTGCAGGCTTACTAAAACCATGCTAAAACTTCGTTTTTGAAAATGATGAATGAACCGTTGGATCAGCATTCAACATTGATAAAGAGTATCGGTTTCCGTTATAAGCTAATAAGGTAATTTAAGAATAGAAAACAAGAACTTACCTGCCTTCAAAATACCACTCGTTTGATTCACTGTGAACAGAAATAAATGTAATCAGTTAGACGAACCATTAATCTGATTGAAGACGATCAGAGCATACTGATCGAAACGTTGAGTTATCAATCACCGGTTCTTTTCGAACCAACACAACTCAAATGAGATTTTTATTTACTGCATTTTTTTTTTACATAGACACACCCACCATTTAATTTATGCAAAGTTTCAAGCCCAACAAATTGGATAATTGAATTAACTCTTTCATCTGTCAAATTAAGTATAGGGTGACGTACAGGCTGACGTCATAAAGCACCCTTGCGTGACGTCACAACTCACCCTTCAATAGAATGACTGTACTGTACGTGGGAATGTCTTCTTGGGGTACAAATATTGCGCATGCGTATATTCCCTCATCGGACAAGTGCACACTTGTCATCTTTAGGTCTACCGTATCGACGATGTATTTATCGGCTGCGTGAAGAACAGAAGGAAAAAAACCATGATCAAACTTATTTGCCTAATCAAGAAAAAATCAATCCTAAAAGTCAATATTTTTCATGTAAACGTTTACCATCTTTTTTTGACATTAATCAGCAAAACGCTTCTGCAGTTATATAAAATGTCTATATAGGCAGTAAGAAATAAAGCAATTAAACATTAATAAGACGTTAGACGCTCTTAAAGCAATAAAACATTCGTAAGCAGTTAAACGTCTACATTATAATATTAAACGTTTATGAAGCAGTTAACGATTACAAGTGATACATTTTGTAGCAGTGAGACGTTTCTTTGAGTTTAACGTCAATGATAAGTTAGACGTAAGCAGTTGATCACGTGTTAGTCAAGTAGTAGAAGTCGCCGAAGAAATTAATGTTCAGTCTGTTAAACGTTTATAAGAGAAGTTGCATGCTTATTCGCAATTAAACGTTTAAAAGCATTTTGAACCATGATAACCCTTCTCAACTGCAGCCGCGTTATTTTTGTTTCTTCTTAAAATAATCGTTACCTGACAGTAGTTTCCCGAGTTGCCTGATTCTTGATCCTTCATTGAGACTACCTTTAATGAAGAGAAAAAAAAAAGAAAAATTTTATTTTATTATTTCGAGACAAACATTCGTATCATTATCATGATTTTTTTTTTTTTTTTTAATGTATTTAATTGTTTGTTTGCTTATATTTTTTATACAACTCGTCCAACATATCCATTCATTAATTTGTATAACTATATATATGTTTTATATTGTTTAAAACAAATTTCTAGTGTACGATGGCAAATTTTGAGACATGTCCCCTGTTTTTCTCTGATTAAAGTATGGTCAGGTTTCCATTGCTTTTATGTTGTGCTCACCCCGTAACTGCACTGGTTGATCGTTGCGGTACCAGACTACTTCAGCAGCCGGGTGCTCCCTCATGTACCGCTTGCCATAACAGTTCAATACAACGGTATGCATTGGAAGGACGTGCAGCTCTTGAATAAATGTACCGTCTGCAAAACAGATATCAATCGCTCAAAATAATAAGAAAAAGTTGATTTGTTTCCTTTGTTGATATCTAATAGGATGGGGGATGAATTCCATTCTTAAAGATGGATTTTTTTACTACATGATAAAATAGTTCATAAGTCTTATAAGACATTTCTTTTTGTTTAAAGGAAAACAAGGATTTAAATTAAATTGAAAAATTGAGAGGGCTTATTTTCGCAAGAACTTAGATTGAATCCAGCCATTGGCCGCCAGTGATGAAACGTGCACGCGTGAAGAGCTGTTATTGGTTGAGTATGCAGCGAGTCACGTTTGTAATAAAAGATGGCGGTCATTTTTTTTAGACAAAGTGGTGTCATGTCAAATACAAATTACTGTTGCAAACTGGAAGATCACATTGAGAATAAATCGTTGGTGCATTGTAAAAAAAAAGGTTTTTTTTTTTTTTTTTTTTTCTTTTTTTTTTTTTTTTTTGGGGGGGGGGGTTTGGGGGGGGGGGGGCTGGGGAGGGGGAGAGGGGTACTTTCCATCCAGCAGCTCCCACCTTTACATATCGGCGTTTCCTGACATTTCCCACTCTCCACGTCCTGCCCCATGCATTGTGCCCCGCTGCCCGGAGCACCACACCGTCGCTCGCGTAGTTGGACCCCTTCACCGCAGGTTACTGAACACATCTGCCAACTTGACCACTCACTCCAGTCGCTTAGGACTTTAAAAAAAAATTATATAAATATATATATTATTATTCAGAACCCTCAGTAAAACTTTATTTATCAAGATCTTACTGTTCTTTCTAAATGATAGATTTTACTGCTGAGTACTTTTTCAATGCTATTTGCAACATGAGCAATATGAAATTAGGTATCTGCCGTCTATCTGCTAAACATTCTCTTAACCGCATTGGGTTTTTCTTTTTCTTTTTTTCGTGTGCCGACATAAACAACAAAAAAACGTTAATGGAAAAAGGAAATGAATTGCCACATAGTTATTCAGATAAAAGTTCCCATAAATATTGCACCCAAAATTATACTCCACGGTGACCTCTGACCTTGTTCGACGCGATCATTTATGACGTCATACGGAGCGGCCATAGGAACCGGAACACCGCCGGCTGCTTTGAAGAAATAAAATAAACATCAACTTGAACTTGTGTCGTGAGACAAAAATAATGTCATTGTACTCTGCATCTCTCTCTCTATCTCTCTGTCACTCCCTTCTTTTATTTGACTGCTTAAAGGCAGTGGACACTACTGGTAATTACTCAAAATAATTATCAGCATAAAACGTTACTTGGTAACAAGTAGAGGGGAGGTTGATGGTATAACACATTGTGTGAAACGGCTCCATCTGAAGTGACGTTGTTTTCGATGTGATAAGTAATTTTCAACGAATTTGATTTCGAGACCTCAGATTTCGAATTTGAGGTCCCGAAGTCAAGCATCTGAAAGCACACAACTTCGCGTGACACCGGTGTTTTTTCTTATAACTCGCAACTCCGACGACCGATCGAGCTTAAATTTTCACAGGTTTTTTATTTTATGCATATGTTGAGATTGAGATACACCAAGTGGTCTTTGACAATTATCAACAGTGCCTGTCTTTAATTAGCCTTTGAGAATCAAAAATACTCTGTTATTATAAGGGTCGAAACGATGATGATGTCTTTAACAATTTTGTTGATGTCATACTGTAATGAAAAGTTGATTAATTGACACCGTTTTAACACTTAACGTTTCCATAACCGGACGACCTCTGACCCTGCTGTCCAATGCCTTGATTGCTGACGTCATACGGGTCTTCCACCGCCTGACACAGATTATTCAAATTAAAACCAAAATGAAATTTTCATAACAGAAAAATCTCATCAAATCATATTTTGTCTATTTTGAAATAATCTTCCCAAAAAGGAAAACGTTTGCAATGTGTCGTACAAATTAAATTAAACTAAATATATTGCCATCTGTTCAAAATTCAAACTGTTCCCGTTATTACCTGGCGACCCTTGACCTCGTCCAATACCTTGATTGCTGACGTCATACGGGGCGGCGGGAGCAGATCTACCACCGCCTGACAAATAGTTTGTATGAACACAACAATGAAATGTTAAGAAGAAAACCAAATAATCTCATCAAATCATATTTTTTATTCTTAAATATTTACTTCCCTGATTATATGACTATGAAAGTGGTAAACAAAAACAAATGTGTCGTACAAATTAAATGAAATTAAATATATTGCCATCTGTTCAAAATTTAAATTGTTCCCATAATTTACCTGGCGACCCTTGACCTCGTCCAATGCCTTGATTGCTGACGACATACGGGGCGGCGGGAGCAGATCTACCACCGCCTGACAAATAGTTTTATGAACACAACAATGATATGTTAAGAAGAAAAAAAAACAATCTCATCAAATCATACTTTTTATTCTTAAATATTTACTTCCTTTATTATATGACTATGAAACTGGTAAACAAAAAGAAATGTGTCGTACAAATTAAATGAAATTAAATATATTGCCATCTGTTCAAAATTTAAACTGTTCCTATAATTTACCTGGCGACCCTTGACCTCGTCCAATGCCTTGATTGCTGACGTCATACGGGGCGGCGGGAGCAGGTCTACCACCGCCTGACAAATAATTTTTATGAACACAACAATGAAATGTTAAGAAGAAAAAACCAATCTCATCAAATCATATTTTTTATTCTTAAAGATTTACTTCCCTGATTATATGACTATGAAACTGG
This sequence comes from Asterias rubens, assembly GCF_902459465.1. Taxonomy (NCBI): domain Eukaryota; kingdom Metazoa; phylum Echinodermata; class Asteroidea; order Forcipulatida; family Asteriidae; genus Asterias; species Asterias rubens. The sequence continues at coordinate 7,388,493 of NC_047079.1, forward strand.
TAAACAAAAAGAAAAGTGTCGTACAAATTAAATGAAATTAAATAATTATATTGCCATTTGTTCAAAATTTGAATTGTTCCCATAATTTACCTGGCGACCCTTGACTTCGTCCAATGCCTTGATTGCTGACGTCATATGGAGCAGCGGGAATAGGTCTACCACCGCCTGTTACGGAAAATTCACCCAAATTAAAACAACACTAACATGAAATGTTGAAAATTTAGAGAAAACAAGTAACAAACCTAGGAAAACTGAATGGGTAAATTTTAATTTTAATTTGATTTGAGTAAAGACAAACAGACTGGAGTGTGGCTGGAACCAATGCCCCCCCCCCCCCACCCCCCGGATTAATGGGCACCAATTGGTTCAAATCCAGCTCCAGCCATTTTGTCTGTGTTCAAACCTAAACATAATCAAAAGAAAAAAGTATAACTCTGCTAAAAAAAATTCCCATAATTACCTGGCGACTCTTGACCTCGTCCAATGCCTTGGTTGCCGACGCCATAAGGGGCTGCGGGAACACCCCCGGCTGCTATATAGTGACAATTAAATTAAATTAAATTAATTTAGCAGACAGATCTATATATATATAAGTTGTTTCCTTCCCAAAAGGGGGGGGGGGTGCTGTTCGATTGATTGTTTGTTGGGATGCTTGTACGATACTTGTTGTTTTTGTGTTGTCGTTTTTCGGGTTTTTTTTTCTTTTTTTTCTTGGGGGGGTGGGGATGGGGGTGGTGGTTCTTGACAAAGATCAAAAGTCGTTAGCCTACCGTTCAAGGCAGCTCCGGGTTCGGCCGAGTCATAGGGATCGTATCCACCTGGTGAAAAAACATTCCAACAAGAGGAAAATAAACAATTATCAATCTCCAACTACAGTTAATGGTAATGTTGGCATTCGGGTCTTGTCACCGGGTATTTCTACCTGGATTGCTCCCATCGATTTGATCTTAAAGACTACACAACTTGTTTAATTTGGGTTACGTTGTACCTTAATAAAATTTATGATAATATTAAACATATAACAAATTAAATGGTTCAGTCTTGCTAAAAATGCAATCACCGGGATCGTCATAACCCAACACACACCGACGTCTGGTGTTGCAGATGGTGGACACAATTATAGGCCTACTAACTACCTGTTTGGTCAAGTGTCTGTAAACACCCAAATCAAACAGTGAACTTATTGTAGTGAGGACCGATCGAGTTCCAGTCGAGACTACAAATACTACTGTCACGGTGACTAAAACAACATGCGCTGGTTAGCCTCGACAAGGCATGCTATACTCATCAGATTATAGATTCAAATCAAAGTAAATTAATTTAACTTATTCATCATTATGCTTATGCTTTGCTAACATAAACTATGCAATGGTTTTACCTTGAGAGTTAGACGCCGTCACAAAGAATAATATCAGTACACAACTGACTCTCGTCCCAAGAAATCCTCTCGATGACATTATTGTTTTAAGTAACCATCTCGAAGAAAAACAAATTGACGAAAGAGCACCATTAATTTCTTCAAAAAAAACGTGCGCGATAAGTTAGCTTTGAAATTATGAACGCAACGGCGACGCACCGCATCATTGACGCGCGCGCTTAGGTAACTCATCATAACCATACGCGCCATTGCCTGTTGTGTATAACAAGTTTTGGTTCGCCATGGATGCGGTAAAAATTTCACGTTCGAAAGGTTACGCGCGAAAATGAACACGGAAGATAGGCTTTTGACGCGCTAAATGTCACGTGCTGACGGCAAAAAGTCACGTGCTGACGGCAACGCACATAAAATGTACACGGGAGATAGGGCTTGGCGGCCCCCATGCCAGAACCCGCGTATGTACGCGCGACCGATCTAGTTATTCTATTCTATATCATCGTAACGCGTTTCGAAAACACACGGAGTCCAATCTCCAACCTCGTTCCCAGGAATAACCGCGCCTTTTTTCCAAGCATGCTCGCAAAGTAGATATTTATTATTACAATTTTTTCCTTTAATTGAGTTTAGAGACTTGCAATTAATTTGTTCCACTCCAAGGACTGAAAATGAGTGCATCACAAAACGTGCAGTACCTCTCTTTCATCTGTTGATTGATGCAAACTATTGCACTTGAAGGGTTACAACAGTAAAACCACAAAGATGGACAAAGGAAGCTTGGTCAGTTACAAAATCAGCGACGGCAAATTTATTTATCAATAAATTATTTAAACAAAACATTATATTCCCCGTGTCGTTACATAAACAAACTCGGCGAATCTTTTGCCAGAGTTGCACCGGAGCGAACTTGTTTGATTGACAATACTTATTCGGTTCGCAAGTACATTTTAATTAAGTAAATCAGGATTAATTTACTGTATTTGTATGAATAATTACTAACGTGTAGACACCCACACTGAACTTAAATATGAAATCATAACAATTTCCAAAGACCGGGGTATGGAAGTTTGTAATTATGTTAATCACAATTTCCCATAACACACACGGGGCGGGGGGGGGGGGGGGGGGGTAGGGGGATCATATTGATCACTTATACTATCGGATAGCGGGTTGCCAGTCGTGGTCTTCAACGCCATTTTGAAATTCGGACACATTTTCAACACATGTTGTGCATGTTTTCGATGCAAATGCAAAAGAATTGTACAATAATTAAGTAATTATTGTACCAAACTGAAAAAAACTTATTGGTAAATGAATAGGCCTACATTATTTATACATGTTTACATGGTTATTTTTCTTTTCAAAATGGCCGCCGCTGGGGATGACGACTTCACCGTCGTGTACTCAAGCATCATAGAAGGGGCGCAACCGATTCCCCGAGATCAGGACGTGTTTCCAACCAGGAACATGCACATACACATAATGATGAAAAGAAGGGGAAGAAAAACAAGATTGGCCAATGTTTAGTAGGGGATAATCTGCTAACATCTTACGTGTCACCAATATTAGTTTAGCTAAAAGTTAAAGTTTTGTAAGCATACAAGTCAAAATGCAGATAATGGGGATGATGTGTGTCTTCATGCTAGCAGCACCACTCCCCGCGTCACCTAAAGGAAACGCATTGTCCACATTCTTGAACCCGTTGCCGTCGATAACCTCGTCCTTAATTAACATCCGGTTGTGCGCCCCACCACCACCTCTGGATGCCTGGGTGTCGATCAAGGCATCGTCTTGCACTGGGTTGTAGCCGCCGCCTCCACCACCAGCAGGAGCTGCCGGGGCAGCACCATAGCCACCAGCTGCAGGTGCCGGGGCAGCCCCACCTCCCCCACCAGCACTGTATCCGCCACCTGCAGGTGCTGCCGGTGCAGCCCCACCCCGTCCCCCACCAGCACTGTACCCTCCTCCTCCTCCACCGCCAGCACTGTAGCCACCGCCACCTGCAGGTGCCGCAGGGGCAGCATTGTTCCCTCCTCCTCCTCCACCGCCAGCACTGTACCCTCCTCCTCCTCCACCGCCAGCACTGTAGCCACCGCCACCGCCACCTGCAGGTGCTGCTGGGGCAGAATTGTACCCTCCTCCTCCACCGCCAGCACTGTAGCCACCGCCACCGCCACCTGCAGGTGCTGCTGGGGCAGAATTGTACCCTCCTCCTCCACCGCCAGCACTGTAGCCGCCTCCACCACCGCCGCCGCCACCACCACCACCACCACCTGTAGCGTGAAAAAAAAACCCGAAATAATAATAAATTTAGCGGAAGATTATCCTCACTTCATCAGATGTTTACTATAGCGGAATACAGTCTTTTTATAATGGCCACACAACTTATAAGTGTTTGAGAAAGTTCACTGGAGAAAGTTCACTACCCAAAAAGCTTATAATTTTTATATTTTAACATCAAAGATGAATTTTGAGTATCTTGGGCGTAGTAAACAAGGAGAGACGGGGGAATCTTAAAGAAGGACGTGTTGCTGGTCGCGCTGGAAGAGGAATGCCAAAAGCAAGATGGACTTGATCTTGATGTTTTATTTTTTGAACAGCGATTGCTAGGAACAACACTCAGTGAACTTTATAATGTCTGACAGCATTCATGAATTTAATCCACATAGTATGCATGAGCTAAACACAAGAGGGATCGATTTCACAGAGTTAAGACTCGTCTTATCTCGAGTTAGGACGAGTAACTCGTCCTAACTTAGGATTAATGTAAGGTCGGCATGCTACAGTGCAGGGTTGGGACTCGTTTTAAGTTATACGAAGAGTTTTGTGAAATCGACGGCAGGTCTGGGCAGGGAGGCTTGAAGTAGTTCTTTTCTCGGAACCACCACGGGACGGCGGACGCCTTTATTGGACTTAAGAAAGGGAATCTGTTTTCGAGTCCTTCATCTCTTAGTCTAACTCAAACTTTTTGCCAGGATTTGGGACATCTCATTTCCACAGCCCTCTGGTTTGCTGTCACTACGTCTTCAAGGCAGCATGCGCACTGCTCCACAAGAGTCAAGGGCACTTTCCAGTACGGCTGTCCAACAAAGACTTGTACTATCGCACCTGCCACAACAACCCTGCTGAGAAGGCGTCGGCGTTTGATCGCCCATGCTCTGCGAAGACCTGAGGTGCCTCTCGCTACCTTCCACAAAACCAGCCATCTAAACCCTTTCGACAGGGTGGAAGTCTCCGCTGCACCTACATATCACAGCTTATAGACGACCTCAACGCCATCGGCCTACAACACGATCAAGCTGTTCAAGCTGCCCTGGATCGGCCTGGATGGCAGAGAAGAATTTCTAACATGGAAAAACCCGTGGTCACAACGTCTCGAGCCGAGTTAGGCCCGAGTAGCGTCAACTATAATGGCTGGGGTGGTGCTCCTCAAGGAGTCAAGGGCTGGGCATCGTAGAAGGTGTAACATAGAATGGGGGAGGGGGAAATGAAACTATGCACAAATTAAAGCTTTGTAACTCACCACCACCCCCACTGCATGACCCTGTACCACAATCTCCGAAGTCAAGCTCCATGCCATCACAACCTTGTCCCCTTGTACCCGATGGCGTTCTGCAGCTCCGCGTTCGCATTGTCGAACCCCCTCCGCATGTCACGTGACATTTATCCCATGATCCCCACGTGGACCAAGTGTTACCCCCGGCCGATACGACAAGACGAGAAGGATCTGCACAAAATGTAAAGAAAAAAAATACATATATATCCCAACATTCAATTTCAATTCGAAAATCAAACTCACATTAAAAACTTTGCCATATATTTCATGAACAATTCAAAACAGTTTAACGCACAAACATTTTTAGGCGGGAACATTATAGTGTGGATGCAAGAATCAAGAACGTACGGACATGAGAACAAAGACAGGATGTGACAAATTGAATGTCGTTTGAATTTCTACCGACTTCCTAAACTCTAATATTCTAGATATTTTTCAACAAAATGATTTTTGCATTTTGGGGTCAAATTTGCAAAATTCAACGTCTGAGAAAGAGTCCTTTATAATAGGGCTATGCCAACCACTGTATAGACCGAATTGAATATGACGTCACGCGGCTGAAATATCTGACCTACAAGATGGCGTCTTTATGGGGCTAGGTTTGAAGACGACAACAGAACTTCGAGAAGAGGAATAACATTTATACAAAGAAAACATATAATGTTGCACGCTGTGACTGGGGTCCATGGGTTTTGTACACCCTCGAGGGGAAATGGCACCCTCGGCTTCGCCTCGGGTGCCATTTTCCCCCTCGAGTGTACAAAACGCCATGGACCCCGTCACAGCGTGCAACATTCGTAAACTGCTTACTATGATTGAATGTCATTACCTTGAGAAATTAGCAGGATCGGGATCCAAACAAGCGCCACCCACGTCCACAACGTTAGCGTCTGTTTACGATGATCAAACATTTTGGTAATTTCCTACAAACCGGTCATTGGTGCTTATCTAACCGAGAAAAGGCGTAACTTTTTGAAGTTTTCTAAAGCAAAACTGTTTATAAAACAATAAACTGTGTAATTTTGTTCTTGTGAAAATATCCTATCCTCAAACGCGTGAAATGCATCCCCACGCGCGCTGATTATCAGCGCCCACTTTAGAATAAATATGAAGGCGTTCGCGTCTTGAACCCATGCATGCAGAACGCATAAAAAAAACCGCAGATTGCATCTACTCACAATGCGCGTCTACCCTTTCTCGCGCGTAATTCGAACCTTTTTTTTACCACTTTAGTCCATAGATATAGAATAGAATCTGGCATGGGGCCGCCATTGCCTATCTCCCGTGTTCATTTTCGCGCGTCGCCTTTCGGACGTGAAATTTTTACCGCGTCCTTGGCGAACAAAAACTTTTTCTACACGCAATGGCGCGTATGTACGCGCAGCCGATCTAGTTATTTTAATTCTATATCGATGCTTTAGTCCCACGTCCGTGCATTAAAACGGAAACTCGCTCAAAGAGTTCGAATACGCGCGAGATTTGCAGAGTGTGAGCCTCGTCTCGCCGTAATCCGCTATCTTTGCTCTCGTTTGGTTAGCCTTTTTGTCAAGACCTCCGTGGCTTGGATAGCATCGATTCCAAGCGACTGGAATGGGAGACCACGCATACACGCGAGTGGCGAAGTAGTCTCCCGTTCTAGTCGCTTGAGATCGCGGCTCTCAAAACCACGAAGGCCTTGAGAAAAGGCTACGGTTTGCTTGGACCAGATGCAGAGAAATTATTTAACTTTTCGCAAGTAATTAAATTAAACTGATTTATTTATCTTGGGAACTACTCATCGATGTAACTTTTGTCACAATATGATCAGCCTGGGAATGGCTCATTCTCTGTGGTATGCAAGGAGATCATCATATACCCTTCTCGCAACATTTGAAAAGTGAACTACCAAATCCATCCAAACCCTAATTATAAACCACCCAATTATTTTAAACCAGATAAAATTGCACAAAACAAAAAGAGAAAATGAGCTCACTCAGGAGAAAAATTACTTCATGACTTTGAAAACTTCATGATTTATTTACATTATTACAAGTACTGTGATACAATTACTGCATGACAATACACTGGTGCTCGCCTTTTCAATGTATTGTACAGAATTGGTAAGGATCATAAAAAACACCATTGTTAAGTTTTTATCTGAAAGCTATAAAAAGTTAATAGACCCACTTTTCTATGAAATATTACACTCTTTCAAGAAAGTTGTATCTGAAAACCTTTTTAAAAAAAGCTGGTTTTTGGTTGTTACAGCCAAAATAAAGGGCATTGTGTTTAATTACGTGTTGATTATTGTCCATGGTTGTCTCCCAACTCACACAATGGATTAAGCCCACATTTTTATAGGTTGGTTATTTCATGGTCGATCAAACAAAACATAAACACAGTTCTCAACAGTTACCAATTGATGAAGAGCAGAAGTAGCCCATCAGAGCTCACACTGGCAACGGAATCCTCTACTGTATATTGATGCATATAGAAAAGTTGTTTATTTCTAATGCGTTGCATTTTGCCTGGAAAACATCTGATGGTGGTTTGGTGCACACAAAAGATGCTGTCCTTCAATGTCTGGCAAACTCACGAGACAAACCAAAGCAAGGTGAAACATCCAATCATGACCTTTGACACGTCATGTGACCTTTTCCTTGACCTTCTCCTGGCGCTCTTTCTTCCTCTCTTGCTCCTCTAGTTTCCTGATCTCCTCCTTGAAGTGGGTGATGGTGTCTTTGCTCTGCTTAAGACGCTCGTTGAGTTCCGTGATCTCAAAGCGAATCTTCTTCCTGGCGGACTGGAGAGCTACATTGGTTTTTTCTTCAAGCTCGTTGACTGCAAATTTACAAATTTAATAAAAATTGATTAATATCTTTATGTCAATGAAGTTTTCAGGTTAGCTGGGAGGTTTCTTTCCCAGACTTTTACCTCTAATAATGCAGAAGTTTGAATCCCACTTCTGACAAAGTCCTTAATGTATATCAGGGCTGGTATTATTTTCTTCACATTAGTTGTGTGTCATACATCTAGCTAAGCAGTCAAGCAACATGGACTCAAGCTAAGGTGTTTCTGATCAGTGTTTGGGTCCGAGTCCCGGTAGTGAAAATGTATTCTCATAATGCCAAATGAAACAAAACTATTTTCTCTTCCGATGTCCTCGTTTGATTTCACAAAGAGCTAAGACTGATCTTGACAGTAACTCAATCTTAGCGAGGAATTCAAAACTTAAATGGGTGGGAACTCCATGTTAGTATCAAGTTGTTGTTGTTTAGGTTATCAAGGGCTCAACCTCAAGTTATAGCTTGTTTAATACTACACTTTGCCCTTAAAGGCAGTGGACACTATTGGTAATTGACAAAGACCAGTCTTCTCACTTGGTGTATCTCATCATATGCATTAAATAACAAACCTGTGAAAGTTGAGCTCAATCGATCATCGAAGTTGCGAGATAATAATGAAAGAAAAAACACCCTTGTCACACGAAGTTGTGTGCGTTTAGATGGTTGATTTCGAGACCTCAAGTTCTAAACCTGAGGTCTCGGAATCAAATTCATGGAAAATTACTTCTTTCTCAAAAACTATGGCACTTCAGAGGGAGCCGTTTCTCACAACATTTTATACCATCCACCTCTCCCCATTACTCGTCCCCAAGAAAGGTTTTATGCTAATAAATATTTTGAATACCAATAGTGTCCACTGCCTTTAAGATGAATCTTAGTGCTTTGCAAAACTGGGCCCTGATTTATTGATTTCATCTTAGCTTTGAGTACTTACAGTCTGTTTCATGTTTGTGAGCTCCAAGCGTTAAGACTCTTGAGCTGCAAAGTAGCTGCTGCATCATCGCAGTAGGATCCTGGAAAATCTAACAAGGAAAAGTACAAGATTTGCATTCTTTAATCATTTTGTATTTGTCGTATCATGGCTGAGGGGTGATGACCACCGGACTCATGCTTTTCTAGAGCTTTTCAGAGTGTTGGTTTGAGTCCCGGTTGTTGCACTTTTGTCCTTGAGCAAGATACTTCACCATAATTTATTTTTGTCTAAGCTGTAGGTCCCATGTACAAGAGGATCGGTAATTCACATATAAGAACCCCATACACTTATCACGGAAGAGTTGGGGGTGAACCCTGGTGTTTCTGGTTCAAACAGCCAGCTTGACACAAGTTAAAGTTTGCGCCTAAATAGAAGGAGCGTAAAAGTGCACTTGAAATAGGAGGAAACATAGGTACCATATATTTGAATGAAACTAATTACTTACCATTTCATCGTAATGTTCAGAAACGAGCGTCTTCTTGCCTAGGAAAACGTTTGTGTCTGTTTGGAAGAGCTTCAAGAAATGATACAAGGTGACCTGAAAGGAAATAATAATAATCAAATCGGGATTACTATTTACTGGCCAATTAGTTTGGAATTATTTCAAACTTCTGTTGATCTTATTTATTTAACTTCACTTGATCAAAACACAAAATTTCGCAGAAATTTTCTTTCAGAGAAAAGTGTGTTCTGGTATTTGAAACTCATTTTTGTATGAGAACATCATGGTCTGATTCAGGTGCCACGACACTCCAAAAAGTCTGAGAATACTGGTGAATACTAGATTGATGCTGACGACAATTTGTCAATTTTGTTTTCTTTTAGTTTTTAAGACTTGATTGAATTATTCCACAATACTTACTGGTCTTTCATTTGGATCCACAAAAAAGATCTTTATGATAATTTCAAACTCGCCCCAACCCGTCTCCTGGATCTCATACGGGGGTTTGCTGACAACTAAATTAAAAACAAAAATTAATAAAATGTCAGATTTGAAGAAGAAATAGTTATAACAGATTATTTTCATGATTTTTTTGTATGATACTAAAAATTGTAAACTTGAGAATAAGTCGAGAGTTTCAGGGACCAGCCCTAGACATAGTACAAAAACAATAAACAAAGATATCACAAAAACCCTAGCACTGACCTCTGATTGCGTTGGCATAACTCTCGTGTAGTTTGAACTGGATCTTCTTTACGTATGTTGACATGTCCTGGAAAAAATATTTAACATAAAAGCTTTGAAATTGTTGTTGTTGTTGTTACCGTTGTGTGATAGGCATTGTTTGCAGTCGAGTCCTGCAGCACGAAACAATCCACAGCTTTGTTGATTGGGATTCAAACGACAAACCCACTCAAAAGATGTTTGACTAAGGTGCAAAGGAAGGGGGTGGGGCCTTAAGATTGATTAGGAGAGGAGATACATACCTCATTCCGATAGGGTTTAATGTAGATTGTCCATTGGTGAGTGTGTCCATCTTCTTCTCGTTTCTTACCAAAGTATCTTGAGATGTTTCCGTAGACAATTGGCTTGACAAGATTGATACCCTGTGTTAATTGAATTGAAGCAAAACAATAAACAACTTGAAGAAAACATAAACAACTTGAACTTTACCATAAAAAAAAGAAAAAACTCCATTACTTTACAAACATTGAGTTGAGGAATTGAAAGAAATAAACTTATTTTAGGTAATTCTTGAGAATGTATTTTTTTTTTCAGAAATGTGCCTACCCCTCCCTACATACCACACAGAAAGTTTAGGCATGGATGGATGGTAAAGTCAATTTACTTCTTCTTTCTTTTACACGACTAATTATTTTATTTCATACGCGTTTTAACAAAATGGGTATCCATCCTTCTATTCTATTGGAGTCTTATGGACACTCAATCAATCAACAAAACAAAAGCCGAGAGGTCAGACTCAGCAGAGTCACGTCACGTCACGTCACGAGAGTGGGTTGACAGTTTTATTTTTTAACACACTTTTAATGGGCCAGAATTCTTCGTTTAAACTTTGCTAAGTAGAATAGACCCGCACCTCCTTTTCTCTATTATAGAGTCTACGGATAACTTTCCGTATGGCGCCACCACTTTGTACATTATAGTGGAGTAAGTATTTATCTATTGTAATCATGAAATACTGTCTAAAACTTCTCTCTTCTTTACCTTTACTCTTCCACCAGAATCGTGTCCGTAGTCCGCCATTATTGTTTTTCGTCTGCAAATCACTACAGCGCCACCAAGCGTTGAGAATAAGCCAGCCCCTAATTAATGATAATCACGTGACCATGCGTCACCAGCACCGCGATATCAGGAGACCGAAAATGAACCATTCTGATTGGACAATAACAGGAGACGCCCAGACAAAACCCACAGGAACGCCAAGTTCAAGGCGTGACGTGATTGGCTAGTGGGCAGACAGCGCCCCGGTTAATCCCACAATTATGTTGATTATAAATTGTGGCGTGATCTTTGTCTGTAAATGCACATGAATAATTAATTAAGGAGAATACAAAATCAGGGTTTCAGGAATGAGTAATGAAGGACGGTATAACTGGTTATTTTTTCAATAGTATTTTCACAAGCTCAATTAATTTTTGAGATCTATGTAAGATGTTATATTATGCAGTCTCAATCTAATTAAAGGATTTGATTCGAATTAATTGTTGTATAGTTCCTATTATGTTAATGATGTATTGGGAAATCACATTTATCGGATTATTATTATTATTTGTTCAATTTGTTGAACCATTTTGTGCATATCATTTAAATAAACCGGTACATAACATGTAAGCATACAGGCCTATTTTTTGTATTATTGTTAATTTATTTAATTGTTTTCCCCGTTGTGCTTAAAAAATGCATCTAAATATAATGATGATAAAAACATAATTGGTACCCGTGTTAAATCAAGTCAAAGGCAATCGTTATGTAAAACATTAACAAATTAATTCCCTTATACTGATTTTTCCAAAACAAAAACTAAGGTTTATGCTAATTTGTAACGAGTATAATGACACACTGTCATTGCAATTGAATTTGAACCACCTATAGTAAAGTAGTGTACTGCAGCATGTGTGCTCATTGCCTCAGTGGAAATATTCTTGGAATAATAAAAAATAATGTTTTATTATGTCAAGTGCGCTTTTGTTATAGTCTTATCCTGTAGAGTAAGATTTGAATAACATAGACGCCAGTACCAACATTGCCGGGAGGTTAACATTTATTGGCAATTGAAGAGAATGGAGGCAGAAACTCGTGATGAGTCGCGTGATTTGTGATGATGAATAAAAAAATAAAACAAGAATGATTGCCAAAAACTACGACAGACAACGACAGAGTAATGATCATGTATGTAGAACATGGCCTCATCGCATCTCATGATGTTTATCAACAATGTAGTAAAATCACGCGATCGTTCTCATACCGAGACTAAATGAATCATTCATCAAGATCTCATGGACAATTGATTATCATTTTATTATCATACACAGATCGGTGTAAAGAAAATACTCCAATAAAATACTAAAATAAACAATGTTATACAAGTATTATGTCATGTAAACATTAATAAATATTTTTTTTAAAGTACATCACATGCCTGCATAGATAAATAAGTAATTAATCAAACAAAACCAAACAAATATAATATATATATCACGTATTCCTCATGATGGTTTTTCAACCAGCAAAAGTCTTGCCGCTATATTTATGACCCGAGAATTCTTTGAAATTATGGTGAGGTCCCGCGGCTAGCTATGGAGGAAAGAAAATAAAGCCCACATCAGGAAGGTAGTAGAAAAGAGCATCTGCCCCTTTTCTCATTTTTCTATAAAAACAAAACAAAATGGATTTTTAACCAAGTGGGCATATTTTCAAAATAATATAATTATATAAAACTCGTACTGTTGTTTACCCATGTGACCGAGACGAAATCCAGTCATTTGTATTTTAGGCCCCTACTATAATATTTTTTACAATCGCGTGATCTATTTACGTCACGTCATGAATATTCAATTTCATTCATAGCTAGCTAGTCTAGTCTTGTGTTGTGTGTGGTGACACGGCATGCATAGTATAGTACACAAAATCCGCCCTCGTGCATAAACTGATAGACAACAGCTTTCACTAAACGTGTGATGAAGATATGACCCAATTCTACTGCATCTTCTAGCATTTTTCTCCAAGATTTTCGCTGCATTTTTACACAAGGCTGTTGTGCATATGGTATGTATCTTTCTCATCTGTATATTTTGACTCCAGTTCGGAATTTTCATTTAAATTGAGGTTTTATGTGATGTTAGAAATCGTTTGAACAGTCATAAATAAAACTCCACACAGTGTTTAAGGCATGGAATGCATGCAGGGGCCGGTGGCGTGTTGTGATCATCCCACTACATTTGTGTACACTATGTTTTTAATGGTGTTTGCATTGAGGATGTTTACAATTCTGACCGTACATAATTCGTTCTTTCTTGCAATTCATGGATAACAGCTATTTGATATTTCCCTGAAATGAGCATGGGGTAGGGCTTGGGCTGTCTTCTGCTTTAGGCCTAGATTTTAAATTAAAGCTTTGAAAGTTGATGATGATAAATCATTAAAATTACTACATTTTTTAGGCGGGTGTGTTGTGTGTTGGTTGGCAGTTTGTATTTTTGGCCATTTCTTCAAATCACGATTGAAGATAAACGCACTGCTACCAGACACACTTTGGTAAATCCCTTCTCTAGAGTCTTGGCAATAAATGTGTAATACTGTTTGCTACGCCCCGCGTCCAAGGGACGAAGCAATAATGTTTTTAAAGTGTCTAATTTACAATAACTGTAATGCTCCGGCGAGGGTCGAGTGTTAAACTTGTATCAAGTGTCTTGCTTAGGTACAATGTAATGGACACAAGTGTCAAGACCGAACCCACACTTTGCTGATCAGAAACACCAGAACTTGACTTCTGTTCTGGAGCTTAATAGGCCTACTACTCGGCCCTGACACGTTTCTGCCTCATCCATATCATAACAACATAGGCCTATTAACAGTTCAAGGAGCTTGAGGGCCTAGGGGAGACATAGTCTACTAAATTACAATTGACTTTGGAGCTTTGACTCGTTCGGAGCGCCGAATAACTAGAACTTAGAAGTGGAAATAAAACCAAATTAAAAAGAAAAGGAAATTGGTCACTCTGGTGACCCAAAATGTTTGTTAATTTTGTTTAATTTGAAAAATAGACCTAAACATGTAATGGAAGGCCCTACAGTACTTTTCTAGGCTACGCCGATGTAGTATCTTCCTTCAAGTTTTCTTTAGACAACTCGTCCGAATAAATTGAGTTCCCCAAATCATGTCTGCATGAAGTCCAGGCTCTTTTGTGTACGTGGTATGTGACATCTCTTTTGTTTTCTTGGTCTAGTAGATCACAAACCCATCCTGTATTGACTGGTTTTTGTCTGAGATGCTGAGACGCCACTTCAAGGACAGACTGAACAATTACTCAAACATTTAAAAGACAACTACATGTATAAGCTCTTATACATGTAGCTGTGATATGACAGGTCCCAAATTAACCCATAACACCAACAGCAAATGCTGGATGATTTATGTGTTCATTCTGTTTTTTTTCTAAGCTTTTCTGTGTGGGGAAAACAATATTTCAGAGGAAAATTTGACAAGAGCAGGATTTGGTGACAATTACCGATTAATTAGTTTCACTATTTAAACTTAAAACTTGACATTTAAAAGAAAGTGTCGTCGGATAAATAGGGCATGTACGGTGTACAAATGTACGATGCTGCCAGAACAGCTTAACTGGTGCAGCATCTGCCTGTCAATCCGAAGGTCATTTATAGGTTAAAATTTTTGTTCACACCCCTCAACTGATCAAGTATCTTTTCATTATGCTCAGTTTTCGTTGGGTTTATCAAAGGAAACCAATTGAAAGAAAAGTACATGAATGAGGCGGATGTGGGTTTAGTTTTAAATAAAATTTACCAAGATATTTATCACAGTCTATTCAACTGAAATTCATTCATGAATTGGTTGAGCCAGCCATTACATGATTAAAACATTTTTCACTAATGATAACGGTGTGTTATGCTGTTTGCTCAGTCCTAAATAAGTGGTGTAGGTTTAAAACCCGAACATATCAGAGTTTACACAATGATAAGATATTAGATTACATCTTGCCTAACCTATAAAAAAATATTTTTATGTTGACTCGTCTTATCTGCATTAGTACACATACTCAACAATAAAAGGGAAGTGGTTTTTTTTATCAGCGTTTGTCTGGTAGTTTGAATAGAAATTACCAATACTCTGGGCTCAACTGCACTCAGCGCTAACGCTAAGGTGTTGTGAAAAGATTGAATTTCTTTTGGGGGGGAACGTTTTCACATTTTCAAGACGTAGGCCTATGCTTCGTTTTTGGAACGAAAGGGCACCAAGGCATTTTCTCCTTGGTAAACGGCACCCTATGAGGATTGTAAACTTCTAACTGGGTTCAAGGGCACCAAGGCAATGACCAGGGGGCATGGAGGCAATCCTCTTTATTGTAGTGAAGTATCTGGCTGCATTTTATTGAGGGGGCGGGGGTGGGACAAGAGTTGCTTAGTTGAAATTTATCATTTGAGTACAGTTTTGTATACTTGCACGTTCATGACTTGAGTTCTACGTATATTCTTGGACATAGTAAGTAGGGCAAGACCTCATGTTAAACCCAGGTGTACATTGTAATGAAGGTTCAACTAGAGTTGATGAGACATAGACCAATCTACACGTACTAGGGAGCCTTGTAATGAAACACACTAATCAGGTCAATGATGACGTCAAGATTGAAAGAGAGACCTGATGTTGTCACACTTTCTGTGACCCCTACACGGAGGTAGACCTGTAATTAATTCCGAGGCCTAGAGGGGCGTTTGAAAATCTAGTGAAGGCTTAAAATGTCAGACCTAGACCAAGACGAAACTTACAAGTCAATGCCTAAGGAGGAGATCAGGCCTTACACCAACCTTTTTTCTTGACTTACCCGCCGGGCTTGTCAGGTGTCTCGCTCAAATTTAAACTAGCCTAGCCTGTTAGAGTCTAGTTTAAGGTAATTTGCAAATTTAAACGGTTTGAGGCAAAGTTGTGGTTAAAATATCCCAAGATAAAAAATACATGATTATTGACCCTACTTGCCCTGCAAAGTTTTGTGAATCATGATATAAACCCTTGATTTCCCAGATTTCTGCTCTCTCACTCTGGGTCGAATTCCTGGAAGTACCAGGGTTTTTATTCCTCGCTGCTAAGATGTTTCTTGAGAATTTAATTTGCTGAGAATATTCATTGGTAGGTAAACCACTAGCATGACCAGTTCCAAGAAAAGGGGGATCTAGATGTAAACGCCACCCCCCCCCCCCCCCCCCCCCCAGTCTCCCATTGACCTTGCCTTCTTGTAGGGGAAGTGTCGTCATCGTTGGTCATAGTGAAGACATTTTCAGGAAATGCGATGGCAATATTAGGGTCATATCCTGTGACCAAGACGCACAGAGATATGATGAGTGAGGTGTAGGGGCAGGAAGGGGCACATCAGGCCAACTGCAAATAAAAACTCGTTAAGTGTCCCCGCCCGTTTCCTTTTTAGAGGCAGCCAACCCCCTTTTTTATGCAAAAAGGGATTTATTTTAACCATCTCAGACAAATTGTTACAAAAAAATGTAATTAGCCCAGCTGATTGTCATAAAACAATGTGTTGAGTGCTTATTTTGAAACAAAAGAAGAAAAAACGGCCCTCCTTCCGTTTTCAAAAAGATAAGACGCTAGACATGTGATTGAACCTCTAGATTGCCAGTCAAGGGTAGTTGGGGTTATGTTGTGCCGCCTACTGCGTTTTTCTTTTATTTTAATAGGTAGACTGGAGAGTTTGATTTTAAAACTTAATTCACAATGTCTTATTTTTTGAAGATGCTAGGTCCGTTTTTCCCCCGAGTTCGAGGAAAGGCATCAACAAAGTTAACTCAATGATGTGTCGATTTAAAGTTTAAACTTAGTTACATGTAATGTCAAATTCTCAACATTATCATTTTTGTTTTAATGGTAGTTTCCTAATTGCAAAATGAAAATGGCCTTGCCCTCTCAAAGATGAAATCCTGGGCCTGCCACTGGCTAGTCACTGGCTAGTCACTGGCTAGTCACTGGCTAGTCACTGGCTAGTCACTGGCTAGTCGCTGGCTAGTCGCTGGCTAGTCGCTGGCTAGTCGCTGGCTAGTCGCTGGCTAGTCACTGGCTAGTCACTGGCTAGTCACTGGCTAGTCACTGGCTAGTCACTGGCTAGTCACTGGCTAGTCACTGGCTAGTCACTGGCTAGTCGCTGGCTAGTCGCTGGCTAGTCGCTGGCTAGTCGCTGGCTAGTCGCTGGCTAGTCGCTGGCTAGTCGCTGGCTAGTCGCTGGCTAGTCGCTGGCTAGTCGCTGGCTAGTCGCTGGCTAGTCGCTGGCTAGTCGCTGGCTAGTCGCTGGCTAGTCGCTGGCTAGTCGCTGGCTAGTCACTGGCTAGTCGCTGGCTAGTCACTGGCTAGTCGCTGGCTAGTCGCTGGCTAGTCGCTGGCTAGTCGCTGGCTAGTCGCTGGCTAGTCGCTGGCTAGTCACTGAAGGGCAAAGCTTGCGCTTTCATCTACAGTTCCATGTATTGTGGTTTGGTATTTTCACTGTACTTTTCTGTACTTGTTGTACCTGCTAATGATTTTGCAAGGTGGCTATACAAATTAACTGCTTTATGTTCTGACACGCCTAATGTTCTGACAACAACACAGTTCCGATAACGTCTCACGATCTAGAGTATGCTAGGGTGAGGGTTAGGGTTAAGGTTAGGAAAATACATGATGGTATGTAGGGGTATTGGAACATGGGTTTAAGCTATTGAGCAGCAAATACTTTGAGCTAACATACATGTGCCCATCCCCCATCGCATTACCTCTTCTTGGCTGCGTTTCCAAGTTATGTGGCGTTGTTACATAAACTGTAAAAGTAGGAATGTGGAACATTCATAACCGAATTGGGTCACCATTCATCACCAGTCAGACGACAATGCTTTCAAGTTGTTTTTCTTTCCCATTGAAAACCCATTGCCCCACACAACCCACACTCTGATAGTAGTTTACAAGTTTGGGTTTCACGGC
Source organism: Asterias rubens (assembly GCF_902459465.1). Lineage (NCBI taxonomy): Eukaryota > Metazoa > Echinodermata > Asteroidea > Forcipulatida > Asteriidae > Asterias > Asterias rubens. The sequence continues at coordinate 7,406,373 of NC_047079.1, forward strand.
TTGTGTAACTCGCTATTACCAAATTTGTCTAGAGTAGGCCGACGATACGATACCCCCTACGTTTAATCAAGCCGGCATCTCAACCCAAAACTGCACCTGTGCTTTGTATGGTGACCTGCATTGCAACAATTAGATCTTATTTTAAATTGTTTAAAGGGTCCGCACAACACTGGTAAGATCAAAGTTCACAGATTTATTAGCACATGGCTTAAAGATGGCATCGTAGAAAACTTCCCATGAAATACTTTTGCCCGAAATGCAGGCCTAAAAAACAAAAAACATGGCACCCCCCAGCAATTGCTGTGGTACCCTGCTGAGCTTTTGCCGTGGTGCCCTTTGCAAAGTTCCGATACAAATTGATAGTTTCCTCATAGAAATGACCCTCACCAGAGGGAAATTGCTGTGTCCCTTCAAGATCAAAGTTCAAGGCCTTGAAAGAAATAGTAAAACTATTAGTTTTGCTCTTGCCAGTCCGAGAAACTCTGTTTGAAAACACATGTACAGTGATGGGCTTTAACACTGTACAAATGTACACTTGAATGACTGATTAACCTTCATGGGTTTGGTGCAGAAAAGTTGGGATATGAAATACTGGTCTTTGAAATATGGCCATAAGCTTTAAAAAATCAACAAACATTACACACCTAGACGACGGTTCCATTTCTCATGGAATTGTCATTTGACCTAAAAACAGCTTGAACCAGCTGATGACTGGGCAACCCTCCCTTAAAACCTAAATACATGTAGCTGGTCTGTCATCGCTTAGATTCTACAAATCCATATCAAAACATCCGATACCCAAACACTCTGAACCCACTTGCTTCCAGTTAGTAAGTCCATCATGTTCGTTTGTAAACATAGTCTCTACCCATGGAGCACAAGGTGCTGCTGCATTGTAGCCATTACTTTTTTAGGTGACCTCCCCCCCCCCTAACTACCTGGCCTGATGTGAAAAGGTCACAGATTCTTGGCATGCTTAGACTGACTCTTGTATCTTTTGCTGTTTGTGATGTCCTTACACCCATTTGTGCTTAAAAGTATTAATCATATTTAAAAAGGCAAAGTAAGGCCAAGTGTTTTGGGAACTAATTGATTTTTTTTAATCCTCCATTGAAACTACTACACTGTGTACTTGTCTCTGATATTTTAGAATTTGAAGGGTTATGTTCGGCAGAAACTATAGAAAAGTCTCACACCTGAAACATTTCTTAGTTTTTAAATCTCTTTCTCTAAAACCTCATTCCTAAGAATGGGACCGTTTCTTAAAATGTTACAAACAGCTGGACAGTGTCTCTTAGTTTTGGAGAAACACAAAGTATGAACCCTCCCTGTAAAATGAATATTCATAAACAAATCTCCGTCATGCATGATCTTTGTGTATGTTTACTGGTACCTGTTGAAATAAGATATTTCCGAACAGGGATTTAAAAAAATATCTCTTCCTGTTCTGGAACTATGGAATTTTTTTATCATTAAAACTTTATCAGAATCTCTGACCATTTTCAACAGCTTGCTTGAAACACATTGTGTGGCATTGCTTTAATTACTGACTCATTTGTTGTTAGTGAGCAACTCTCTCTTTAATGGGCTTTTTATTGTCATAATGTACTTTGATAACCTGCACCCACAGACATGCAAATATCGTGTAATATGCTGTTTCTAAGTTTGTTTATTGTTTTGAGAGCTCCAAATATGGTCGTACATGTAGCTGGATTGCACTTTACAAATGTTGTACTATTTTAAAATAAATTTAAAGGGAAAGTACCTCAAGTTTGGTCAGAATGAAAGAGTATTTCATTTTCTACATGTATAGGCTCAGTTTTTTCATATTCCTTACAAATTTCATAGAATGAAAACAGAACTAAAGAAAATGGCAGTCTGCAAAGTTTAAACGCATTGGTACGCGTTGCAGACAATGCCCAGCTGGTTGCTATCACCACCCAACTGAAACCAACCATGACTTCTCTATAGGGGTACAACTAGTCTATTTAATTATCATGACCCACAAAGATCAAATTCGGGGTCACCCTACGCCTGGGCCTACCGGTTACCTCATTATCGCTTGACCCTCAGTATCGTTTGACCCTGACCATGTCCCATAGCAGGATATGTTCATGAGGTTCTGTCTTGATTTATGTTCTGCAACCTAGTGAAGGTTAAAATACTATCATTAATGTAAAAACCTGACCAAGAAAAAGTTTGTTCAACACCTAAATGGAAATGCAGGCTTAAATACACTGCTAGCTGAAAATCATTTAAACATGTTTTTGAAAACATACTACATGTAGGTATATTAAGAATACAAAATTAAAACAAAATTGCGTACACATGTAGTCTAACCATTTTTCTTTTTTCACAGCTCAATTTTGAGCGGGCCTGTAATTTAGTCTCATAAAAGTTAGGAGTGAAACTCAATTATTTTGAGGATTAGATCTCTCACAATTGATATCAAGGCCTACTGAACGATAAATGTTGTGTTTTAAAAAACAAACTTACTCATCAGCTTCTACAGAATACTCATGGTGCAAACGAAAGTTCCGACAAGGAAACTTGGCCCCTGTTTAAAACCTTCGCGACATCTTTAAACGTGGATGCCAGCATGATGTAAATATGTAGCCTACATAACATTTGAAGCCATAATGATATTAAACATGTAAAATGGCAACCATTGCAAAAGCTGCTAAAAACATGTAACATGACGATGCTCTATATTAGTACACTCCCGGCCAGTTGCAATTTGGCCAGAAGCCCATTTGTTTTCCTCTGAAAAACAAATTTTTTTTGTTTAGGCTTTATGTTTCAAAATTCTTTGTTAAATTCAGATTCTACAATAGGCATATCAATGTATAATGCATACATGCAGATAAATGGTTGAGAAGCATTACTTTTTCAGGATTCAAACTTGTAAATGTAGTGGATCAGTGCATTGAATAATTGAATGAACTCAACTTTTACAACCGTTTTTTTGTTGACATGTTGATAGGATTGTTGTTCAACCAACCTTTTATAGTTGCCAAGGACTCTCTCATGGTCTACTTATGTGAACCTGGTGAAAGGAAAGTCTGGCCATAGAACCTGAAAACAACGTTACTCATCGCGCCTTCCAATTCGTTTTGTTTTTATTCAAGATTTTATCTTTCTGTCACAAGTGTCATCATAAAATATTGTTTTGTCGACAAATCAACATCAGTTACAGAAAGATTTATGGAGAGATCCAAAACCATATTTTATTCATTTAACCTTAATAATGATTGCTCTGTGTGTCGATAGGGCGATGCTTTCCTAGTTTAATTTGACCCATTCTTGTTTGAGGCTAAAAATGTTAGTGTTTAAAAAGTGAAAACCAAACCTTTCAGTCTTTCAACTTTTTGGAATGTGAAACTTGGTCGTAAACAGATTTAAGCATTTCATTGGTTTGGGATGAATGGTGTTTTCAAAATGTCCAACTGTTGCCTATCTCTCTGTTCAGCTTTTTTTTAAGGTCAGCAATGATGCGTTACGTTGTAAACACAGGTTTATTGTCCCTTTATATTACACAATCGTAGTCAAAATAAGCAGGAAAGTAACAATGGCGTTTAGCATCCGGGCCATTACCCTGGCCTTGCAACTTTCCTTGCATCTGTTCAGTTGATTTCCTTTTTTTCTTGGAAGATTTTGAAAATTGACAGAAATCCTTTTTCATCCTCTTTGCCTGAATTGAAGGATTCAGAAGGATTGAGGGCTGTAGGCTCAAATAACAATCACTCATAACCATGATCATTGGGTCTGGCCTTTTAGTTAATCAAAGTCCAAACAATTTGGTGTGGAGTAAGATATAAGAGAGGAGGGTATTGGAAGATACAAGAAGTCTTGGGTTAACTAAGGCCTAAAGAGCAAGGTTATAATACTAGAATTAAGACACGAGAGGTTTCAAAATAACCCACTGCACTCACAGCAATTGCTGTGGTGCCCTGTGCTTTTTTGCTGTGGTGCCCTTTTGCAAGGTTTCAACACAAACTAGCATTTTCCTCATTGAATAGAGGTGCCCTTACCAGAGGAAAAGAAGAGTGCTCTTTCCAGAGCGAAGTTCAATACCTGTGACAATCTTGTTCTTTTGAAAATCCTGATCGAAATCATAGCTAATTTATGAAAAAAATGTTTGTTGATTGTTGTATGGCATGTACGGTTTGCGGTAACACCATGTGTTTATTGTTGTTGTTATTTACAGATTAAATCATCATGGGCACGGACAGTAACAACAGAGCTGGGAGTGGGGCGGCATACACACGCTTTGCTGAGGAAATGGACATTGACGCTGTAGATCTTAACGTGAAAGGAGCGCCGTCCAAAGTGACTGGTCTTAAACTCTTCTGTTTAGAACACTGGAAAGTCTTGATTGTTCTTTTGATTTCATTTTGCTGCTTTGGCATCGGCATTATTCTAGGACATTTTCTCGCTGCGAGCGCTACGGTCACCAGCCAGAACGGTTATCATAATACCACGGCGTCGATTCCAACGGCGAAACCGACGTCAACTAAGTCTAGTGGAGATTCGGGGATCACAGTGGGACCGCCGAGTGCTAAACCGTCAACAAACTACATGGCTTTAGTTCATGGACATATTCAAAAGTTGAACTTTCCTACTAATTTAAAGTAAGTGGCTCACTAAAGACCATGTGACTCATGTTTGCTAATGAGATGTGTGGACGGGACTTCCTAAACTTTATTTTCATCTCAGCTAGAAATTGTCATTTTATCAGGTCACATGCCCTGTGTCTTAAAGGGAAGGTACACGTTTGGTCATAACTCAAAACAAACATTAACTTAAAAACTGACTTGCTAACAAGCATTGGAGAGATGTTGATAGTATAAAACATTGTGGGAAACGACTCCCTCTGAAGTAACGTAGTTTTTGAGAAAGAGGTAATTTCTCACTAAAATAATAAAAGACTTCTACATGTAGCTACACACAATTTCGTCCAACAAGGGTGTTTTTTCTTTCATCATTTTCTCGCAACTTCAATTACCAATTGAGCCAAAATTTTCACAGGCTTGTTATTTTATGGTTATGACGGGATACACCAAGTGAGAAGACTGGTCTTTGACAATTACCAAATGTGTACCTTCCCTTTAACCAATATAAATGCGTTATAAATAAGTCAAGATCAAAGTAAAAAGTAAAAACAAGTAATTATCAAAAGAAGAAAGAAAAAAATCCTTGAATTAAATGGACTGATTATGATCAGTCGATCACTAGCTTTGTTCCAAACTTCCCTCCAGACTCACCTACTGTGTAAATCAGAACTGAATTAACATTTCTCTTGTGTCTCGGTAGGCACGAGCCGGCACATTATAAACGCCAAAGTGAATATGAAAGTGGTTTTGGCAAATTCATATTATTTTGACTTGAACGTTATGTATCAATGGCTAATTCCAGTTTATTTTTGTTGCTGTTGCCACAGAAATTTCACGACCCTGCCCCATCACGCTGGATCGTCAGAAAATACGCGTCAAGTCGACAGAATCTACAGCGATTGGAGGAGCTATGGATTTGATGTCGCAAAGAAAAGTTATTTAGTGTCGTTATCAAGGCCGAATCCGTGAGTAACTCTAATATTTATTTTTTGTTCAACGCAAAATGAACCATGGAGTATCACCCTTTTTTAGGCATCAGAAATATTTGTTTGCTGTGACCTAAAAGTATCATGTTCCTTTCTTGGTTCTAAATCTGTAGGTGAGCTTTGCTGTAGCACCATGTGAAAATCTCTTTTGTGTAGTGTTGGTTCTAAAAAGAACCAGTGGTTGACAAATCAGAACTTTAGTATTTGTTTGAACAAATACCCACTGATGTGCACGAGTTTTTGGTTGTTGGGTTATTATAGTTTGAACCATAGGTCAATTTTTAAACATAGCACTTCAGTTTAAGCTTGGGTTTCAAGCTATGATTTTGAAAACAGTGCCTACTCTTTTGGTGCTTGGCTGTAAACCAAGGCGTTTGGGGCCAAAGCCGAGGCAAAGCTAAATCTGTGGTGTTAAAAACAGCTGCACAGTATAGCATGGGCATGGAGTTTAAAGGCAGTGGACACTATTGGTAATTACTCAAAATAATTATTAGCATAAAACTTTCCTTGGTGACGAGTATTCTGAGTAATGGGGAGAGGTTGATGGTATAAAACATTGTGAGAAACGGCTCCCTCTGAAGTGACATAGTTTTCAAGAACGAAGTAATTTTCCACGAATTTGATTTTGAGACCTCAGATTTAAAACTTGAGGTCTTGAAATCAACCATCCAAACTCACACAACTTCGTGTTACAGGGGTGTTTTTTCTTTCATTATTATCTCGCAAGTTCGATGACCGATCGAGCTCAAATTTTCACAGGTTTGTTATTTTATGCATATGTTGAGATACACCAACTGTGAAGGCTAGTCTTTGACAATTACCAATAGTGTCCACTGCCTTTAAAGCCCGAATGTCGTGTTGACGTGGGCTTCACTCAAAATAACTATCGGATGTTGAAATTGCAATTATTTTTGTGCTTGTCTTCTCTTTGCCTTGGCTTGAGATTATGAAGAATCTTTTATGTTGAAGTAACAAAGACAAGATTGAGCTGCTGAGGACTTTGAACCGAGAATCCCCGGGACTCATGTACTGTGTCTGTCTGCTTCTTCTTCACATAAATCAATAAATCAATCAATAGTTTTTATTTAGCGTCTTGAGATGAAGTCCCAAGGCCAACATTGCACAATAACAAAGTATTCATTAACTGTGTTTCCTTACAGTTGTGTTGTCTGTTTTATGTTGGTGAACATATTGTTTTGTCTTTTTGGTGTCATTTTAATAAAGAAGGGCCTTATTGATTTCATCTTGAACTGGGCATCTTTTGTTTCAGTGGTCCCAAAAGAATCTGTCAAAAGTTTTGTGGGGTCAAGTTGGTGACTTGTGTTGACGAGAGTTGCTTTATGCCCCTCCCCCCCCCCCCCTCCCCCCAAAATGGACCAAACCAAAACTGAAGCCCATCCAGTATTTAAGGCCTTGTTGCCCTGAATAAGTTCAAGTTAAGTTTTAAACCTTGTAATTTTTTAATTAAATTTTGACTTTTAAAATGTCTGCACAAGCATTTTTGATAGATTTTATTAATGTGGTTTTCAACTTTGATGTTTTTTTTTTTTTTTATTGCTTTCCAGAGCCAAGCCAAACAAAATCACCATTTCTGACAGTGTTACAGGGGCTGATATAGATGTGTTTACTCCTGATGACACTACTACATCTCAGATGCTTCAGCCTTTTGTAGTCTATGGCACTAACGCATCAATAACAGTAAGTCTCCTGAAATGCATCGTAATTTTGAACATGGAGGGTTCTCTCAAACAATATTGGATGTACACAGGCCTGTGAAAGCTCCACTGTTTTTTATTGATCCGGCAAATTTTTTAATTCAACTTTGTTTCTATAATTTATTTCTTTTCTCTCCTTATACACTCTTAGCATGCCTTATATATCTCTGGGCAACAATAATATGTGACTACAATAATGTGAGATAGGCCTAGTTACTGGATTAATGGCGTAATTGCGTGACGCGTGCTCACTTGACGGTACACGATCATTCTTACATCATGTAGTATTTCAGCTCTTTTTTAAGGGTCCACTCCCACTCAAGGGAAGGTAGTACATTCTGCTCTACCAGCCTGGCTCCTACAGTGGAGGATACCCATGCCTACAAGTACATCCTTACGGACTGTGAAGGGGGTAACCCTGTAGCAGTTTACCAGCCAGGCTCCTACAGTGGAGGATACCCATGCCTACAAGTACATCCTTATGGACTGTGAAGGGGGTAACCCTGTAGCAGTTTACCAGCCAGGCTCCTATAGTGGACGATACCCATGCCCACAAGTACATCCTTACGGACTGTGAAGGGGGTAACCCTGTAGCAGTTTACCAGCCAGGCTCCTATAGTGGAGGATACCCATGCCTACAAGTACATCCTTACGGACTGTGAAGAGGGTAACCCTGTAGCAGTTTACCAGCCAGGCTCCTACAGTGGAGGATACCCATGCCCACAAGTACATCCTTACGGACTGTGAAGGGGGTAACCCTGTAGCAGTTTACCCACAGTTGACTTGAATACTGAGCCCTAATCAGTAAACTGTAGCCCTTGCCTCGAAAAGGCTATAAAAAATATAAAAAAATTAAATGAAAGAAGAAAAAAAATTGAATGAAATATACAACCATAGCTCTGCCATTAATTTGTTTTTATATCAACGCCTTGTATCCCTTGGCAATTTGGGGCTTTATAATTACAGTAAATATTTATGTTTTACTATTATTGCAGAATAAACCACTGTACGTCAACTACGCCACCAGACAGGATTTCAAGATCTTAAGAACACTGACACTGCTGGATTACAGGGGATCAATTTGTATAGCTCGGCTCGGGAGAATCTCTCTAGCTCTCATGGTAAGACATATGAACCTGGACAATTTGGGACACTAGGTGGCAGCATATTCATAATGAATCATGGCCGGGCAGTTTTTATTTGATCGATCTGTATAGCTAGGCTCGGGAGAATCTCTCTAGCTCTCATGGTAAGACATATGAACCTGGACAATTTGGGACACTAGGTGGCAGCATATTCATAATGAATTATGGCCTGGCAGTTTTTATTTGATCGATTTGTATAGCTAGGCTCGGGCGAATCTCTCTAGCTCTCATGGTAAGACATATGAACCTGGACAATTTGGGACACTAGGGGGCAGCATATTCATAATGCACAGTCCTGAAAATAATGGTTTGACATGGAAAGTGCCTCGAATCATCTGAGAGCCAGTTTCATAAAAACTGCCAGGCCATGATTCGTTTAAGCACAGATAATCCTAGCTTAGCAGAATTTAGAAGTGGGTTACAAGGCAAATTTTTTATCATTTAAAGGCACTAGACGCAATTGGTTATTACTCAAAATAATTGTCAGCATAAAAACTTACTTGGTAACGAGGAATGGAGAGCTGTCGATAGCAAAGTTGTGATACTGGCTGAGAACCAAGTTGATAGTGTTTTTTTTTTGTTTTGTTTTTTTTTCGTTTTTTAAAACACAGGCATCAAATAGCAAAGAACAAGGAGGCTGCATCGGGCTTATAGCCTTTCCTGATCCTGAGCAATATAACATGCCTGGAGTTCAATACACACCGGCTAACACCTTCCCATTTACCTGGTGGATGCCGTTAAATGGGGTGGTACGTGAATCGGCTCGGTTCGGTCTGGGTGATCCATCATCTCCATTCTTCCCATCTCATGGTAAGAAGTTGTAATAATAATTATAATAAACCACAATATTTATTAGGCGCTAAAGGGACACGTTGCCTTGGATCGGGCAAGTTGGTCTATGAAAGTTAAAAAATGGTTAAAAAATGTATATGGTTAGAAAGATGTTTTAAAAGTTGAACACATGTATAATGATCCACACAAATATGTCTCAAAATTGCATGGTTTTCCTTGTACGTGGTCAAGTTTTTGGCCGACCGTGTGAATACGCAAAGTAAAAGGAAAACCTCGCAATTTCTAGGCATACATGTATTTGTGTGGATCGGTTTAATCTACTTTTAAAATCATCTTTCTAACCATATGCATTCTAAAACAAACGGTTTCAGATGCTTTTCATAGACCAACTCGCCCGATCCAAGGCCACAAATCCATTTAATACGGTTGTTTCTAAGCGCACATTCAGTATCAGACAGTATTGGTTGGCAAATGCCATAGAGTTGTGCAGTTGAACAAACCTGTGCATCACACCTCATTCAACCCCAACCAACAAGAAGGTGCAATTTTCTCTCCTATTGTCAACCAATAAGTTGTGTCTATTCCAGTCTTAATTGAACTTTGAACTCATTCTCTTATCCCTTCCTTTTCACTTCTTTAGACTGGACACCAAGGCAGCCTATCTCTAACCAAATTGAGGAGTTTCCAGTCCAGACCATAAGCTACAATGACGCTACCGGTATTATCAGGTACGTGTAGGACAATTTATTCAATCTGGATTTGCATGGGTTCTCTTAATTCTCTTACATTGCTTGAGACAGGCGCGCCAGAGTCTCGCCGAACAAAACGAAAAACGAACAACTGCAACAGCCGTACCTTCCCTTTAAGCAGCTTATTGAACTAATGCCCTGCTGTGTACTATGGTCTAATTGTTGAATCCATTGTCTCTGTCTATAGGGTTATGGCTAATCCTCCGGCTTCAAATCTAGACTGGATCGGTAAGCTAGAATTAGAAAATTACTATATGGGACCAGGGTTCCATGATCAGAATCGTAAACTCACTATGGAAGTGAACAATGAGATTAAACTGGTAAACATCACCAATGTCATTGCCACCATCAGGGGAACTGTTGAACCAGGTAAGTGTATATATTTATTTTATTTTTATTTTGTTCATGCAAGTCACCAGACACATTTTTCCTGGGGCCGTTTCCATCTACTGATCCTTTACAAAGCTGTCATGCTTACAAGTGTCCTTAAAAAATATGACCGGGACTCAAACCCACACTCTGTTGACCAAACACCAGAGCTTGATGACCGGGACTCAAACCCACAATCTGTTGACCAAACACCAGAGCTTGATGGCCGGGACTCGAACCCACACTCTGTTGACCAAACACCAGAGCTTGATGACCGGGACTTGAACCCACACTCTGTTGACCAAACACCAGAGCTTGATGACCGGGACTCGAACCCACACTCTGTTGACCAAACACCAGAGCTTGATGACCGGGACTCAAACCCACACTCTGTTGACCAAACACCAGAGCTTGATGACCGGGACTTGAACCCACACTCTGTTGACCAAACACCAGAGCTTGATGACCGGGACTTGAACCCACACTCTGTTGACCAAACACCAGAGCTTGATGACCGGGACTCGAACCCACACTCTGTTGACCAAACACCAGAGCTTGATGACCGGGACTCAAACCCACACTCTGTTGACCAAACACCAGAGCTTGATGACCGGGACTTGAACCCACACTCTGTTGACCAAACACCAGAGCTTGATGACCGGGACTCGAACCCACACTCTGTTGACCAAACACCAGAGCTTGATGACCGGGACTCAAACCCACACTCTGTTGACCAAACACCAGAGCTTGATGACCGGGACTCAAACCCACACTCTGTTGACCAAACACCAGAGCTTGAATCTTGTACTCTTAACTGGTCAAACTGGTTTTGTATGGTGAAGCAACTGTGCTCAGTTAACAATTATTATCAGTGATTTAGTATGTTATTATTGATTTTCCAGATCGCTATGTCATCATTGGTAATCATCGAGATTCATTGGCGCATGGAGTGGTGAATCCAGGATCAGGAACCGTTTGTCTCCTGGAGGTTGCTAGAGTTCTGTCAGAGTTGATGGGAGAAGGTAAGTTTAGTAACCCTTAACACTAACCATGACACGTTACTTCAGAGGGAGCCGTTTCCCACTAACAATTTATACTATCAACAGCTCTCCTTTGCTTGTAACCAAGGAAGTTTTTATGCTCGTAAATATTTTGAGTAATTACCATTATGTGTCAAGTGCCTTTAAAGTATTTCACTCTGACCTGAAAACTTTGGAAGTGTTGGGTCTTTTAAATGTTATTAAATTCTGCTCTTTGGTTGTTTTTTTTGGTAGGATGGAGACCAAGACGAAGCATCATCTTAGCCAGCTGGGATGCAGGAGAAGACGGTTCCATCGGCTCCACAGAATGGATCGAGGTATGTGTTATTTTGCTGCTGTTTGCTTGTTTGTTTGTCTTTCGGTTTTAAAGGCAGGGATGGGTGGGGGGTAATCGCAGAACCAAGAAGGGTTTCCTCATCATTCATTCTTAATTTCCTCAATCTCTTCAGGAGATCGATGTACGTTTGATTTTGCTACTGTTTGCTTGTTTGTTTGTCTTTCGGTTTGGGAAGGTGGGAGATAATCACAGAACTCCAAAGGGTTTACTCATCACTCAAGATGCCTACTTTCTTAAAGAGTTTTCCTTATTTTCCTCACTCTCTTTAGGAGAATATGGAGAGACTTCACTCTAGAGCTGTTGCTTACATTAACTTAGATGAAGCTGTCAGCGGGAACTACAGCTTTGCTGCTGCAGGGAGCCCTCTATTGGCTGATGCTCTCTACCAGGCCACTAAGGATGTAAGTGGTCTGAAATATCTGTTGGTTCTGAATTTTTTTTTGAGAGAGAAGAGGTGGGTTAAAGGCAAATTATATCTTTGGTTTTTGTAAATGTTTTTGGAATACTGTGTAAATGTAGTTGTATACAACTTACATGTGAACATTTCATAAGGTGGTCGCATTTTTTAGATATCGCTGAAAATCTGGAGCGAGAATATCTATGAAGGAATAATTATTCTGCAGTTGGGATACAGTGAAGCTTCTCAGATTCAAATTTCAAAAACTGTTTTTTTCTTCCACAGCCACATTCAAAGTTAAAGGTTTATTAATGCTATCGAAAGCTTCTATACTAACCCAGTAAGTTTTTATTGCCATTTAATTTAAGATTGATTTCCAAATGTATACCTTCCCATCTCTGCAACGTTATTTTAAACAATTTTTGTTTTATTTGACGACAGGTGGACTGTCCAGATCCTCAACACAGTAACATGAAGATTTATAACAACTGGGCCGCAAGGAGACCTGTTAGCATCACAAATCAACCTCAGTAAGTTGACCCATTGGCATAATATTCAAAACCAGTTTAATACTCATCTGCACAAAGAAGCAGTTTTGTTTAGTCTATTTTCTAATTATGTGATGCTACTTTCATTTTGTTTACAGCAGCGCCACTTGCGGCTGATACCAGCGCTTTCAAAGTTTCCATTATTATAATTATTGCCAGTTCTTTTTCTCAAACACAAAATTGAACAATGTGAAAGTGTAATTTCTTTGTGTTATTTTTGTGTTCTTGTAAAGGATGGATCCCCTCGGTAGGACCAGCGACTCTGCTGCATTCTTGATGTTGGCTGGAGTGCCTTCGGTAGACTTCAAATATACTTACGACGAGGTAAAGTCAAAAATTTGTGCAAATTCATTCATGTATGTAAGGTGTCAGCCAGAGGGCTGTCTGGGTGTCTAGAGACACTAGGGCCACTGATTTTCCGTTTCAGAAAAGTGCAAATTCCGTTTGGCAAAAACATGAATTCCGTTTCAGGCACAAAAAATTCCGTTTCATGTTTTTTTAATTAGATAAAAGGGTGTTTAATACCCAGGGACACACTTATAAAAATCAATTTGAGATAAGTTGCACTGCTGACTTCGTAAAATGTTCATTTGAACTGACAAATTTAAAAAAAATACTTTAATTTTTTTTTTTTATATACTGCTGTTCGATGAAACAAAAACATGTAGTCAGGGTAAAAAGGTTGCACTGTGACTGCAGTATCAATGCACATGATGTGATAGACTTGATTCCAAGTCTAAAACTGCAGTTAATTCTCTGCATCAGCCACATTGTAGGCTAATGACAGGAGTGTAATCCACAAGAGGGCGCTGTTTCAGCATGATCAAAGACTTGGGAACAAGTCTATGGACGTGACCGTTCTCCATCCACAAACAAAATGTCAGCCATTTTGTTTTCGCTTTGGCGACAGAATGTTGACAGTTTACGGTTTTATTTTAGACCTTTCCGAGATGAAAAAACATTGTATGTGTTCTTATACATCATAGGTAAGCTAGTTTGTGTATTATTGTTCGTAAAAGAAAGGGAGAAAATGCAATTTGGGTGAACAAAAAATGTTAAAAACGTGCCGCGAATAATGCCCTTCGCTTAACCATGTTAACAACGTGTATATCATGTGTGTAAACATGGAGGATGGTGTGAAGTAGAACAGAATGATCCACAGTTACGATCTCGTACTTTTTAATGGTCTGATTTCTGATGCTTTTTTAGTAATCTTAATAAAGAATGCAATTTCAATAGTTTTGGCGTCAAAAAAAAAAAAAAAAAAAAATCAAATTTTCTGAAATCCCGTTTTCCGTTTCTAAGGGCGGATTCCGCGAATTCCGTCCGTTTTCCGCGATCGCGGAAAATCAGTGGCCCTAAGACACCATGTTTTAAATTTAGACACCCTGTTTTATCTGTCATTTACTTATAAACGAATTGTAAGTGAACAATTTGGACAGCCAGTTGTTAAATTTCTAGCAAATTTTGACACCCTTTTACCAAATCCTGGCCAAAACCTTGAACACTTGTGATTTTAAATATCTTCAAATATCTTTTTATTTCAGAGAGGCTCCTCATATCTTCTTTTATTTGGGGTTGAACTAATTATTTTTTTGTTCATCCCCAAATCAGTTAAAACATACCCAGTCAGTTTCGCTTGTGGTTTATTATTTGAAATTTTTTGTTTCGATCAGGGCTTTTACAACGTGCCGAATTTCCCATTGTACCACACGGCTTATGACAATGGTGCCCTGATGAATTCTCTTGTGGACACTGACTACAACATCCACGCCGCTGTGACGGAGGTTGCAATCAAGACGATCTTGAAGCTGTCTGACTCCCCTAAGCTTCCCATGGATCTTACTCATTATGGAGAGGCGTTAACGAGATACATCAACCAATTAAAAGCACAATATGGCGAGGTTCTCACACAGAATACGGTATCAACAGGTAAGACCTAAATACACTTTGCTTTTCTGACATTGTAGGCAAGTACAAAAAAAATGAGTTCCCCACCTTTAATATCCTTGAGCTGATTTTACAAATAGCTGAGATTGATCTTAACTGTGGATCCGTCTTAATTGCTTAGCAAATAAGTAAACTTGCTGGTTACCATCATGTCTTTTGGGAGAGGTGTTGAAATTTGGTCTTGACGATTCCAACATTATACTCTGCTCATCTTCAAGACATGTGATCAAACAATCCACACGTCACTTTTAAGAACAGTCTTCTCTGAGATGGGATGACAATGTAGGAAAAATCTTCCCTTGCGCTACCGTAGTGTGCCTTTTACATGGATGCATTTCAGTTGGGTGCCTCGTGAGACAAGGCCCTCAGAGAAAAATCGCCTTGCTGGAACAATAATGACGTTCTTGCTCTGAGAACACGGCCCAATTTCATAGAGCTGCTTAAAGCTCAAAAAGTAGCCAAGCATAACAAAATTGTGCTTACCAGAATAAGGTTACCAGCTAAACTACCATGTCACAGGTACATTTCGTGAGTGGTATCCTGCTCATTTCTGCTGAGCAGAAAGTTGTTAGGCAATTTTTTTCTGCTTTAGCAGCTTTATCAAATTTAGTTCGGGACTCAGTGTAACATTTGTTTTAAACTTGTCTTATCTTCAGATTTTCTTGAGACTGCTATTGTTGATTTCAGTGGAGCAGCTCAAATGTTCCAAGAGAAGTATAATGCCATCTCAGAATCTGAGTAAGTATAACCGCACAAACAAATGTTTCACCATAGTTTGCCTTTTACTTAACACATTTTTGGGGTGGTTTGGTGGTTTGGGTGGTTTGGGCGCAGTGGTATCTTTCTTCACCTTCCACCTCTAGGACCCTGGTTTGAATTCGAATCACGCCAGTGGATTAGGTTTTCAGTCCCTAGCTGACTCTGTGGTTTTCCCTTGAATAATTCTCTGGGGTTTCCTCTCACATCTTAAACTGAAACTTCCTTCCTCGTCTTCTCTTCATTGGGATTTATAACGATTAAGTGACTTGACAACTATAATAAATGTTTGGAACTGTATTAATAATAATAATAATAATAGTTGGAACTGTATTCATTTATGTAAATGTATTCATGCTTTATATTTCTACATTCATTTATTCATTTATTCATGTATTCATAAAGTATTATAACAGTCTCTTTCAAAACAATACTGCTTGTATTTTTGATGCAATGAACAAATTGTAACTTTTACAAAATGTTTTCAATTTTGCCAAACTGCTTTCTTTGTTGATTGTATTTTTAAAAGATTTCTAGTTGACTATGATTGTAAATTCATAAATATTATTTTTATTTGTCTATGTGGTGATTGAAATTGTACTCATTAAGATTTGAATATGTAATTGTTTTGGTCGTTGTCCTGGTACTGGCTTCCTATAGCCATAATATTCTGTGCTATTTATTTGAAGTGTACTTAATAATAACATGCATAACATTTTGCCTACTTTCAACTTATTTCACATTTGTTTACCATTTTCTGTTTGATTTAATCTTGTTTTAGATTTGTTTGTCCTCAGAAAAGGCTACTATATAAACTGACAACTCTAGTGAGGCTTATACCTTAGCTATGTACTAAATAGCAACTTCCTACTTTTTCCTAAATGCCAAATTTTAAAATGTTTAAAGTTAATTAAAAACAAAAAATTTTTTGCCAACTTTTGAGGTTAAGACTTTATGTTATTAGGCTTAAATTATCAAAAAGTGAAATTTCAAATTTATAACTTTTGAAATTGATGAAGACTGTAATAACGAAATGTGTTTGGTTGGTTTCCCTTCAGGGAATACAGTGAGCTGATGTTAAAAGAAATGAATGACCATATGATAGCAGTTGAGCGAGCATTCTTAGTCAATGATGGATCAGCGGTGAGTCCTGACTCAAGGTAAGTGAAAGACGTCTTGGAAGATATCATCATGTTCTTCATCTACAATCGCGGTCATATCGCGCTGGGCCCCTGCAACAAAAAGCCCCCTTCTTTTTCTTTTTCTTTACGCCCCTTTTTGTTTACGCAAGCAATGAATGTTCATTCTTCTGTATGCACATTTTTTAACATTTTAAAAGCCTTCTTGTAAAACTAATCTATCGACCAAGAGAATGTCTTGGAAGAAACTATAAATAATTAGTAACTTTGCGGGTACAACCTAGAGTTACTCTAAGAGTATACTGTTTGAAACGTTGAGACCGCACCGACTTTTTTCAGACCCAACCATCCCACAATAGAGATTTACTCATGGTTGTACCCGCAAGTTTCTTCCTATTTATCCACACCATGCAAAGCTTCAAACAATACTTAAACCAATGTCTGTTCCCCAAAATTACAAGAATAGTTTTAAAGTCTCCAGATACCTCATCATATTTTCTTCTTGGTTTTTTTTTCACTAGACACTTGATCTATGGACTGAATACAACGTCCGCTTACAAAGGAGCAGCTTTTAGTCCCATCGTCATGGCAATTGACGTGGCAACCGATACCAATGATTGGACAAGCGTCAGACAAGCTGTAGGCTACACAACACTCGGTATCCAAGCAGCTACTGGTATCGTTAACGATGCCCAGTCGCACTGACATCACCATGGTAACCTGTAAATTGTGTTATTTAAAGCCATTCGTTTTCTGTTTGTCTTTTGTTCAAAATATTTTACGCGTTTGGGTTGGGCAGTTGTTTTGGTTGAAGTGTTGTAAAAAAAAAAGTTTTTTTTTTTTAACTTCATAGTACAGGTTTGAATCACAGTAAGACGCAATAAGTTTGTTTTGTTTTGTTTACGGTTGGGGCAGTTTTTTTTTTCTTTTTTTTTTTTTTCTTTTTTTCGGGGGGGGGGGGGGGGGGTGGGGGGGCATTCCATTCAGGAATTTACAAGCAACCTTTTTTTGTTAATGTTTCTCTTGGCATATCATGTAAATATGTGTGAAATATTTAAATGTGAGATGTGCCTAGGAATTCTTCACAAATTTCTGATGTATTTAAATATCAAGAGTGAATTTTATAAGGATATAAACTGATGGTTTGTTTCCTGTTAACAGGGATTGTAACTAATTAACAAATATACTAAGTACCAATTTTATATAATACTAGTGATAATTTGTTGTTTTTTATTATTCTTTTTTAAGGAACCTATTGAAATGAGACTATTTGCGCCTTCCATTTTAAAACTGAGTTACTTCGTACCAAAACTCAAAACTGTTTTAAATTTGCACATCAAATAGATGAGAAAAAGAGCTTTCTAATAATGCCTAATTAGAGCATGGCCTCTCTCACCCAGTACAGATTACGTCTTCATCACCAAAAATTGTCTTGGTTTTCGCCATTTTGGGAGTCAATACCCCTGTTTAAACGGCAATGTAGCCGGCCTGGAATTACACTGAGAATGATGATCGCTAAGCGCAGAATTTGGCGGTAAGCAGATCCATGAAAGTAAGCCCAATCTCGTTCACATCAAGCCTGATGTGAGGTCCATCACTGAATGCCATTTTAATTTATAAGGAGTGCCTGAGTTGAGTGTTGGGTGTCATGTTACATTTCATAGAGGTTCCAAAATTTCAATTTTTTTCTAATGAGATTTAAAAACAAGATTCTAATCATTTATTATTAACTCTTTAAAGACTTATCATGCATGTTTGCATGATATTAAATATTATCTTCAAGTACGCGCTAATTCTCCAATCAGATTCGCAGAATGTAGTGTTGATAAAAACCTATATTGCACGACTAATATCACTACCTGCGTCTTGTGTGTTCTATGTCACACGCCAAGTTTGCTTGAAGATAAATACGCTATCACACGCGCGCTCGTGGAAAAACAGAAAATGTAGCGCGTCTGCGTCCCATATGGGACGCAGAAGCGCTATATTTTTCCGTATTCCACTTGCGCTTGTGTGATAACTTATAATATACAAATTGTTTCATTTTGATTACCTTTATTTTCTCAGTTTGATTTTCTTTCTATTTCATATTCTTTAGATATTTTCTTACTCTATAATACAATTGCTGCATACTCTTGAAATGTGTACATAAGAAAATAGCAACTAAAACCAAGTTGTAATTAGTTGTTGATCTTTGTTTTATTGAATCCAGCAGGGGCGGGTTCCTTTACTGCTCTACTCTCTTCCATTTTGGTCCCAAATCCTTCAAATTCTTGTTTAGGATGTTGTTTTAAAGGCACTGGACACATTCGTCTTTTGGTATTTACTCAAAATAATTGTTAATATAGAAAAACTTACTTAAGCATTGGAGAGCTGTTGATAGTATAAAACATTGTGAGAAACAGCTCCCTCTGAAGTAATGAAGTTTATGAGAGAGAGGTAATTTCTCAGTCAAATATTTGAATCTGAAAAGATTTAGGTTCGTGAAGACTTTTGCATAGAAAAACTTACTTAAGCATTGGAGAGCTGTTGATAGTATAAAACATTGTGAGAAACAGCTCCCTCTGAAGTAATGAAGTTTATGAGAGAGAGGTAATTTCTCAGTCAAATATTTGAATCTGAAAAGATTTAGGTTCGTGAAGACTTTTGCATAGAAAAACTTACTTAAGCATTGGAGAGCTGTTGATAGTATAAAACATTGTGAGAAACAGCTCCCTCTGAAGTAATGAAGTTTATGAGAGAGAGGTAATTTCTCAGTCAAATATTTGAATCTGAAAAGATTTAGGTTCGTGAAGACTTTTGCATGCATTTAAAAGTAAACAATCTTGTATCTTGTGCAACAAGGGGTGTTTTTTCTTTTCATTATTAGGGGCAAAATTTTCACAGATTTGTTATTTTATGCACATGTTGAGATACACCAAGTGAGAATACTGGTCTTTAACAATTTTCAAAGGTGTCCAGTGCCTTTAATTTACAGGATATTACTCTGGGGTCATTATCACAATATACCCTTCCTTTGAAAAGATGTTAATTGTATATCACGCACTTACACTACTGGTTGGCAAAATGAAGGAACAATGTGCCTTTTTGTTTGGTGGGGCCTTTATGGTGGTGTGACGGAACTCATTTGTGTGTCTCAGTCGGCCTAATGCACAAGATTGTCTGATGACAGCTTTGTGTTTATACCCCCTTGTGGGAGTTTGCAGAGTTCCCGGATGAATTATATATACATGTATTGTAAATACATAAACCTTTAGTTGAAATTGTTGTTTTTGTTTGTTCGGCAAATGTGTATTCATTGTTATACATCTACAACTGATTGGTGTATTTATTTTCCCCTAACCCTAACCCTAACCCGTTATACATCTACAACCGATTGGTGTATTTATTTTCTTACAAGCTAGACAAAAACTTGAGCTGCGTTTTGTTTTGTTCCTTATTTCAGTTGATAACCGTTTAACCTCAATTACTTGCATTTTTCACATGTATATGATCAACACCAATACAGTTATACAAACATATTCTTGTTTAATTTCAAATATTTGTATTGTCATATAGCTTTTGACAATTTTATAAAAATGATTTTATACTTCCGTCTGTTATTGTCTGTACTGTATGTATTTTGTTTATGGACAAGTTTTGATTTTGTTATTTTTCAATTTTGAATCGTATTTTATGTCTGTAGAAGATACATAAATCGATGAGAAATATTATTGCTATTGATAAAAAGACATTATTCTACCCTTCCATAGTTCCACTTTTTGATCATTTAAGCCGCCATTTTAAACAGGATTTGTGCATAAGTAAATAAGAGCCAAAGTGAGGCTGAGATGAAAAATGGCTTCCATGGTGCAATTTGATGTTATTTTCCTGTATGTGTCTCTTTGTTGATCTTTCTAGTAACACACCATCAAAATACATGTAGTTCTACAGTTTACCAGTGGTCCACTGGCCAAAACGCCAGTGAAAACACAAGAGCACTAGGCCGCAGAGTTCACTCCAATTGGTCTGGCTGACTAGTTCCGTGTTAATTTCATTTGAAATGTGGACTAGTGAAGAAGCTAATGGACCAGTGAACTGACCAGACACTGACAAAGTTGAGGGCAAACCCTTTTGTATTACGCTTGATTGGACAAACTGTTGTGCAATTGTTTGTATTTGCTGATATTTTATTTAATATGTTTGATTATAACCGACTCTTCTCGGTTAGAAAGCTAACTTGCAGTAGTAGGACTCTAACATTATAAAACAGACACTTCGACACAATTTGTGCCTCTATAGCTACATGAAATTTAGCAGATATTGAATCAAACTTAAACCTCACTTCATTTCACAATCGTCTCTCCTTCCAATAGTTTGAAGAAAAATATGTAATTATGTAAATTTTGATTGATCAAGTTATTGATTATGTGACATGAATGTTGTGTATGCTTATCTCTTTTGTAATTTTTGTGTGTACAGACTTTGATTATTACATAACAAGTAATACATTTTCAAATTGATGTCTACATGTATACTGTATAGGAATGCAATGTATATCAAGACCTATAGCTGTGTATTGAGAGAGTTGCAACATGGAGGAACCAGTTCAAATTTGCCACGTGGTGTACACGCCATTTTGGATCCAGTGCCAAATGCAGTCTATAGTCTGGAACCCCGTGTGCACACTTCTATATCGCAAGAATGGATGCAACTCTTTCAATACACAAGACATGGAAGATCTAACCATTAAAGTGTTGAGTATATATCGCCCATGTTTTCTATAATTTTTACTTGCAATTTCGTGAAACGTTTTCCTCGGCTAAGCAGTATTTATCCACTTATCGGTTAAATGAAACTGGGCCTAGGTTTGGTATCGGAGATCTTCAATTTATTTTTTACAAGGAATACAAGTTTTGAACATCACAATTCTCAATTAATTTTAGAAACTAGTTCTCCCCTCAATCAAAGGTGAAGAAATAAAAAAAAATTACTCTGTGCATGGGCGATATAAACTAATAAACAAATATTTATTTTGTAGCCCGTAGCGTAATTAACTTTCAAAGTTAACAGTCGGTGTGTGCATGTACCATTGTAAATATAATAGTTTGCAATAAGCAAGACACTTCAATTCTTTGGGTTTTCAGTGTTTTTGATTGTAAAAGTAACACAACTAACGTCAGAAACGTTTTGCTAAAAAGTACTCTCAAAACACACTCCAGTAATTTGATGCCGGTCATCTCGGTCATGTTGCCCTTTGCGTATGAACGTCAGTTGATATTGATTATCGTGTACTAGGGAACAAGACTATATTCTCCCTCCAGACTCGGTTTTGATTGGTTGTTATAGTGGAATTCAGTCAGTGCCAGATTGTCAGATTGTAACTGTGTGCTTTGTATTATAATTGTGTGTTACATACAGTTTTACGAAAATAATTTTAAAACGGAGCTTTGTGCATAAAAGTAAATATTTTGTTTATTTGTAAGATATTATATATAAAGTTGAGAATGATGAATATACCAACAGTCTTTAAAAGAAGATTCCCGATTTTAAATTAAAATTGATGGCGCTGTTTTGGTTTCGAAAAGGGCCTTACTGTGTTCGCGGTCGAAGTTAGAAGAAGTTTGTAAAGAAACATTTTCTGTATGGACCGTTATGCATTGACGTCATTACGGCTGCCGTCTTAGAGGTAAAACTATGGTGATTGGAAAACGCACGTACGCGCGGCGCACATGATCGACCAATCACCTGCCTTCTTTTGACCTCTAGCCGAGGGCGCCCTACTCTCATGACGTCACGTGGATAAGGTCTATTGGTTCTGTGTGTAGTAATATTAAAGTGGGGTAAAGGGGATACATTTCTGTATTTTTTTTCTACTGTTTCAAGTGATGTTTTTACAAGGTAGTAAAATAGTGCAACTTTGTTGGTAAATCTACAAAAGTATGTCTTTAAATCTCCATCATTGAAACATGTCTTGCATGGATTCTCACTTCTTCTTTTTTATAAAAAAATCTTAAAGGCGCATAAATCCGGAGATACACCAAGGCAAATTATCGGTCGCTCACCCTGACCTTAATACTTCTTATTAGTGGTTATCCAATGGAGTAGCAAATCCCATACAATGGAAGCCAGACGGAAATGACTTGACCACAAACGAGCGAGGAATACTTCTACAAGTTTATTCATACATTGAAATCAAACATTACGAATATTAATGTCGACGTGTACTAAAAACAGAGTCACCGTAATACAGGGTCTGTTGTACATTAACTTTCCCCAGGGCTATATCCTCTAATGCACCCCCCCCCCCCCCCAAAAAAAAAAAAAAAAAAAAAATAAAAATAAAAAATAACAAAAATTAAAAATAACAAAAATTAAAAATAAAATAAAAAAATTATCAAAACCAAAAAAGATAAACTCGCGATAACCTTTTATCTAACTTTACCCAGTAAGTTTGAATAACGATTTTTCACTCAGTCTGATTTAAAAACGGTTTAATTAAACCATGGTTCAATTCTTTCAAATCTAAACACTTTTACAGAAGCATTGCCAAGTTCGGTTAAAGTAAAAGTTTATTTACATCGTGTTTTAGCAACGCAGTGACGTCATAAAAGGAAACACTTAGTTTGTAGCCTGTATGGCTTTAAGCCACCTATTAATTTAAAGTTGATTGACACAATGTTACTCAACATCGAGTGTTAATTGCAGCTACAATAATAGTTTTTAAAAACAAAGATGTATAATGTTGATTATAATAGGAGACTTTCCAACGCTAGGCGGCAGCAGACATACCGGGTAAATTCCCATTGTTTACGTAGTTCTGAACATGCGCATAATTCTGAGAACAATGGATTTACCCGGTAAGTCTGCTGCCCTCTATCGTCCAAGAAAGTCTCCCATTATACACTATAGTATCGTCAAATATTCACCCCATTTTATTACAAACAAAATACATGTACAGTTGATACCATCATTCTTAACTCATAAATTATATTGTTTTACAACGCATGGGTCCGGCCCTTGTAATTATACACACCCTGCTATGCCGGCAGGGCCCACCAGCTGTCCATGGTTTTGTAAACTAATGCTTAGTTCAGCTTGGCAGGCAGGCAGCCAATGTGTCATTTGTACTGCAAAGGCTTATAGTCACCCCTTTCTGTTGTGGCAATGTTTTGATAAAATTGGTCCACACCTTTTGTCTGACATTTTTGTGTGTTGTTTGGTGTGGCCTTTTATTGAGTGTGTGGATGAACTTATGGAGTAACTTTTGGGGTATTTTACACATGGACCCTACGAGATCGATATTTGTTAAACTTGGACCGAAGACTTTAACAAAAGGGACAATAGGTCCACAATGATAACAATGGGCTCACTGTTACAAAGAAAGGTCCAAGACAGGAGGACATTACACGTGAGATCGGGCAGGCTGTGCACATCTTAAAATGGGAGAAACTCATTGGTCAGGAGTGCATCATGTTCAATACAAATTAATGACAAGCTAACTGTAAGTCAGTTCTTTACTTTTATCATATAAATATAAACGTATAATTTAATAATTCAAGTTTAAGTATTTTTGTGTGACGTTTTTGGTTTTCTCTCTCTCTCTCTAAATGACCAAATCTCCTGCTGCCACCTAGCGTTCTAAATTTTCCCATTATACGATCGTAAAATCAATGACTTGTATCCAAATGACGCGACCAAGATTGTCGTCATGATGACGTCATGTGAAATGGGTCAGTACACAAGCATAAGCAAGCAACTTTAAACAGCGTTAGTTTTTGAAGTAGTCAAGGTCCAGGGTAAGCACATGTGTGTTGGGTGAGTGGGTGATGTAAAACGGACAGTGGAACTTTGGCTTTCCTTAAACCGCCTTTAGTCTTATGAGGGTGTGGCTGGGGTTAGGTTATGGGTTATGGGTTAAGAGTTAGGGTTAGGGTTACTGGGATTAACACACTTGAATGTGTTGAACATAGGGGTGTAACTGATGGCACAAGTTATTACACTGACTGGTTGTGACAAGGGAATAGAACCCCCAGATCCGCGCCTGGCAAAAGATACATACACGTCTCATACTAACCCTTGTTTGCTATGCTGTGACAAATGTTTTGTTTGGACTGAAGTTGAAGAGAAAATAATTTAGACTACCGAAGGAAAGCAAAACTTACGTTTCAGCCAGAACTATTCAAGTTGTGTGTTATTTCCCCGACCAATTTCTATAACAACATGGTTACTACGGTATTGTTTATTTACAATGTTCAGTATCTAAATAGTAGTTACTTTAACAGTCATTTACAATAACTTTTTAACAAATCAAGGTAAATTTTCTAAAAACATTTTGAACATTCAATGTTAAAATTCTTAAAAGCAGAAATAAAACGAGCATTACATTTTTGTACAGCACTCTAACAGCACGCCATATCGGCTTATAATTAAAATAATTATATAATTAATTAATTACTTCTAATAATAAAACATCATTTGAAGGCACTTGGTAAACTACAGCTGCTAAAAACATAAACATTATACAGAATACTGAACACAAATTAAGTGAACTCGGAATAGACCTTATCGCAAATACCAATGCGCAAGCGCAGACTGTTGAATGAGGTGCATTGTGGGATATATATGGATCAAATTTGGATACCAGCTAGACCACAATGCACCTAATTCCAAGCTTTACGCGCGCGCCCCGGTTTTTGCGAAAAGGTCTATAGTAAGAGAGCGTAGAGTTGACAGGGCGCCCTCTAACGTCGTTTTATTCAAAACAATTATTTCGTGGAGGTTTTTTTCCGAGAAGCAAAACTAAATGTTGGCTATTGGTGACTACCCAGTCCAATGTAGCATACGTATAATCTGTTAATTGAAGAATAATAACTATATTATTTTTAATATAGAAGATTTTAAACGCTTGCAAATTGTGACCACAAAGCTGAGGTCAACCAATCATAGAGCAGAGAACGTATAGCCGATCTGCAAGAACAACACTTGCAGCCAATGGTGTGCCTTTGTTGACAAACTGGTGCGTTATGTTTTCTTTTGAAAAATTGTTATAATAAAGTGGTTAAAGTTTCACCAGCAGCCAAATCACCACAAAAGAAAACAGAAATACAATTCTCGTGAAATTCAAACTAACAAACTGCAACCAGTAAAAATATATGCACACCACAACAAAATTAAATAATGAAATATTAGATTGATTTGAAGCGTACCTGATACACAAGTATAATGTTGGGGTTTTCGAGTATCACGCTATGCATCACAGTTTGTGATAAAATAGGTGTTAAAAATCTAAGTCAGTGATTAATTATTTTAATTGATTATTTCCTTTATACAAAATGTACTGTACATTGAAAACCGTCTAGGTTCAAATTCCTGCCCAGCAATTTTGAAAAAAAAACCTGGGCTATTATAAAGTAACATTAATTTGTCGTTATTAAATCTACAATTGCATGCCTTTGTTTGACTCATTGGAAATGTGTTCATTCCACTAGTAGAACATGTTGTGTCGGGAGGGGTGAAAGTTGATGATCATTCGACCTTGCAGATGGTCAATAGAGGGCCAAGGCTTCGTTATTTCAGACAGGTTATAGATTTTTCGTTTCGAAAACTTATCAAATCGATTATATAATCGATTAACTCAAAAAATTGCCATGTGAATTAGTTTGTATTCCATAGCTTTTGTAAACAAGCCTTTTAATTGATTATTCAATAACTGTCACACTTGGTGAATATTTACATCTAATGAACGCAGTTTTAACCAAATTAGTGATGAGCCCTTTTTTGTTTCGATTAACTTAAGGGACTTCGTTCTAAAATTAAGAATAACCGACCACTGCGCAGCAGTGTAAGGTCAGGTCCAAAATCGACCATCGATAATTTATTCAAGTTTCGTGCACGACTACTTTTACTTATGAAGTACGTCATCGGCCATGCCGCCTTCTACGTTGAGTACCAACAACCCGTCAATGATTACGTCACACCCTGACAACCTGAAGCTTAGTGGTTCCTGGGGTCGGGCTGGGCACTGCCACGTGACCCGATGTGGGCGTGGTCGTGCGTGGTCTGCTGTCACACTCCCCATCTCTACAAGCCTGACACAACGTTGCGTTGTGTTGGGTACGAGGTTTACCGGCACGACGATCGTAGCGTATTGGGGGTTTGACGAATCCGTAGTACGTCTGCGGGGTAAACAAAAATTAATTAAACCATAACAAAAATGCTTAATACGAGATTGAGGTTACCAGCCAAACAATGTAACTAGTAAGTACAGATTGTGACTGGTATCTTGCTCATTTGAAAATTGTTAAGAAATAGTTTCTGCTTAAGCAGCTCTATGAAATTGGGCACAAATCAGAGGTTATGATGAAATAGAACTTTCTCAGCTTCAAGGGGACTGTACTGCATGTGCTGCCCAATCTGTAGCTCATCATAAGGTAAGTCATGATCTGCCCTCACGCCACTCCTGGACGAAGAGAAGTAACTATGGCTAAGTACGTAATGACACCATGTTTCGACCCCACATTCTGACAGTTGCGCCCCAGAGCTCAAATAACAGCCACCTCAGAAACTCCTACACACTACACCCAAGCTCGTATACACTTGCAACAGTGGACTTCCTAAGTTGGCCCTCATGTGTTTGCAAACCTTTCCCAAACCGTGGACCATATTGTCCTCTTTGTTATAGGTATCCGGTTTGTATGTGTATCACTCAGACTTTTAAAACTTACCTGACCAATCCTGTTGTAAAGATTGCACAGTACTTTATTAACCTCCTCGGGGTACCACATCGCTGGTTCAAACATACCGTTGTTGCACCGCTGGCATTGTTGTCCGTACAGCTTAAACTGTACATAACCCTCACAGTACGGAATGTGTAGAAAATACCAAAAGACAACTCGACCTTTCATGGAAGTCCAACCATGGCCGCATGTCTTCAGAAAAAGGAAATTGAGAATTAAGTAAGCTATAAATTGTCAGGAAATTAACCAGACCTTCAATTTAAGTCAATCAAATTTCGAAGGAGTAATAAACATCTTTTCAAATTGTTGGACTTTTTGTGGGGATGTTGGATGGAGGATTTCTCTATGAATGGGGAATTGGAAGTTGTACGGGGAGGTATGGGGAGGTTTGAAGAGTGTAGGAAAGGTTGGATGGGGGCTGGAGTGGTTGTGTAAAGGCTGTGGTGGTCTGAGAGGAGTAGGCGTGCTTCGAGAGGCGAGAGGGGGAGAAGTGGTGGTGATGGTGGGTGGGTGGGGGCTGTTTGACAGATGATTAAAAGAGGTGGAGAGGTGTGGTGATTGCATGGGGTAGAGAGTAACAGTATCTAGCAATGGCTGACATTTTGAAAATTTGGACAAACTTGCAAGATATCTTCCTCATGACTAATTATTTTTGCGGAGGGCCAAACTTCATGCTTCATCAAAGACAAGATTCCTACAGATACTTCCCATATCCTACCCCCGGTAAAACCAACTTGTCACATACCTGGCAACAGAAGCGAACTTTGGCGCTGTCTTTGAAGCGTCTCCAGCGTGGGCTGGGGCAGACTTCGGTGGGTGAGAGGTACCAAATATGGGGTAGGTACGGCTGGAATACTTTGGCGAACTCTCCATTCCAGATCTCGTCCATCCTAGGGAAATAAATAAAATATTGGCTTGGATTTACTTGATGAGATAATGGAACTGAACAAGTGTTATTATGAAATCTGTTTGGGTTTGAGAATAGAAATGGCTTCTGACTGGCACCTCGTACAAAGATGCTGATTAACAGGGAAACTTCCCACAATTTAATAGGGCTCAGTTGGTAGAGCGACAGCACGTTAGTCCGGAGGTTGCTATAGTTCAAGTCCCACTCTCGTGATTTTGTTATGTTCAATTAACCCAAACTAATTAAAACCAGTCAGATCTCCTTGTGGTTTATTTATGATTGGTGAGATCCGTGTAACGTTTGTGTGCATCATTCTTAACATTAAAATAATATTTTCGGTATGGGTTTTGTTTTTACGTTAAATCTTCGGGCAATACAAAACAGTTTGTTGAGCAGTTACAATGATGAGAGGCAGTTGTTGCCAGAGGACACAGTCACGGCCTGTCGCAATATGACGGTCTTCTCTAAATGCAATAACATGACTATTAAAACTCTAGAATGACTGTCATCGCACCACGACCATGTTGTCGCCTATAGACATGTCACTAAACCACGCCCTGTAAGAGAAGATTTCCCTTGACACTGTGATCCACGGATGACGAAGGATGTGGAGCAGCTGGGCCTGTCATCGTCACCTTATCCCAGATGAAGACAATCAAAGCATGCTGTTCGAAACGTCAAAGAGAAAGCATTACACCCAGTTTTTACCTCAACCCAACATTAACCGCCCGGTTCTTTTCAGAACCAACACTATTCAAAAGAGATACGGTGTTACCGGAAACCTCTCTTAGGACTTCCACCATGCACAGTTTCAAATCCTACCAATATTATACAACACTGCAAATGACTGCCATAAACTTCATAGTTGCAAGGTTGTTCCCCAAAGTTCTGGGCTAGAAAGGAATTTTTGAAGCCTTGCCTGGTGCCGAAAGTTTAACATAATTCTAAGATTTTAGCATTACTGTGGCTACCGTCTTCTGACAACGCCGAAGCTAAGTTTATGCAGAGCATAACAACTCTAAAACATAGATAAGGAGTATGTATACTTTATACTGCACTGAAATAATAAAACTTTCGGGAAGTAAGCAACTTAGCGTTCACTCAATCACTAATTAGTCATTCATAATCCAACGGGAAAGTATTGTCTTTCTTAGAACGCTGCCTTCTCGAGCGAAAGACTACGCGTCATGGTCATCGGTAATTGGTTAATCTGTTTTCCAAAACGTGACGAAAAGTTGCGCAGAGGGACAGTTTTATAGATGAGAACACTTGTGTGGTAATACATTCGGCAAACAAGAAAGTAACAATTAAATGATGTCATCGTCTTAAAATAGATCTCTAATGAATGACTGGAAATTCGTCAATAATGGCTGATCGACAAATATTGAAAGTAGAGAAACACAATGAAGCTTGGATGTCATCGCAGTATCTCTTGCGCGGTTAGCGGCAGCTTTCACCCATTTTACAGCGAGTTCCGAACGGGATTAAGTTAGCGTGTCTCATCACTGGATGTTCCCCGGCCTTGCGATGATTCACCCGGGGGCTCAATGGACCAGGATAAGCGGCCCAGGTGCCTTGGTAATTTCCTCGCGCTGGGTAGCGGTGTAATGCTAGGTTTTTTTTCATGGGAATATCAATTCTGAAACAGGACATATTTCATATTACTCAACCGTGATTATCTAATCTTATTAGGGAATGAATCGTTTGTTTGCAGAGTAAAAACGTCCAGTATAAACTCAACCCTCTCTCGTTTTGGTGACGAGCTGCTACAACAAAATGTCACTCGGGAGAAATGTGGGAAACGCTTTCATGAACCTCTAGTTACGAAAGAAATAGTTCGATGACATGTTTCTTCAATCTTCTTTCTTGTCACAAATACACATTCTAATTTGTACATCCATGTGAAGATACTTGTTGTTATGTCATGTATCCCTGTCCTTAACATCCCAAAAAATTCTTCTTAGTGGAGCACCCCAGTCTTTAGAATTCCACTTTTGTTTCCCCTTTTTAGTTTTTTCATCGGTCTCCACATAATGCACAGATAGCCCTATTAAAACACCGATACAGTGATATTTCATTACAATCAATTTGAGCGCATCATGGGGAAAGATTGCGGACTTTGTTTAGACGCTGGTTTAGGAGACAACTTTGTGGATAAAACATTATATTATTGAACACTAAATTAATGCGCATAATATGACGTAATGATACCGTCGATATGAAGTCATAATCACTCTAAAACTAACGCTTAAAAACAAACTGCATTCGGAGCTAACGTTATGGATAAAGTGTTTCGACGCTGGGTGTTTTTATGTCTTTGTGTTGTAAACTTTCTTTCTGGATACTTCGCCCAAAGGTTAGTTCTGATTCAAGGAGATTTGTTTGTTTGTGTTAGAGAGTGTCGAGTGCCGAGCAGTCGAGCTCAACAGACTCAAGTTCTGGTGTTTTGGTGTGCGTTCAGATCACGGTCATGACACTTTGGTCATTGGACACAAGAAGACACTTATTAACCATTATGCCTTCTTCCCTCAGATAGTGACGTTGGATGGGCCGTATGTCTTGTTGGTTGTGAGATGCGCCTAAAAGAACCCAATACATTTATCGTTCAGGGAAGGGGTTCGCCGCATGAGCACTTTGGAAAACGTTTCCAGCTGATATATAAATGTAAATTGTAATATCAGCGCTTTCAGATGCCCGTTTATACACTCTCGGAACAGGAAAAAAAAAGCGTTTACAGATTTACAAATAACTTACAGGGTTTACAAAAGGTAATGGTAGAAGGCTTCTCTTGAAATATTATTCCCTGAAACGCAAACTCGAATGCGAAGTATCCCAAAGGGCCATACACGTAGCAGTTTACAGGCAACCAGTTCCAGGCAATCTCCAAGGAGTAAATGCTGTCACACTTGAATGTTCACATACTTTTTTTTTTTTTAAAGACCTTAAAAAGGTCGTGCACCTTTTGAAAGCGATACCTTTTAAGTGGTACATTGTCACTAGGGGTCTTGTGTGGTCGAGGGATACCTCCTTCTCTCTAAATGTAAAAGAGTGAAAACACCACTCTTTACATTTCGAGTTGTCCCTCATATGGCTCTTTAAAATGAGTGGTGGTTATTTCACTCTTTTAGAGGGGTTTCACTCCAGGAAAGAGTGAAAAATCACTCAAAAAGATGTAAACTTCAATCTAAAATTGGAAGACCACTCGAAAAAGAGTTGTACTTCATATGGCTCTCCAAAGAGTGCTTTTTCACTCTTTTGCGTTTAGAGAGATACCGAAGAAGTCTTGGGCCACCTGTAATCCATCTTATGGGCAAACACCCAGGACACCTTCGAGAAATTAGCCTCCTTCGATTAAGGAAATCAAGTGTCATTTCCTTTTCGAATCAACAACCTTCAACAAATATTTAGATATCCCGCAAGAAAATTGCTTCAGACTTGGGGCCTTTATTCTTTTGTGACTTATGTGATGAAACATACACTGTTCTATAAATATACATTGCTCTCCTCAATACTAAAATGCAAGTCATCTCACGCTGGTCGTTAAGGAGAGATGGAAGGAATGAGATAGTTCAAGCAAGAGGTAGACATCCAAGATGCTTGGCTACCCCCTTTTCAGATCGAGTTCCCCCTTAACACCACTACTCATTATCCACAGGCCCTAGCTGCGGTCAACACATACGCAGACTACCGGGACATGGTTATACCGTTAAGTGCTCTGACTAACTCTGCTTCCCTGTGAATCATCAGGTAGTGTCATCCCACTTCCCCAAAATAACTATTTTTTCTGGACCTCCAGTAACCTCGTGGTTTGAGCAGAAGCTACTAGAATTGTTAAGCCGGTGAAGTAGAACACTTGCCAGATAAACCACTGGGCGGAATTGACCTACTAGAGGTTCTATATCTATAAGTTTAAACCCAGTAAGAATCCAGGTCAGCAGTTGACCCCAAAAGCGGTTCATATACCTCCTGCGAATGAGAATGCGATACGAATTTTGAGGTCACAAATTCGCAACGAATAAGAGTCATGAATCAAGCATGGTCCAAACATTACTGGCCAATCACCAACTTTCAATTCTGAAGAAAAAGAACACGCTGAACAAAATTCTCAACATTTTTCATGTGGTATGTCCAGCCGATACCAGTTCCTGACTCCATGAATGTTTCCCGCAATTTCTAGGTAACTCATGACCTAGAACATGTAGAAGATTTCAGTTTCGAGGGTCGGCAACGGGGGAAATCCAGAAAAAAAACGATATCTTTACTGGTATCAACTTTCGCATAGGGGTCAACCAATTCTGCTTGAAGCTTGTGGGCTGCCCATGATGAATTGATAAACTTATTTAAAAAGATTAATATAAAAAAAAATAATAATAAACAAATCCCATAAAAAATAGAAAATACTGTACCTTATCTTGACTCAAGTTGGAGACGGATATATAAGCACAGTGGTATACTAAAAGTTATGTCATTATAACAACTTGTGTAATCACTCACACAACGGCTTCAGTGTTTTGTTATCAAAAAAAGTTAGACCAAAACATTGTGAAGAAAAAGAAATAATTGTTTTTAACAACTTGGAAGAATTATTAAACCTAGCAAGAACTCACAAGCTTCCTTCGCAATGTTCTGTCTTTACTGAAAGAAAAGTTGGCCTTTATTTTAAAACATATACTGATGCAGAAATGTTATGGTGTTCGTTTTGAAACCTTCAGTTTAATTTTCGCAAATCCAATACGGAATCATACTCTTTTACAGATGTAAGAAATTCTTCCAAAGGTGTTTTCCAATAAGGTAAATATAAAACATTTGGTCAATTCCTGTAACCAATAAAGCGGATACAATGCAACAATCTGCGAAGAATATCCAGGAAATCCGAGACACCCCTTTCCCTATTAATCACTTTCATTATAGAACAATACCACGAACGTATCAAAGTTTACAGAAAATGTTATTACAAGATAAAATCATTACATGGTCAGCAATAATAAGCGATAAAACACAGGAATGTTTGTAGAAAGAAAATAAATTTCTGGATGGTGCAACAAGAACTCTAGTGTTGACCAAGGTGGTCTAAGACGCCTGAACTCCTTACTGCCTAGACACCCTACTGGGAAAAGAAACTTCTGGGCTTACCATGAAGATAACGTCAGACTAAATTTATTTCATCTTCTATCCTGGGGTCCACCCTGTTCAGACATGGAGTATAATTAATTATGTGTTGAGCAATAGCCGTAATGGTGGCGCCCCTCAAAATCAAGTCACTGATGAAGAAGCCCATCCAAACTTGGTAACACATACAACAGAAATCGTTTAAGAGCATCGGATTACAACTTTGATGTTTCTGATCAGCAGAGTGTGGGTTCGAGTCCAAGTCGTGACACCTGTGTCATTAAGCAAGACACACGGTGCGTTATCCTACGAATAATTTAAAACTGCCTGTTATGTTGCGTAATAAAATAAGTGGTCTAATGAAGATTCAAATCATTGCTTGTCTTGACAATGGAAGACGTTGCTTGACGATGTCAGCAGACGACATTAACTAATTTCGAAACATCTTTTTGGCATTGTTCGTCTTCTGTTCTATTCATTTAATTGCATCACTACCAGAGGTCATGACGGACGGTAAACACAAGGAGAAAAGAATGACCTCAACTGAGGCCACAGTTTCCCGCTTTTAATTATCGCCTGCTTGGGCGTGAACGGGAAAGAAGCATTTACATGGATTACCTGCCAGGTTGTTTGAGATGGGAGACGTGGGTGAGGAAGTTGAGATATATTACTTGAAGACTAAATCGACACAAGCCATTGTTGTATAGAACTCGTAATCTGCCTGCCGCCGTCATTGACAAGTTCCCAGTATCCAATCGCAGTTATGGATAGCGATTCCCATTTGGAAAAACGGAGCCAGACCACAATTACCGAAGAACAAAATAAGATGTCTATCAAAATAGCAGAAGTATCTTTGTATGCCTCCATGGTTGTGTGCATCCATGACAGTGTTTAAATGAAGCCAGACTATTTCAACCTTTGTCTCACTTTGTATGATAGATTCACATGACAGAACAGAAACATAATAAAGAGAGTTGTAAGCGGCGATTATCGAACAGAGTACACACAGCAGAAACCTTAAAAAGATTAAAATCAATTCACTTTAAGACGGTGACCATGAAGTCTCTAGGTGAACTAATTGCCCTAATTCCAAAAGCTTCACAAAAGTATTGTTTGAAGCTTTGCATTGTGTGGATACATAGGAAGAAACTATCAACTAAATACATAGTAAACTTGCGGGTACAACCATGTGAACATTTCGTTTGTGGGAGTGTTGGCTCTGAAAAGAGCCGGTGTGGTCTCGACGTTATATACTCTGCTCTTTATCAGGAGAGACAAATAATATTGCATTCAAGCAACTTATAAGTTTTTAGTTTTGCCATCAGAAAGTGACCGCAGATATTTTATCACTCCATGTTCATAAATCTGTATAATCAAAAAGCATCAGACTACATTTTGAGCAAGATTGTCTTTGGTTGTTGCTCCCAATCCCCCATCTTGACTTTTCTGTCAATCTTGGAGGGTTCCTTTCCGCTGAGGTCTGGGGTTGATTTTCTACAACATCCTTGGGTTTTGACAATCCTGGCGAATCTCTCGATGACCTGAAGTGATGGGTGGATGTAACAATTATTTGTCCCGATTGCTCCTTGGTCCTTTCAGAGAAAGTGACGCTTTTCTTCTAAGACTTTGCATTATTTGATACTTTGACGTCAGATAAGAAAATTCTAAAAGACACCATGTAAATGTTTAGTAATGAAACAAGACACTTTATGACGACTGATGCAATTTCCTTCCACAAAAAGATTTTTTTTTTAACCAGAACTTATCCATATTAATTTATTAATTGTTTACAGCCTTTTGCAATGTAACAAGAAGATACAGCATACAAAATCCAAATCGCTGGAACAGACGTGGTGACTATTTTGTGACTATGATGTGATAGATTGACAGTACAAACTCAAGCAGAGCTAAACAAGACAGATTTACCGGTCAAATCGATATTATTGGTATACATTGAGGGAAAGTCCAACACGGTTCAAGGGTCGATTTCACACAAAGTCCTAACTTAGCACTAGTCCCAAGAGATATTAAAACGTATGGCTATAGTCCTAAGTTAGGACCAAGAACTCTTCCTAACTCGAGTTAAGACTAGTCTTAACTCTTTGTGAAATCCACCCCGGGTCCCTCAAATCAAAATGTAGCTCAGATTCAGGTCAGATTTGTTTAAAAATCGAACTTTCTCTCTACCTTTGCACAAAGCTTTGTCTTAAATACGCAACCAGGGCCCGGCAAGGGACAGACGAGGAATTAGTACGATTGATAATAACAAAAGTTCAAAATTTGCCCATAATTTAAATTGTATTAAAATGGTTATATAGTGATAAACCTCCCGTGAAATGCTTCATTGTTTTAAGCATAGAATAAAACAAAATATAGAGTGAATATAACCCAATGTTTTGAAAACAGTGATTTTTTGTTTTCACTCTTTTCTAGTGAATCAGATTACCGATTGAGCTTAAATTTGCACATGTTTGTTATGTAATGTAGGCCTACTTGTTGAGTTACATCACATGCTGATACTGGTCTTTGCCAATCAATTACTAAAATGTTGTCCACGTGCTAGTACCTTGAGTCTAGTACTTGTTCCATGTTTTAAAATAATTGTATCAATATATTTAATGGCAATACAGCAGCCTCCACTTTTGTTGTACAGCAATTAACCTTTTGAGGTGCACGGTGTGTTTGGGTGTATAGGCGTAATAATAATAAATAATAATAAGACTTGTAATGCGCCCGTATCCACCCTGCTGGGTGTTCAAGGCGCAGTAAAACCAACAAACAAAACAAAAACAAAAGAAAAAACAAACACAACAAATTTTATCTTTGAAAACCTGTGACATAAGATAAGTTTTGAGAAGAGATTTGAATTTTGTGGTACAAAGACAAGATCTAAGATTGAGTGGTAGAGAGTTCCAGATGCGTGGGGCAGCTGAAGAAAAAGACCTGTCACCCCATGAGTGTCGAGACAGTGTCGTACACCCCATGAGTGTCGAGACAGTGTCGTACACCCCATGAGTGTCGAGACAGTGTCGTACACCCCATGAGTGTCGAGACAGTGTCGTACACCCCATGAGTGTCGAGACAGTGTAGTACAGACAGACTTACCCAAACTTAGTCTATGTGTCCACCGAATCTCAAAATGGCTTATTATAAGTACAAGTTGTTGAAGTGAACTTAGGGATAATTTGTTTTACAAGCAGCATGCGTGGGAGGGATTCTAGGCGGGGTTTATATACACACCTCTCAGCGTAGAACATGGGCGAAGCCTGGCCAGTGCTTTGATGTAACGCGCTGTCTACAACTGGATATTCCATTGTGTACGGTGCGTTGAGTCAATTCAGCAATGAATGACGCTCTGCAGAAAC
The DNA here is from genome assembly GCF_902459465.1 of Asterias rubens. Lineage (NCBI taxonomy): Eukaryota > Metazoa > Echinodermata > Asteroidea > Forcipulatida > Asteriidae > Asterias > Asterias rubens. Next base: position 7,443,008 of record NC_047079.1, read on the forward strand.
CTTCTCTCTCTCTCTTCCGAACAAGGAAACTTAGACCGTCAGGAGTTTTGAAATATGAAACTAGTTGTCTTTAATTATAAACTGGAATCCAAAATGGGGAAGCCCTTCGCAGTGTGGAGTTGCGTTTATTTAGCCAGTTCTGGGCACTGAGCTACAACAACACGTTCCGAGAAAAGTCGTACACGAAAGGGAAAGTTTTTTTTTTTTTTTTTCCAAGTTTCAAAATATTAGATGTACTTAGGAAAAGTGGTGCTAGTGCTGTGAGAACCTTGAGGGTTAAGTTGCTTTTCGGGGTTGAAATCTTGCGAATTTTGTGTCCACGTGGAGTACTTTATCATGAGCGTGATGCTGTGGAAACGTCGGCCGCACTCAGCAAGCTTTCCTCCCGGGCGTTTCAGCTCCTCGGCATGGCGATGTCTCCGGCCCAACGGTGGTGTGTGTGTCCCTTGCGATAGTCGGTCACAGCACTGGCGTAAATCTACTTAAACGGCCGGCCAGCAAGATGCGTAAAGTCTTGCACAGCTATCATTAACCGTACGACACATAAGATGAGCTCATTTTCCGTTCTTACTTACCCATGGCTTCCCCCTTGTCCCTTATTTGTGACTGGCTTCTTAAATATTAACGCTAAGATAGGAGATCATGAGTAATACTGCGTTGTACAAACCCGTCAGGTCAAGACACGGGGAGGGGTAAAAGTTAAAGAGTATTTCGATGAGGTGAACCAAGACAGGTGATTTTTTTTACTCTGTGGTTTGTTTCTTTAATTCGGCCATGGTGGAACGGACCAACGGGTTCTTTTTTGAGCCACATCTGTCCCTTGGTATAGGTACTAAAATAACGCCTTGTAAAAGAATATTTGGCATAAGATTATTTCCTTCCATTGGTGGATCCGAGGTTGATGATGCAATAATAGTCTGGCACTGATTTGTAAGTCTATATCAGTACTCATTCTGATAAGACAAAGGTGTCTCGAGTTTGACGAGTCTGGGCTCATGACTTAAGACACTGAGGACCTGCCATCAACTTTGAAATAAAACAAGTTGTTGTTGGATCCCGTGGTGACCAAACAATGTGGATTGTTCCAGGTACATCTAAAAAAGCACAATTAATTTGAAATGTCTTGTTTAACAAGTACTAGTTTGTTATGTTTTGGTCAACGAATTAATGTTTACATTTGAAGACCACCTTTGATCATTTTTCCTAAACTAAACGGAATGAAGGACAGGGAAGTTACCCCTCCCGTGTTTGAGTTGTCTTGAGTGCCACAGTTGAAATGTCTTGCAATAAACCTATACACACTTTCAACGTGGAAGAGTTTTAATTGCAGCATGTAATGAGCCTTTTGTAAGTGCAGATTACTGCTCACTCATTCTACAGTCCACGTGGTCTTCTTTCAAGTCACTAAGTTAAAACGAGGGCTTCCCAATTTTTGCAAACGTCAGGGCACTAGCAACGAGATGACGAATCATGGTCAAAGATTGCTGGATAGTCTGATGTGGTTGGCTCAGAGCTGGTGATCTCTATCCCTCGAGGCACTGGCTGTAAGACGGCTGTAAGACGGAAGCCTTCTCAACACACTACTTGAGATGAATGAGTCACTGGAAAGAATTGATACCAAATAGTCCGATTTTGTCGAGGATTGCTGTAGTAGGTATGGTCGAAGTTGAAGTGACACGTCGCACATGTGTAGTTCACGTGGTGAGGCTCTGTGTTGGAAACCCACGTTGTGCTTTTTAAGGTATACCATGTAACTAACATGAGCTATTACCGTTGACTTGACGTCAAACAAGTGCGTCAAACAAATATTTGAATTTCACGTGATGACGTTGTGAATTAGAACATGGAGGTATCTACCTCTGGTTACAGGTTCAAAAAGTATTTACTCCCCAAGTTGATGACCATCAAAACTTAATTGAAAGAGCACTGTATAGCTATTTTTATTATTAAACAATGTTAGAAACGACCCTCTTTGAAGCAACTTTGTTTAAGAGAAAGAGGTATTTTCACCAACAAGTGGTAGATCTGAGAAAGGTTTTAGACATGAAGCCTTCTTCCTTCGATGATCAATTTAGCCCAAATTTTTACAGGTTTGTTAAGTATGCATAATGTTTGAATACACTAAAGTGAGAATACTGGTCTTTGGCAATTACCAATTTAAAGTACACCCTGCCTAAAACAGAGGAAATCATTACAAATTGAGGCAAAAGTACATTTCGAAAAAAAACGAACATCACTCCGTACAGGCGTAGCAACAGAAATACATTCACGACATGTATCCAAGTTGACAAGATGAATTGTTGACCATGTACTAATACGCAGATAGTGACGCACACTCACACACACCCACAAGGTTCAAACCACATGAGTACAACCAAAAACCGCAAAGAGAACTCATCACGACAGTGTACATTGCGAGGAGTCCAGCGTAACTGTTGGCAGACACTCGCGGGTGCAGAGAGTCGTTCGGCCTGCCAAAGTTTCTGTGACGCACGCCGGTGGTTTGAACGGAAAGACGCAGATACGCTATACTCGCACCAGACAGGGAACTTAGTGGGCCGTAGAAACATTAATCCACAGGCCCAACTTTTAAAACAGAATACAGGGATCGGTAATCGTGGAAACAACGAATAGAGTTTCATTTTGAATGCTCACTGATTATAAAAGTTCACATGAGTAGTTTTTAAGATAATGCCTTACGATCACAGCGAAAAATAAGTGAATATTCAGATGGGAATGTCTTTTCTTCCGAAGGTAAGGTTGGTTTTGCCTGGAACTGGTTGTCTGTAAATGGTCTCGTGTGACACGGCTTCTTAATAGATTTCAGAGAACTGATCTTGCTAAAGTTGACTTCTGTTGACTGTATTTCCCCTTTTTCGTCTTAAGCTCATCATTTCTTTTAAGCCTGAAGATGTGATTAGAAGAACTTATGGACTAAAAATAGGGAACATAGTGTTTATTATTATTTGTTATTCCTCGTGAAATGAGGATGTAATTTCAGATTATCATAATTGCCTCATAATAAATCGCTTTTAAAACCAAAATTGTTGTTTTGAAACTCAATTTGTAAGTTGATCAAACTTCTCTGATAAGGAACATAATTCATCTCATGCTGTGATCGTAAAGTTCATTTGTAAAAAGTACTTCCCTTTCAACGATCGAAAGTACCACAAAAATTAAAACATTCACTTTTCGGCCTTGAAATAACATTAATATTTTTGTTGATTTAAAAATAATGTGATTTTGCTTCCTTTTTCGAAACAAAACGATTCGTGATCCAATTTCACAAACTAAACCGACACAAGACGAATTGACTTCTAATTCATGTTTAGTTTTTAGAAGCATCAAAATAGATTCATACTCGGTTTCCTTAAAGACTTGTTACATTCAACACAAAATAACTCTCCTTCCAAAGCATATCCCCCGATCACTCACCTCCTTTGTTTTTAAATCACCCGTGTGAAGGTCTGAGTTTGCTATCAAAACAACACGGATCACTCGCCTCCTTTGAGAAATGTTCCGTACATGAAATGCATTCGGCTATCAATCCAGTGTTATGGTATAATTCTCTCTATTAAACACTCACCTCCCTTGCATGCTATAGACTCCATGTGAACAAACATAGTCTTACGCGGTTTGATTATTCACCTTTTATACTTTTCAATCTCCCGGTTCCCGTGTTAAATCTTACCCATGTGAACAGCTTTAAAAAGCAGTCAAGTCATGACCAAATTAAACCATTCTTTAATCTTTTCTCAGCCATGTCTGTTCTAATAACTTCTATATTTCATTGATAATTAAGACTTTCTTTTTCTATTTTCGGGAGCGATGATGCTCAGGAATGGTCATTTTTAGTTGTGGTAGGAAAAGACCGATTAAGGATCGTATCTTAGCGGGGCAAGAGAGTGGGAGAGACGGGTGCAGGTGCGTCAATCAACCCACGTCTTATCCCCTCTGAAGACCTCTGCCAAGTCGTATCTGCCAGTTTTGGACAATTGTCGTCATTTGGCATGGGGCCATTGTGGGAGTTTGACTACTTTTGGTGGTTTTATAAAAATAGGTGGAAGTTCTATAAAGGTTTCAAGATGAATCACAAGTTTTAAAACGGACTAAATAATCACTGATTCTTCGGACGGTGGCGATTTCTGCACGAAACGTTTCTCAGCTTGTTTGAGTCCATTCCTCTGAAACCACATTCATTAGAATGTAATCGTTTCTCAACGTGTAATTCACTATCAGCGGCTAAAATGCTTCAAAGCGCCTACCAAGTAAATTTTTATGGTTATTATTTTGGTTAGTAATAACCAAAGGTATAATTATCGTTCCTTTGAACATTTTATCCTGAAATATTGAGGTATTTTGCGCTGTATTCTTAGTACTTTTATAAAGAGTTTAAATCAAAGGCAAATGAAGAAGACGATTGTGCAAACAACTTCTTTCTAACCGACTTATAAAGGAACATTACAGAATTGTGTTTTGCTAACGGGAAATTAATTTTACATATTTCTCATCAAATATGACATTTCAGACAGAAATATTTCAAGGGAAGTTTTAATCATTAGACAGTATAAGATTTAAGTAAATCTGTGATCTTAACCGATTTTGTTTTACCAATTCTGTAAAGTTTCTTTAACAACAAATTTTGTTCTTAATACTACTACCGATTGAAACTTCACAAATAAATCACCGGTAATGTTTTTATTTTTGAAAAGATCATTCGGTTTAAACTCTTTCTCAAGAAGGCCATAGGGCCTTAACTGGTTTGTATAGCTTCATAAAAAATACGTCCACAATGATCACAAAAGACATTCAATCAAAATTGTTAACAGTTGAGCTAACACGATTGGAACGCGGAAATGGAATTGTGTAACTGGGAAAAATATAGGGGAAAGAACGGTAGTCATGTTTGTGTTTTGAAAACAAGTTAAAACTGCCTCCTTGTAGAAGAGGGGCGAGGGGGTTGTCTAGGGGTCAACATCACGCCACTCTTATTTATATGTCGTGTTCCTCGTGTGCTTTAGCAATAATTACACTACAGTTTGATGATGACTCATCGGAGCCAGACTATTTACGTTGATTGGTGTAATGATTTCAACTCGGTAAAAACATTCGTTTTAAAGTGCAACATTGACAAAATTGACAATACAATCTCAAATTTGCACATAACTTACATGACTATAAAGATTATAGTCATGGTGGATATTTTCTCTCGATTTTTGTTTGTTTCTGAAACACCATGATTTTTGAAAATTGAGTAAGATAATTATTTTTAACTTCGCATGCTTGAAATTCGATGTTTGAAAATAGTGAAAACAGTGATGGAGTTTGTCACTATTGCGGTCAAACTTTCATAAGTTTGTTGTTTCATGTATAATTATGTTGGGTCGCATAAAGTACGGATACTGGCCTAGTGTCAATAACAAAAACATCCGAGGCGTTTCCTTTCTAATTTGTTTCCATTTTGGTTTTCTATTTGGGGCATTTTTATTTTTAAAACCAATAGTCTGGTGTGAGTCATTTCGAATAAAATGTTCCTGTTTTTACATCAAACTATTTAGCATTGAATCACGAAACATGAACTGAACAGTTTACTTTTTAAGTTTCGGTTTACAGTGTTTGTTTCAATCACAAGGTTTTCTTTATTTGCTGAAATTATTTATGTACGTAAAAGGGGCAAACCCTTTTGCGACTTTCAATGTGGAATTTCATTGATGTTTTATTCGCTGAATGTTTGATGTATGAGGGCACTGTTATAGCGTAAACAACGTCATGTTTTGAGCATTCGGTTGCGGTACGTTGATCACTTTTAATGTTTTCCGATTGAATGATTTGCTGATGCCTGTTTCCTGTTTAATTTTGGATTACATCCAATTTCATTGTGAGTATTTTAAATTAAAGGTGTTATCCAAAGTTGATGGAGCTGACAAAATAATGACATCAGAGTGCTCATTTTGTTTTCAACAAATTGAAATAAGAAACTCGTGGGAAAGTTTGAGCTAAATCCGTTGTGTGAGACAGGAGAAAATATTTCAAAAATGCACAATTTTGCTAACCCTTTGTCTATGATTTCAGTTGTAATCAGTCGTTGCGTTTGTTTTAGGTTTTCACACACAGTTTTCTCTAACATACTCAGAGGGGAAAATTATTTGACATAACAAAATGTCGTAGTTTATTAAAACTTCATAATCACTCAAACTTCTAATCAATCCTGTATTAATCACTTGAACTTTGTATATAGGATTTGAGGCATTGCAGGGTGAGGTATCAATGTATATTTGGTTTGCGGTAACACCATGTGTGTATTTACTTGCCAGGTAGAGTTTGTTCTAAGAGAACTATCTTGCTTTATTCTGCTGCCGCAGAGTAGATAATCGGGGGTTCGGGAGACTTCTCTCTTGAGCTTTGTGAACAAAATTGTTCTCAGGTGTTGCCAATTTGTTTGGTGCCCAGAAAGCACAACATACTACAGTGTATAGGTGGATTGCTCATGACGTTATAAGCCGCCATCTTTTGAATTGAGCACGTGTGAGAGGCTATCATTGGCTTAGAGTTGTGTGCATAGCGTACACGCGTGCACTTTGCCACTGCATCATGAAATCGAAGTCACTAGTGCTGGCGCCCTTTTAATGTTGCACCGATCGTGGACATTTTGAGGGAGTTTCCCGAATGAATCCGTATGCCATATAATAATACCATGACGTTATCATGTTGTATTTGTTTACCTATTAGGTGCCAAGGATACATACAACTACAGGATTAAAAGTACAAAGTACATTGTGCGGCTTGTGTATTTATATGAATGTTAAGCTGGTGTGGTTCCTTCCTCGTATTTGCAGTGTCAAAGGTCAAGTGAGGAGTTCCGTGTATTTTCATGGGACTTTCCACTGATCAACCTCGTCCCCGTAACGATCTATCCCATAGAGCACGTGAAGGGAATCGAGATGATGTAACAACGCGGGGACGAGTTTGTGGATCTGTGAATAATTATAACAATCCAATGTTGAAATAAAAGGGTTCAAAAGGGCACGGTCTTTGATGTTTTGTTTTTTGTTTTTTTGTCTTTCTTTTTTTGAGTTGTGGGTGATTTTGAAGTTTTTGGAGATCTTGTAGACTCAAGATGAATGTTGTGTTTTTGTTAATGTTGTAGGAACATTGAAGTGATTATGATATCTCAGAAATCTTGAAGCTATACATGAAAATCAACCGGACTATGGTCATGGCGGAGTGTGTTAGCGTTGCCCCCACCCAAAGCAGACACGTAAGCTGAAAACAAAACAGGATTCGATAACTGTCAAATTAAACAAACATAAATTAGTTCAAACAGGAAGTATTTAAGTTTTTTAGCGAGCCGACAGCACCAATTTTATAAAGGCTTATAGGCATAACAAATTGCCCATGGCATAGAAAAATACTACTTAAAGTTATAGAACATTAACAAATTACCAGCCGAAATACACTGACATACGTGTTTCTAGCTGACTCCCTGCTCATTTTTGCTCAGCAAAAAATGTTTCCTAACCCTAGAAAAAAGGTAAGCTTCTTTGCTTAATAGCTCAATCAAAGGTAACCGATAATTGTTACCTTTTTGATGTGAAAACATTACCAACCCAATTCAATAATCACATAGCGTGCCATCTCCCATAGAAAGGTCAACCGGGGTCAATATTCCTAATATTAAGCTCAACTATGGGCATTGATAAAACCCAGTGAAAAAAAGGACATTGACATTCAACTCAAAAGTGATAAACCACCATAAGGCAGCGAGGCGTCATGCCTTTTTCTTCTTCTTTTTCCTTGTAAACCACAACTCTAGAAAATATATGTATATGTGTGGGAAAGTTGCATTGTATGTAAAAGGTTATTGTCATAGGTCGTTTTGAACGGGGTTATAAGCTTAAAAAGAACGAAAAGTTGCTGTCAACTGTGAAAGGTGATATGGTTTGGGTGTCTATTTTTAGTCAGAAAATGTTTACGTGGTTTATGATCGAGGGCGTACCATGGTCCAGTTTTAGGGTGGATGTCTTTTATCCAGTGCCGCATTTCATAAAGTTTCTTAATCACAAAAGGTAGCTAAGCACACTAGTTTTGCTTACAAGAATAAGGTTACCAGCCAAAATACCATACAACGTGTACTATATTTGCAAATGGAATTCCTGCTAAAAATGTTGTTTCAGTAGCATTATTGTCTGCTTAAGCAATAAAAAAAATTATAATAAAATCCCTGCTTAGTAATAATTAGCAGCATACCAGGGACAAATCGCACATGAGACATAGTATTTTGGCTTGTAACCTTCTTTGGGTGGGCATAACTTTGTTGGGCTTAGCTTATTTTTGTGCTTAAGCAGCTCTGGAATTGGGTCCTTGTCACAACCACCTGCCAAAGATTCAGCCAAACTCGATCCATTAGTGCAGGACTGATAGCTGCGATCCCATCACTGGTTTCAATTCTCATTAAATAATATATGATTTTTAAACAAAACTCCTGTTACATTTAGTTTATAACACCTTTATTTGTGTTTAAAGACAGTGGACACTTTTGGTAATTGTCAAAGACCAGTCTTCTCACTTGCTGTATCTCAACATATGCATAAAATAACAAACCTGTGAAGATTTGAGCTCGTTTGGTCGTTGGAGTTGCGAGATAAATGAAAGAAAAAAACACCCTTGTCACGCGAAGTTGTGTGCTTTCAGATGCTTGATTTCGGGACCTCAAATTCTAAACTTGAGGTCTCGAAATCAAATTCGTGGAAAATTACTTCTTTCTCGAAAACTATGGCACTTCAGAGGGAGCCGTTTCTCACAATGTTTTATACTACCAGCCTCTCCACATTTCTTGTTACCAAGTAAGCAAGTAAGGTTTTATGCTAATAATTATTTTGAGTAATTACCAATAGTGTCCACTGCCTTTAAGAGTGTGCCTTCATTACTCTTCAATGTATACATTTTTAATGATACATGTGTTTTACCTCTTTCGTGACAAACAATTCTTTAGTTACTGTTTGTTGTCCTTAATACAAAGGCCCTTTTCTGCTGGAGAGTTTGATTTGTAATTGATTTGTAAACAAATATAAAAAATTCTTACAAAACAACCATAAAAATAAAAGTGGGTGGCGGACGTTTTGAGGTTCAAATCGGTCAAAAGTAGGCCCTATCTTCAAAAAAGGACAGAAATTGCTACACAAATAGTCAGTTGGGTATGGAGGAGGACTGATGACCAGATGTAAGCAAAATGGCGCCAGAGGAAGGAAAAGATGAACCAAAAATTCATCTGTAATGAGAGAATCATCCCTGCACTGGTGGTGGTAGGCCAATACAGTTGTTGCGATGCTCAGAAAATAATTATCATACACATACCAGAAGCAAAGTTAACGTACTTTCTCATCACATTATGTGTTTGTGTACAGTCCGCTGTCGGCATATAGTTTAAATAATGCTGTACAGTTATTATTAGTCAATTAAACAAGTAATACACCACGACATCAGCCGAACAGAGATAGTGACAAAGTATAGGGAGACCGCCAACAGTAGAGGAGTATAGGTATTTTCATATGGAATGCCAGCATGTTCTTTTATGTGGAGGTCGTTGGTTCATATCCCGTGTTCGTCATTTTGTCATTTTTTTCACTCAAGAATAAAATATTTGTTAGTCTTTTTTTAATCATGGTTTGCGATGACACCGTGTGAATATTAGACAATGTTTCTTGTGAGCTGGTGGTTCTTATCACCACCACGACAAATTTCAAATTATTTGATCACGATTTGGCCCACTAAACAGTATTAATTAGTTTCTCAAGAGGCCCTGAGAGTAATCCGAGAACTCGGCATAAACCAAGAAGTAACGCTATATGGACATCTTGTCAAATTAAAACATTAAACACAAGAAAAAAATCAAAAGTATTGTTTAATTATTGACGGCATCATGGCTTGGAGGTGATTTTTCTGTCAATTAAGAGGCACCAATAGGACACGAAGCCTTCGTTACCAGGATTCTTTGTCAAGAACGACGAAATATCATGACAACGCCCAAACCGACATAGCGCTCCTTCAATCACATGTGAAAGATGAAGTCATTCACTTACAAATTCATTGCAAGTATTGTGTGAAGCTTTGCATGGTGTGAAAAAAATATGAATAAACTATATGTTTAAATTAATGGTAATATTGTGGGTTGAACCATGTGCAAATCTCTTGGGAGTATCGGCTCTGAAAAGAGCCGGTTGGGTCTCAACGTTTCGAACAGTGTACTCTGCTCATCTACAGGAGAATGGCAGTTGCAGAAATTACCTGCAGTTATGCAGTTATATTCTAGTTGTTGAAGTACAGAGGCATTACATACCTCATATTAAAAAAAGTAGGCTACTATTTATGGATTGTTGGGATAAAATCGATAACCGCATCCGCTTTTGAGGAAATACTTGTATCTAAACCGGGTTGGAGCAGGAATTGATAACTTTATGAGTCGACACCCTTGATATACGAAACGAAGACTCATGAGAGACAATTTTTTAGGGTGGAAAACATTTTATAGAAGATGCCTTTTTAAGAATAACCCGAATTTTTGACATGCAGTTTAAGATTGCTTAAAATTGTCATGATTTAAGTTTGTTGGCTGTTCAATCACAAGGAAGTCTTTCTTTAAGATATACGCTCAGCGACCGTGCTGGTCTACATCGAGTCCACCGTTTCCTTTGGCTTTTTCACGGCGTCATCCAGGAGTCGATGCCAAGCTAAGGGACTGTGTCACGTGTAGTATTAACACTGTTTTTTTTTATGGCGAAGCATTTAAAAAAAAAAGCATTTCAACCAAAATCCAACCCGGAGTACGACTGTTTTACCATATGACGGACATTGAGTCAAACATTTTGTTCTTTTGTTAAAACAAAGAAAGGTTTTTTTTATACGATTTCGGCTGACAATCTAGGCTGGGAATTTGCAGCTAATAAATTAGTCTGGTAAGCAAACCAAACAAAATGTTGTTTTTCCGCCATCTTTGCACACAACACTTGAGCATGTCTGATTAGTGTTATGATATTGCTAACACCTCAGTTTTCGCACTGAAACACCCAAGAACATTCTTTATGAAATTAACAAGAAAAGCCAATCAATCATGTTTATTTACCTTTTCAGATACCAAAGAGCATTTTCAACCCAGAGTAATTAGGTATTTCAAAAATACATGATAAATTGTTTATTCATTGTAGGAGTCTACATTATGCAGTGTCATGAGTGAAATGCCAGTCATCTGTGGTTGTATACAAACAAGTGTTCTGCATGAGTTAATTATAAAAAATGATGGGGGCAAACTTGAGCTATTGTGTCCAGCCAGTTTGGCTGATAATTTGAAAAATAGTCAATTGGAAAATGATCCGATCTATCAAGGGACGACAATCAACACTAATATAGAAATCTGGTATTCCTCAGTGGCCTAGAAAGTGAAAATAAAAACATGACTTGTTTCGATTCACCTTGCATAGTTTCAAATTTTAGAAACAACAAATACAAATACTAAACAAAAAGTTCACTCACATAGCGAGATCTGGAGCAGCCATATTTTGCGGTGTGTTAATCATCCTTTTTCCCGCCGAATTTTTCTCGACATCCACGGGTTCCGGAGGAGCAGTCGATCGACCCCCGTAGCGGATCACCGAAGTCTCCGGTACAGCCCAGACAAGGTCCCTGCCTGGTAGAAGCTTCGATTGCACAGCCGGTGGTAGACCCTGGCTTTGGTACATTCTCGGAGTCTGTTTCTGGTGGTAGTCGAGCATGTTTGCAGTAATTAAATCACTATTTTTGGTTCTTATTTTCTGTAACAATTACAGCTTCCCCATGTGATCACTTCAGCCCGTTGTGACGTATAAAAGTTCTCACGTCTAAAAATGATGACAGCATTTATGTTTATTGATCACAACATTATTTCCTCCTTCGAAATCAATCCTCAAACCGCGTGCCTTGTTATAAACTGATTGGATCATCATGTGCCTATACAACCAGACAGACCGTCATTAATGTTTGAACCAAATCAAACGATAATCAATTATCGATTATCAAGCCGATACTAATCGATACAGTTGATGATTTTTGGAAATCCGTTGTTCAGTTCCTGCTAACGAAACACCACCCCTTAAAAATAAACCGTCTCTTTTTGCACTCAATGTGAATCCTATATCCACAACAAGTCATTTTCTCACACCACCTCGTACCAAGCTATCCTTTCATTGAACGTAGTCAATCGTGACCCCAGAATTCTCGGTACCGGAGCGGGGATTCCCCTTCTATGCCGTTACTATGGCGACATAGTATCAACGCCCAGCAGTAATACTGGCTGTAAAAGCTTGCAGGAAGCAAAACACACGCAATAGCCATTCACGACCGATTGAGTTATTGTTCAATACGGCTTTTATGTGCACGTTACTATTTGGCTGCAATTAATTTCCGCTTAGATTCGAAGTTCATTTTCATGGCGATCTCATATTACACGTTGCTGTGTATACACCAGGAAGTTGTAATGTAATTGTGCACCGTTGGCTCTTCATATACTTTGCATATTTTACGCGGATAGTTTTCATAAACCACCCTTTAATGTAATTTTATTTTTGTTTAATGTCTGTTTTGCTCCTCAAAACCAACCTAAAGAAATAGATTATAGTTAAATTATGATGAAGTTTATATGGAAAATCAAGACTGTAAAAATGCATTAAAAGAACTGCCCCCTCTTGCGCCCTCTTGCCCCCAAATGAAATCGGAAACATGCACTCATAAATAGTTCGATATCATCAACCCCCCCCCCCTCCCTCCCCACCCAATCTAGAAAGAAACAATGTAAATACATGTCTGGTTACGCCACTAATCTTTTTATATCGATGACGTCACCATTTGATAATAGATTCCAGGGGCCCTCCATTTCCTGGTATTGATAAAGAAAAACTGGGGTTGAGTAAAATTATGCATTAATCTAAAAAGTATTGCGCAGCACACACACAAAACAAAACAAAAAAAACATTCATTTTAAAATCGAATAAGCTGACGATGCACATTTCATCATTTCAAATTTCACTTGTGAATGGTCCATGATTTTTGTTTTTGTGCAAGTATTTTTGCAAACATTTCGGCAGCAACAAATCTACCTTCCTCAACCACGACCTTAGTCTGGTAAATATTCCTGTTGTTTCTCAAAGACACTGGACTCTATTGGTAATTGGCAAAGACAAATGTGTGCATAAAATAACTAACCTCAGAAAATTTGAGCTCAATAGGTCGTCGAAGTTGCGAGATAATAATGAAAGAAAAAGCACATTGTCACACGAAGTTGTGTGCTTTCAGATGTTTGATTTCGAGACCTCAAAAATCTTATTCTGAGGTCTCGAAATCAAATTTGTGGAAAATTACTTCTTTCTCGAAAACTACGTTACTTCAGAGGGAACCGTTTCTCACAATGTTTTATACTATCAACCTCTCCATTATACTCGTTACCAAGTAAGGTTTATGCTGATAATTATGTTGAGTAATTACCAATAGTATAGTGTCACTGCCTTTAAGAGTGTCTAGGAGTAAAAGCCCAAGTCCAAGTAAATAAATTGTAACAAAATGTGTACTTTAAGACTGATTATTTAGTTGATTCTATAGGGTGTGATTGGTTGTTCTCTCCATACTTACAATTGGATTTGTGTCGATAACCTTATATCTTAAGAATGTCTTTTGTTTATTAGGCATCAACGGGTATTTTCTACATACTTATTTGTTTTTGTTTTGTTGTCTAGGTCCACTTTTGTGCTTTAGCAACATGTTCGCCATTTTGGCTGCCAAATGAGTTGGGTTGGTGTCAGGAATGATAAAATACCAAACTAGGCTTATTAATAGTGTGCCAGTCTGGAACACTTTGATGCAAAGTTTCATGAACACCTATTAGCCTCTATTGCAAGAGCGCAAAAAGCCTTGAAAGGCTAAAAGAATTCGAAATCACTATCATTCAAATTACCCTTTTTTCAATCAGACTACAAATTAAGGTACTACATTAGAAGTGCACGTCTGTGTCATAGTCCCATACTATAAATAATACATTCAAGAAGTACTAGTTTCCTTGTACCAATTTCCTTAAAAGACGTTTGAACATTATTGGCCTGGGAAAGTGCCACATTGGCACACTTCTTTGTAGTTAAGAGATGGTGTAACTTTTGTTGTTGTTCTCGATTCGTGAGTGCTTAATCCGTCAAGTCAACAAGATGACCCGGATGCTGGATGGAATTACTCCGCGTTACAAATAACTTACATTATTTCCTTTTCGAAACACTGGCTTTGGCTTCGGCTTGTACTGTGGCTTTAGCTCTTGCTTAGGCTCTGGCTTAGGCCATGGGCCCAATTTCATAGAGCAGCCTAAGCAGTTGCCACAACCGGCCTGCTAAGCAGAAATGAGCAGGATACCAGTTACAAATTTTACATGTGACATGGTAGTTTGGCTGGTAGCCTTACTCTGGATAAGCATACTTGTGTTAGGATATCGAAACGGTCCGTTAATGTGTTTTTGTTGTTGCCTAAAGAAGTTAGATCTCGTCTTCGCCCAATTCCAGACTGAGTTGTTAAAGCTAAGCAAGTGTCGATGTGGGCACCAGTCACATGTAAAATACAAGACTTTTTAGCTGGCTAGCTGAATTTGCTAAGCATCATTCTCCGTCTAGAAAATCATGTAATCAAGCGCTGTATGATTATCTGGGCACTGACTGGCGATAAACGCAGGTCATGAACCTGGCTCACGACAAATGTGTGCTTTGTTGGTGTCGAATGAGGGCGCTACTTCAGTTTGTTGTAACTCAGTTTCCTACATCGAAATAAAGTTATAGTTGAAATAATGTAAACGTATATAATGAATACTTTGAAACAAGATGCTGCCAACAATGTACGCAGTGGGTATTATGTCTTAAAAAAGAAACCAAAGTTAAAAAAAAAAAAAAAAATCAACACCAGGACCCCTTCAAACTTTCATTCACTTTCTCGGCGTCGGGAAGATAAATAGTTACGAACTGATGGACCCAATTTCATATCTGCTTAAAGGACAAAGTCACAAATAATTGTGCTTACCGGAATTGTGATGTAATAATAACACTTGGTTTTCTAAACAACCTCATAGTGAGGGCAATGGGCACTTTTTGGTATGTCTTAAGACAAACTTCCGTAATAGAAGAAGTCGTTTCTCACACTTACAGCTCTCCGTTGCTTGTTACCAAATAAGTTTATGCTACAATTTATTTTGAGTAAATAACAACCGCGTTAAAGTCGAGGTGTTGAGTTTGGTTTAGTTTATTTGGAGAAAAAAAAATTAAAACTTCGCAGCCAAAGGCTGAACTGTGTTCAAAAAACAGAGCTTGTACAAACAGATTTGTTTAAAATTACAGAAAAACGTCAATATGAAAAATGTGTTTTAGTGCTCTTATGTGTGTAAAGTTATCGATAAATAAAGCAAAGGTTGTTTTCCACTGATTACTAATCTTGCATATCCAAACAATGTGAATAATATCATCCAATTATTATCAAAGTCCTTGATGAGAGCTATCCTGACCTGCCTACTGTTGTATTACTAAACACTGAATCTCAGGTGAATGCAAAGACCAAGGTTTACAACCTGGGGCACAACTGGTTTAATCATCATCTACTAAGGTTCAAAAGGTCCGTGTGTTATACAGTGTTGTAACCAAACTGGTTTCTCGTTTGGTTTGATTGAAATCAGACATTGAGAAGTTATTAAACACAGGTGAGTGAATCTATTTATAGAGGTGCGGATTTAATGCACTATAGTTTACTCAATATTCCCTTTAGCTACTACACCAAGGTCGCATGCAGTGTCTGGGTTTCCAGGCTTTGTGTAATATCAAATTAGTTTAGTTTGCAGTTAACGTTAGGCCTGTGTGTATAATTTTTGCTGTATCAGATGTGAACTTGAGAGCACAGCTATTGCTACATCAACTACTACAGAGCAGATTGCAGAATTTGGCAGAATGGTTCTGAAAAGAACCGTCTTTTGTTACTACACGAGCACTGACTTGATTGGCCGGGACTAGGCCTACTTCTTTCGCTTCGTGGATTGAGGGGACTTCTCACATATTACCTGCATATGTGAGTTCTTAATGTGCCTTCAACTAGCCTGCTTCAGTCATCATCAGGAGTTGCTTGAGACTTAGCCGTCGATTTCAGAAATCACTTCCTTATTAGGATTCATCTTAGGACTTAGAACGAGTGGAGTCCTCCAGAGCCTTGTACTACTACTGTAACATGATTCATTCTTAGTTATAGGCCTAATTCAAGATAGGATTGATCCTAGCGTTTCGTGAAATCGCCTGTTGGTGTTTTTATATGGATCCAGAGGTGAAGAACAAGCACTGCTCTGATTGGTTCTACTGTACAACAAGTGTGTCATCTGAAATACGATACAGTTTCCAGGCATTTGTTTTACCAATTGGGTCAAAGTTTTCACAGGTTTTATTATTTTATGCATATTTGTGTTGGGATACACCAAGTCAGAATACTGGTCTTTATAATTAATACCAAAGAGTGCCTTTCGTTTTTGTCTTAGCGTTTATTTAGAATGAGCTGACACGACTCATACCGAGGCTCATCATCACACATCACTGTTTGACGAAAGGGAAAAATCGGCAAGATGAGGGCGGGGACCCGCGAGAAGCAGCGAGGTGTAAAGATCAACGAGGAGAAAGACGACCCATTTGTAAGTGTTTTTTTTTTGTGTAATTAAGTACTTTGGGTATTTTCTCGAAACTGGAGACTTTGGAACGCTAGACTTTGGCGGCAGACTTTCCAGGTAGACTTCCGTTTATTATATGGTTCTAAGGTCAATGGCCATGTCCGAAACGGCGACTTTGGCTACAGCTACGGCTAAGTGGCTTGCGTCTGCCTATTCTTCAACACTGGCAGATGCACTGATCTAGCCGTAGCTGTAGCCGAAGTCGCCCATTCAGACACGGCCTTGCAAGCGAACATTACCGAGAGCAAGGGATTTACCTTGACGTATATGCTGACACATAGCGTCCCAAAGGTCCCTCATTAAAATTTGAGACTATTTTGGGAACTTACAGTTGAAGCTGGCTTTGAACACATTTCCGATCTTGAAAGCTTCGAAACTGAACGGTCTTGTTGTGTCATTTTTTCCCAGGTATGTTTCGGATACCGCCGGAGCACACCATGGACTTGGCTGAGTTACGCCCTCTGCGTCCTAACTGTTGGATTCTTCATCTTGGTGTTTTACTGGAAACCTGATTGGTTTATCAGGATGACGTGTTACTCATGTGACCTACAAGAGGCTGATTCTATTATAATAAAGGTTGTCATACTTATGAATAATCATAGAAGTTAATTAATAGTCATCATATTTATTCAAAACGGGAAAATGAACTGCGCAACACCGTATCAAACAATGTCATTAACTCTTCCGCTGACGCCATACTCTAAAATATTGTTTGCGGATGAGCTGCCATTTTAGGAGAAATATTGCATGCACACTAATAGTGCATGTAAACAGCATACACTCATATAAAAGCTAACTTCCAAAATGGCGTATTGGAGATTTTCAGCTTGAGGTGACGTCAGGCGCGAAACTTGTCAATGGACGTGAAAGCTATCTCCAACCGCTCTGAGAAGAATCTAAGTTAACTTTAATTATTTTCAAACAACTGTTTCGTTCTTAAGATCAAACTTCACAGTGTTTTTTTTTTTTTTAGGATATCTATCGACGAAACCATGTTTGTTCAATTCGCAAACTGGAAATAAATTCCGAAAGGTAAGAAAATTACTTTAAAAAAACTCTGGCATTTCCAATATTTGTTAAATTATTTAGCTTCGACTGGTTAGGGAAAAATGAAATTAGAAACTAATTCAATTTTGAATTGTTTTACAGTGAGTGCTCAGCCAAGACCCTCCGGATGCTCTTTCGTCATGACGTCGTAGTTGACGGTATTTGGAAGTATTTTCGGTATCAAGAGATGCTCTACGTATGGCACCCAACAAACAAAGCTTTCTACAAGCTCAGGTAAAATGCACAGGTCTTCATTAAATTTCTAGATGTTGGTAAATTTAAGCAGTGTGTGAAAACTTGACACAGAATTTTTGTTTTTCTTTCAGAGCTCTTGATGGGGCAACGAGTTGTTCTGAGTTTTATGATAAACTTCAAAATGGTCTATCTCGACAAGAAGCTGCTGAGCGGTGAGTATTTCTTGCAATTTTTAAGCACTTGGTCCATTAACAAAGATCTCAGCATGATGATTACCTGACTTAAATTGACATACAATCTCAACTCTGCCACCAGATCACACCTCTGCCACCAAATTGCACAAACGTTATAACGCCATAAGGACTTGTCGTTGAAAAGTGCAATCGAGCATGACTGAGTTAAACATAGTGAATAGGTTTAATTGATACAATTAGAATTATAAAAAACTAATAATAATATTGTTGTTTTATCTATTTCTCTTGTTAAATTATCAGGCGATATGTCTATGGCCTCAATAAGATAGTCATCCAAGTTCGTCCAATTCTTGTTTTACTGGTACAAGAAGTGAGTATATTAAATAAATAAAAGTCCTTTCAAGTTTCTCATTCTTATTTTCTAGTGAGTATATATATACAGACAGCACAATCGAACAATTCCTTTAAGCCCATTAATGTGTACTCATGTCCGTGTTGAAGACACGCAACATTCACTTGTGTCAATTATAATCATGTCACATTTACATGCTCATACACGTACGCGTAGTCTTAACTCACATAAACTTTCTTTTCTTCTTTCTTGCAAGGTGTTGAATCCTTTCTACGTCTTCCAGATCTTCAGTGTCTGTGTGTGGATGGTCGATGAATATTACATTTACTCTGGATGCATTATCTTGATGTCGTTCATATCCATTGCTCTATCACTCTACACTACCAGAAAGGTCAGAAATTAAAGGTTTTGCATCCAGATTTCGCTCTAAATTCTGGTTTAATGTACTCAGTTTTGGAGACGAATGGGATTAATCCTATCTCCAGTAAGAACAAGTTACTTGTCATAACTTAGGATGGGTTCAATGCGTTCCTTAAACGTGTATGGATACGGAACTTAGCTCGTCCGAGTCCTTCCTGAGTTGGGAAGAGTTTTGAAAAATCGACGGCTGGTCCATTAAACTCTGATTCCTCACAGAGTCAATTGTATAAGTTTTATTCCCATGTTAAATTATTTCATGATTATATTAAACCGCGAATTAGTCTACCTGGCTTTCGAGTATCTATTCTTGTACAATTTGGAGCAAAGGTTGTCAGATTGTCAGACGCTCTCTCCTACTTTATGTTCGGCTTTCGAGAGATCTTTAAAAACCTTTAATTTAACCTTTCCAAACACCTTCTTCCATCCGCACAGCAAAGTACAACGTTGAGAGATATGGTACACTCTGACACTTTGGTTGAGGTCTTGAGGAAATCTGGAGGTAAGTAGAGGGAAACCTCAGAAGAAGATTCCATTTGGTAATTAAATACCAGTACCGGTAACTACGTTTTACGTGCGAAATTGTCGTGACATTCTTTAATTCATTTCTCAAAAAACTACAGCACATCAGAAACTTATATTTTAAGGGGAGCTTTCTACAATCATGATCTTCAAACTGTGTGGGTTTAATGTAAATCTACATTGTGTTTTGTGTACCACAAAAAGTACCTAAACCGTTTATCGCGTTAAAAGTAAATAGAAACAGCAAACCCAAAATTTGTGGGCACGGAATAGAACCAAACCCCCAATAAAGGCCTATATATAAAATTATTGGTTTACCAAAACCCCAACCTATCTGATTTGTTTACAAACAAACTACTATGTTGTTCTCGTAATGTAGAATCCATCGAGGTAATGGAGGAGGAGATCGTGCCTGGTGACGTCATAGTTCTCCCCTCCCAGGGGTGTTTGATGACGTGTGATGCAGTGTTACTGACTGGTAACTGTATTGTCAATGAGAGCATGCTCACAGGTATGAAAAATTAGACTATGTCTGGTTCCTTGCAAGCAATAACGTGTAACGATGAGTCTGTTTTAAAAAGGGCCAGGCTATTGTCTCAACATTTGTTTGGCTTTGTACACTTTTTAAGTCATTGCGTCATAACCCGTTTGGAGGTATGGCGAACATGTAAATCTGATCATCTCCACCCAAACCAAACAGTACCATGTCCACCATGTTTCTAAAAGCTAATGGCGTCACATGCCTGCGTGTCTGTAAACGATACCCAACCAATGAAAAGTAACCAATTATGTCTGCTGAGTCACCTTGCGTATCAAACTCTCCTGATTGAAAGTATCAACCTCGTATACAGGTGAGAGTGTTCCAGTTACGAAGACACCCTTACCACGGACTAGCGGGGTCGACGGAGAGTCTGCACCGGGTTATAGCGCTGATAAGCACAAGCGGCACACACTGTTTTGCGGGACTCAGGTAATACAGACCCGGTACTACGGGGGCGGGATGGTTAAAGCTGTCGTTGTTCAAACAGGTCAGTATACTTTTAATATACAAAAGTTCACTTACAAACTTGTTTCATGTGGAGACTATTCACACAGCCTCGCTTGGAGCTACGATTAGTTTAAAGGAAAAACAGCATTCACATGGAAGGAAATGTCTGAAACTTGCATGGTGTGGATCTTGTGGTATGAAACAATACCACGATACACTGAGGTTCATTTGTGTACGAGTCAATGGGGAATTCCCTTGAGACAGCGGACTAGTCTATGATGTAAAAAATCCAGCGGATAAACGACCTTGCCCAGGATAATTAAACAAGACGCCTAGCCAGTTGCTTAAAGGCAGTGTAACGCACTTTAGGTTAAACATAATGATGTATACTGTACATTACCCCCTTATCAGGTTTCTCGACAGCAAAAGGTGGTTTAGTACGTTCGATCCTCTTCCCGAAGCCGATGGATTTTAGCATGCTCAAGGACGCCATCATGTTTATTGGTCTACTTGCAAGCTTTGGTAAGCAAATCAAAATAATACACTAAAAGGGAGACTCTTGGTGGCAGCAGACAGGTAAATACATTGTTCTTGAAAACATGTGAGCATGCTCAGAACTACATAAATAATGGAAGGTTACTTTGGTAAGTCTGCTGCCACCTAGTGTTCAAATGAGTCACATGGCTGTATACATTTGATATTGTTAAACGTTAAACAAAAAGTAATATTTTGACCGTTGTTTTTTTTTTAACCTTTTTGCAGCTTTCATTGGTTTTATCTACACGATTGTTGTCTTCGTAAACTTTGGGGTAAGACAATCATTTCATTGTCTTAAAAAATAGTTTGTATTGTTTGGCTGTAAAAGATAATATAGTTCTAAATGTTGTTTTGGGGTCAATGTTTTAACTTGAAACTCGAACATGACCTTTCTACTTCTTTGTTAGTTTGACGCTGGTTACATCGCCAAACGGTGTTTGGATATCATCACTATTGCCGTCCCTCCGGTATTACCTGCTGCCCTCACGATCGGAATGGTATATGCCCAACTTCGTCTGAAAGCCAAAGGTATATTCTGCATCAGTCCTCAACGGATCAACACGTGCGGTACACTCAATGTCGTCTGCTTCGATAAGGTGAACAATCTTTCAATGCGATAGTTCCGCCATTTTGTTTTTGTTGCGTCAATAAACCACCTTGCTTTTGCCGCCATCGCTGATGAAACTTGCACGCACAAAGAGCATTCATTGGCTGAGAGTCTTACATAGCGCGTACACCGGTGCACTTTACCATTGTTTAATATTAAAGATGGCGGTCAAAGCAAAGGCTCATGTGGACAAAGGAATACAACGGTAGAATCGAATTTCGAATTCAAAATTGTAATAATAATTTGATATTTATTTTCTACTATGATTCCTAGACGGGAACCTTAACCGAAGACGGGCTTGACTTGATGGGTGTCCAGCTGGCTGCGGGTGGAAGGTATAAATGAATTACTCGTGGTTTGAATATCCAGTGCAATACTTCACCTCAGAATTATGCATTAAACAGTCGTATACTCTACACATTGGTGATGACGTAATCAATCACTCAGCTTATGGGAGAGAGAAGTCCAAGTTCTCATGAACATTTTCTCTATTTTGATAGTTTCGGCAAGATGAAGACGTCCGTAACTAAGGACGCTCCCGTTGGACATCACATTGTTGCCATGGCAACGTGTCACTCACTGACCATCATCAATGGCGAGATAAGCGGAGATCCGATTGATCTTAAGATGTTCCAGGCTTCTGGATGGGTAAGAATCATATGAACGAGAAACATGTCTTAAGACATGATATGAAGTTATGAAGACATCATGCCATCCATTGGAGGATAACAATCAATAAATAAAACAGTGGGAATTTTCAGGCACAGCAAGAAGAAGAAAATCGGACAGAGGAAGAAAATGTTATCTTGTACAAATCAGAACTGATGGTTTTTTATGTCAAGTTATATATACAACAAAGGGAAACTGACGGTGTAAATTAAAACACAAGTTGAACGTTGACTGATGTTTTTATCTGTGTACAATGCAGACACTGAGAACAGTCATTTATCAATGATTGTTTTGATCAATGTGATTTGTTTTTTGGTAGGAGCTTGAAGAACCAACGAGTGAAGAAACCACACATTTTGATATGATGGTACCCACCATCGTACGGTCACCACCGACTGCAGCTAAACGCAAATCAGAGGTGTGTAACTTAAAACTATTCGTTGACAGGGTAAACATTCTTATACGAAATTGAATTTTACAACAAGAATGACATTACCATGTCAACTGAGAGATGAATTCTTGTGACTTTGGGATAAGTAGGATTTGAATATTTGCATGCGTTTGAGTATAACTATGTATGCGGTTGCACCAAGTGTAAATCTCTTTCGAGTGGAGGTGGTTCTGAAAATAACCGATGGTTGTGACAACTCAACGATTCGATCTGTACGCCCTCACTGTCTTCAGTAGATTGTTGACGTAATTATTAATATTTTTATGACTTTAGGGAGTTGAGGAGGTTGGCATCTTGAAGCAGTTTCCTTTCTCCTCCGAGCTTCAGCGGATGAGTGTCATTACGAAGTCACTTAGAGATGAACCCATGCAGCTCTACATCAAAGGATCACCTGAGCTTGTAGCTTCCCTCTCTAAAATGGATACGGGTAAGCTAAGACGGTGTCAATCGAAGCCATCAAAGTGTTCTCCCCTACCTAACTCAAGAACACCCCCCCCCCCATGAATTCCTTCATCGGTTAACTGTATGCCTACTGGTTAAGATGGATTTGTGTGATCTTTTTTAGTTCCATCTGATTTCCAAGAGCAGTTAAACTCCTACACTAAGGATGGATTTCGTGTATTGGCATTAGCAACAAAACAGCTGGACTCCAAGCTGTCATGGCATAAACTACAACAACTCAACAGGTAACACAGAGCATACTGATCGAAACGTCGAGTTGAAATATGCGGTTCTTTTCAGAACCAACCCAACTCAATTAAAGGTTATCATCATATGGTGTTACAGCAAACATTTTCAATCATGCACAGTTTCAAATCATACTTAGTGTCATTCTCATTAAATTCATGAAACGAAATAAATAAGCAATGCAACAACTTGTGACATTCAGCGGTATGCAGCGGGCTGCACACATTCATAACACACAAATGATAGTTATAAGCCTTCAGGTGGCTTCAAAACGATCATCATTTTCACAAAATATAAACCCACACAAATTATATAAGAGGTTTTTTTTTTAATTGTTTTTATTTTCAGGGACCAAGTGGAGCGAGATCTGACTTTCGTCGGGCTTCTCATAATGCAGAATAAAATGAAGCCGGAAACCAAACCTGTTATCGAGGAACTGATGAATGCTAATATTCGAACTGTTATGGTCACAGGTATCGTAGAGTCTATACATTGACCAGACCTTTACTTTAAGTGATGTTTGTAGATGTAGCCATATATAGGACTCTTCCTCTGTACAGAGATACAGTAGTATAATACCAAAGTGTAAGGCCGCCAGGGCTAGGTGTATATGATAACTAGCTTGTAATATTAGTAGCAGCTCGTCTCAACTCATGTCAGAACCAAAACTTCTCAACAAAAGATTGTACATGGTCGTCTGCAAGTGTACTATGATAGTTATCATGAAGTATTCTTTGGGTTTGATTGTTTCTTAATTGAGAAGGGTTATTTTGTTAAAACGTTTAAAGAGATGCTAAGCAATCGTCATGGTTTTAAATATGAATTTATTGATTTGTTCTTCCTTTATTTAAATTCAATGCTACTCCTCTTGGAGTGTTTTTATACCAGCACATGTTACTTTTTAAACAAATTGGTAAAAATTAATGTTAAACGGTTTGATTGATTATTCTGTTTCTGTCTCGAACAAAATGATAGGTGATAACATCTTAACGGCCATTAATATTGCCCGTAAGTGCGGAATGGTCGGTGCTGAGGAAGACATCGTGCGTATCGAGGCTGACTACTGCGCAGATGCAAAGCACTCTGCTCTACACTGCACTAAAGTGACGTCAGAGCAAGACGAAATCAGTTCTGACTACAGGAGTTTCGACATGGATATGGTAAGGCCTAGATAATTATGTCGTGTCCGAATCGGTGGCTATGGCTAACGTCTAGATTTCCGCCTCATTATGTGTATAGGAAGTCCTTAGCAACACTCTTAGCAACAGCCGTAGCCGTAAAACACTTTCCTGTATGCGCCAATAATGACGAAGGCATTTACACTTAGCTATACAACATATTTAAATTTTACACAAAAAAATAAACAAAAATCACAAATCATTAGTTATAGAGGGAATTTCTAATAAAGCTTGCGTTTTTTATTTATTGTTTTGTTTGTGTTTCCATATTTTTGTTCTCAGAAAAATTGTGAAACTTCCCTTCAGATTGAGCCATTCACAAGACGCAAAGTGCATTTCGCTATAGACGGTAAATCACTAGAAATTGTGAGGAAACACCACCAGTGTGTACTGCCGCAGGTAAACTCATAAGGACATTCATCATAAATAAATGTTGTTAAAGGCACTGGACACTATTGGTAGTTACTCAAAATAATTGTTAGCATAAAAACTTACTTGGTAATGAGAAATGGAGAGCTATTGGTAGTATAGCACATTGTGAGACACGGCTCTCTCTGCAGAGGAACGTAGTTTTTGAGAAAGGGGTAACTTCTCACTTCAGGCCTGAAGCCTTATAATAGGCATGTGGAACAAGGGTTTTTCTCTTGTTCTCTTGCAACTTCGATGACCAATTTAGTTCAAATTCCACAGGTTGTTATTCATGCATAATACACCAATTGGGAATTCTGATCTTTAACAATGGTTACCAAACGTGTCCAGTTACTGTAAAAGCTAAAACCGAACGAACCCGTTGAGGATGTCGACAGTGGCATTATCAGTTCTTTATTAACAACCAGAATATATATATTTAACTTTTAAGCTTGCAGTTCAAGGAACTATCTTTGCTCGCATGACCCCTGATCAGAAGAGTGAGTTGGTCCAGACTCTTCAAGACTTGGACTACCGTGTAGGGATGTGTGGAGACGGGGCTAATGATTGCGGGGCACTCAAGGCTGCTCATGCTGGTATTGCCCTGTCGGAAGCTGAGGCCTCCGTGGCGTCACCATTCACATCAAAGATACAGAACATCTCGTGTGTCCCGATTGTTATTAAGTGAGTATTCTGCCTTTAAAGACACCAATTTTGAAGTTTTACTTAGATAAAAAAAAAATCCAGGAAATTCATCTGGATTTTTTAAAGAACATCTTAGCCAACTATTAGCCTCCGTAACGTAAAGTACTCTGAGGGTCGAAAAGTCAGGCAACTAACTTAACTTTGCATTTATATCATAGGGCTTGGTTATTTAATTTATTATATTTTCATTGTTTTCCTGTTACATTGGAGCTTTTTTCTTTTATTTCAGGGAAGGCCGAGCTGCGCTGGTGACGTCATTCGGTATGTTCAAGTTCATCGCACTATATAGCATGATACAGTTCGTGTCCGTCATGATTTGCTACACGGTGAGTTCAGTGCTGTATTGTTTCAGAAATCACAATAAATATGCATAAACAGACTGTTGGTTCTCAACATAATAAATACACTATTGTTACAATTTTGTTTATTCAACAGGTCCACTCGGCCTTGAGTAATTTCATGTTCATGTATTCGGACATCTTTGTTTGCACAACTGTAATTTTGTTCAGTAAGTATCCCGTTTGAAACTCATAAGATGATATAACCACTGGTGTTCACATAAATAAAGAGTATGATGCAATTTCTCTGTCTGTATGGTAACTTTTATTATGTTGTTTCATCTCCCCAGTGGGGCGTAACAAAGCCTACCACTCCATCGCCATGAAGAAGCCGACAACCAAGCTATTTGTAACTCCAATCATATTGTCTCTGACTTTACAAGTCGCTATCCAAACCGCCTGCCAAGCAGCAATCTTTGTCATCCTCAAAACTCAATCATGGTTCGTAGAGTTGTAAAGTCCGTTCAGACACAGTCTCAGAATAGATGGATTGCAACAGACGTCATTTGGCAGCCATCTTTTCTTTGATGAACTGTGCACGCGTGAAGAGCTACCATTGACTGTGAGTCGTGCGTAGCGCGTACACACGTGCACGTTTCCATTGTTTTACATCAAAGACGGCGGTCAATGACGTGTTTTGCAATCCATTAAAGACTAAACGCTTTGACTAAAGAGTCTTACAATAATGTATTATGCGGATTGCATTTTAAAAAACGAGATAACTTATGCTTATTGATTTGAATTAATTTGTGTACTCTTGAACTCTGTGAGTGTGCTTTTTATCTAGTGACGTCACGTGCAAACAGGGTCTGTTGTGTACTTGTTGCAAATTCAGGTATATATATCGCTTTTCTGTTTCTCTTGTGTCTCTCTTTCCCAAGGTTTGTTCCGATGGTTCCGTCTAAAACCGATAAGAACATTCAGTGCTGGGAAACGACCTCTGTCTTCTTGGTATCCATGTTTCAGTATACCATAATGGCGATTGTGTACACACCGGGAAAACCCTACAGGAAACCAATCTACAGAAACTGTAAATAAAACATTGAATCTTCCATTTTTACTTTTTGCTGAAATCCCATTAAGTTATAAAAACCATTGCTACACAGCAATGACATATTTAATTGCTGCTTATGACTGGCAGCACCCCGAAAAAAGATAATTATTGAAAGAAAAAATAGAAAGACCGCAAACATTATGGCTAGATAGTTTAGTTGGTGGAGCGCCGGTGTCAGATGCAATTGTGTCCGCCATGCAATACTGTCCGCTCCGGACAGTTTTGCATATGCAATCGTGTCCGGGGCTATGCAAAAACCTTCCGGTGGACATGTACATGACTCACTCTGCATGTACAGTATGTGCGCGCGTAAGCGAGCGTGCATTCCTGAATCTGCAGCATGAATATTCACGTATTTTATGATTGCAGTGAATATCCAACGGCCGAACATTTCCCATGTCATTCATGACACAAAAAATGGCGAACGTTTTCCGTCGACCAGGGGCGTTTAATTTACTGCAAGGACGGTTTTGCACGGGGGCGGACACAACTGCATATGCAAATGTGTCCGGGCGGACACAATTGCATTATGCAGCAGCGTCCGGGAGGACACGGTTGCATATGCAAAACCGTCCGGCGAACAATATTGCATATAATGTCCTCCGGATAGTATTGCATAGAGGACATAATTGCATGCGACACCGGCGTTTTATATTATTCAGGAATTTCTTTTCTTTGAAAGAGTCTGAAGCTTCTTGTGCATCGATATAGGTGGGGAAACAACCCGACAAAATGCTGAATGTCGGTTTGGTTTACGTTGTGATAGTATACTGCCCTCATTAGTTTTCAGAAGTACATAATTAGCATGCGACACCGGCACGTGAGTCAGAGTGTCGCAGGTTCAAGTTCCGTTCTATTCAATGTTCTTTGCCCATCTCAAAGTTATAAAAAAGAACATGAAAACGTGATATCAACGTGAAACTATCACCATCTTCTTTGTTAAACTGTTTCTCGTCGGTGAAGTCTATCAAACTGAAACATACTTTACCTTTGCGCTCAAGTTTTAGAGTGACACCCATTGTTACTGCAAGTGTTTGTATATTGCATTTTCACTCACTGTTTTTTTAATTCTGTCATGTTTCTTTTAGATTTGTACATGGTGGATCTTTTTGTCATCATTGTCTGTAGTTTTGTTATGTTGTTTTATCCACCGACGAAAATCGAAGAACTCTTCGAGGTGAGTTATTGAAGGGAAAAGCTGTCCACCATTTTATTCAATTGTAATTATTTCATAATAGCCAATCATTGTCGACTGTATGTACTCAAGGAGAGCAGACTGAATCGGTGGCTACAGTTTATTATTACAACTTTACTAAGGTATTTCTAAGGATCTACTTTACTTCAACACATAATGATGCAGAAATACAGCCGTAGCCGGAGCTGAGGTCATACACTAGACGCCATTTTGGACACGGTCTATGTTTCACTATATACATGTACTATGGTTAACCTGCATGGTAACCCAACCGCAGCCGTGAGAAAGCCGCCAATATTCGGCGCAGTTCTTTATACATGTCAGCCATCTTGGTTATTACTTGTATTTGTTGTTTTTATTTTGTACTTTTACCCATTATTGTTATTTTGATGCTATAGTTTGAACACATTCCGAGCTTCAGGTTCAAGGGGATCATCCTAGCAGTGGTATTTAGCAACTTTATATTGTCAGCATTTGTAGAGGTATGTACAAAGGGTCAAAGGTCATTGTGTCACTCACATGCGTCTGCTGCATGCACACCAAAACTGTTTAGTCAAAAATAATCATTGTAGCAGACAATAATATTATTAGATGAATCCCATAACTATCATACAAATCAAGCACGTAAATAATTCCACTATTTTGTTGCTGATTTTGATAACTCTGTGTGTGTGAAACTGTTTACGAAGTTAATTCCGTTCAAAAATTTGAAAAGTCAGACATTATTGACTGAAAGTTTTCCATTTGTCATTTTGTTCAGCTGTTCCTGGTGTCTAACCGTTCGTTGCTGAAACTGGTATCCTGTAAAAACTGCCGTCGGGCTAAACGTGCCAAGTACGAAGAATTAATGATGATCTCAACTAGTCTTGGGGATCCAGATTGACTCATGTCAGTCTTTAATTAACTAATTTTCTAACTAAAGAAATATCCGACTTTGTTGAATGGCAATTCTGGAACTCCGTACTACACAAATCCTAGATTTTGTTTATGTTTGTATTAAATGTTTTGTAAACCTTTAGATAAATAGAGGGGTTAATGTTCGTATTCGATATGAAAACAATATTTTCTTTGAATGTGTCACCTGTAGGCTGAAATTGTGGGGCTATGTTCAGTTCAAACATTTAGGGATTTTTCCTTTAAAATTAATATTATTATAGCCATCGTCGTTTGTGCATTATAAATAAACACATAATGAGCTACTATAATAACACAGAAAGTACATGCACGCACATTATTTTAATAGCAATATGATTGTATTACTAAGCAATTTAATTATATACACCAGCATTCCAGTTATTACTGTGTCTTTTTGTTCAAATAACGAATTATTATAAGAGGGAATATAATATTATGTTAATATCTATGCACGATTCACCCTCAGCCAAAATCCTCAGCAGCTGACTTTTTTGAGTTGAAAGTTAATAAATTATTATGAAAGGCTTAAAAATAACATAATCAGAGGGATAAGTTAATAATTAGAACAACAATCGAAATAATGTTTTATTTCTGAAGTTCTACTGTATTTTGGGAAGGTTGGTATTTTATTTGGGGTAGGCTCATTTATTTGTTTTCTCCTGATAATGGCTCAAAATTGAATTGTATTATCAGGAATTATGTCGGCCCGGATATTATTAGAACAAATCAAGGGTATGTCATTGTTGTGTTTGACCTTTAGGCGGTTCGGGTCCGCGATTGTTGGGTTTTGATATTTCAGTTTTTTATAATGTGTAATAATGAGATTTTAAACTACACTTAATTACAATAAATTCTACACCTTTAGGCCTATGTTTGGTTTCTATTTCTATTATTTGTAAATAAATCTCTCATCTCAGATTAAAATTAATACTAATTAATTCTTTTAGTAACACAAAAGTTTCCCCTACTATAACCCAGAGTTTGTTTTAACACTGTCTGTTTTTGGTCATTATTGCCAAAACCGAAACAGTTTTTGTTTACGATCGCCAAAACATACCCAGACCCGGAAGACAGTAGCAGGTTCCAGTGATAAAAGCTTATTGATTCAGCCAGTTTATTTAAAGAGAGCGCCCTCAGTCGACTTGTTTTCGTCAAGGACTTTCCTTGGACAATGGGTAAAACCACAAATTTGGAGGGAGAACACGTAATATTGTAATGTTTTTCCATCATATCGCTATAAGGAAAAAATGATTAATTTCAAAGACAAAAGGTAAATGCAGAAATTTGTTTATTATATAAACAAAATCATGATTACAAATCTAAAACTGTACTTCTTAGAAATCCCCCTCAAATAAAATTGTTACCTTCACTTATAATGAAACATTCCAAAGTGAAAGATCAACACCATTGTTATGCATCACGTGCTGCTGCAATCAGCTGTGTTATTATTGATGAACAAGGTATTTTTTTACACACATGCACGCATGCAGAGAAAGAGTCCACTTCGATGTGAGAAAACTCTCTAAACTTGGTGCAAATTTGTAAGTAATTCTTTCATTTCTGATCACTTACATAAAATATCTTGTGTATGGAAATTTTCAAAGCAGACTACGTTATTAGGTGATCTTTATTTTAATAAAAAAGGTTTCTTTACGACTCTTTTGTTTTGAGGGATAGATCGAGAACCAAGGTCGACCATGGAAAACCGATTTGCAAGTACCGGTGACCTGTTTGAGTGTGAAGGGCAGTGCGAACAATGCATTCATTTTGTAGCTGTATGAAGGATGAACCACTACAGTGCACTATCATAACTATTGCCGTGCTATTTCTTTAGAGATTTCCTTCCTCTATGATGGTACCGTTGTTGTTACACCCCAAAAAGACTCAATATTATTTACAAAAGAGTTTTAAGACAAATATTGTTTATATTCATTGGACTGATGTAGTACAGTGTACATGTATGAAACTGTGTTGTGTACTGTAAAGGCTCCTAATCCAGTATAATCATGGAGAATGAAACTGAAGCGCTGTGCTCCTTAAAAAAAACTGTTGATATCTGCGGTTCATCCTACGTACTAGCTTGTTGTATGTACCTTGCAGAGTTTTTTTTCTTCTTCCGTGTAAGTACAGACTCAATAGCATGAGCAAAAGCGTATTGCATTGGCGTGCATATATTGGCTTGCAAATGGCAAGACAAGAAAAACAAATGTGCATTTATTTATAGTGCAGTTAAAAAGGAAAAAAAAAGATGGATGAAGCTACTCCTAGAACTATGAGGTTCAATCTGCTATCGCCTCCTTTTTTTTTACTATTTACTATTTTTCGATTTTTGTAAAAATATATTTTTTATTATTTTTTTAATCCATCAACTTGATGCTCTCGAACACTTGTAACTGTCTGTTTCATAAAACAATATTAGTGAATGCCTACCAGCAAATCTTTTTAGTGTTATCCGACCCTGTTAGTGTTAGTGTTAACACAGGTCCTCATGCAACTAATAGGTATAAATAAGTTTGCGGTTGATTCAAACTGAAGAATTGTTGGCCTGTTTGATTTGAAATACTAAGCGGCCATCTTGAAAAAAATACTGTAAATAGTAAATAGTAAGGCCCTCATCCTCCTCTTTTTCGGATGATCAACTGGTATTTTTTGTTACATGTATTTGGCCTAAAAGCCAAGTCCATAAGCGGACATGGCCAAAATATTCAAAAACAGTATTTTTCAGTATCAGTGCTTATTTAAAATATCTCAGATTGCAAGATAAAGGCCAAGTCCGAATAAGCGGACGTCATAACAGGCAAGCCTGGACATTTCATCATGTCGTGTGCACAATCATAAACCTACAGTGTTTTGCATATCTGTGCTACACAAACATGTATCAAGTGGGGAATATTGTTCAATTTGTCTTGTCCTACACCTTTATTGCACCACTGGTCACAGCGTCTTGCACAGCACACCATCTCAGTTTAGCTCTTACCAGCTGTAACGGGAATAATGTTCAATTTGTCTTGTCCTACACCTTTATTGCACCACTGGTCACAGCGTCTTGCACAGCACACCATCTCAGTTTAGCTCTTACCAGCTGTAACGGGAATAATGTTCAATTTGTCTTGTCCTACACCTTTATTGCACCACTGGTCACAGCGTCTTGCACAGCACATCATCCCAGTTTAGCTCTTACCAGCTGTAACGGGAATATTGTTCAATTTGTCTTGTCCTACACCTTTATTGCACCACTGGTCACGGCGTCTTGCACAGCACATCATCCCAGTTTAGCTCTTACCAGCTGTAACGGGAATAATGTTCAATTTGTCTTGTCCTACACCTTTATTGCACCACTGGTCACGGCGTCTTGCACAGCACATCATCCCAGTTTAGCTCTTACCAGCTGTAACGGGAATAATGTTCAATTTGTCTTGTCCTACACCTTTATTGCACCACTGGTCACGGCGTCTTGCACAGCACACCATCTCAGTTTAGCTCTTAGTCTTACCAGCTGTAACGGGAATAATGTTCAATTTGTCTTGTCCTACACCTTTATTGCACCACTGGTCACAGCGTCTTGCACAGCACACCATCTCAGTTTAGCTCTCAGTCTTTACCAGCTGTAACGGGAATAATGTTCAATTTGTCTTGTCCTACACCTTTATTGCACCACTGGTCACAGCGTCTTGCACAGCACATCATCTCAGTTTAGCTCTTAGTCTTACCAGCTGTAAAGGGATTACTCCGTCAAGTATCAAGTAAACATCATGTAGCCCTATCACAGTAGAGTCCTCAACCTTGCCATATTAAAGACTCACCCATTGACTGTGACTGGCGGACCATTCATCATCATCCACACGATTTTCCATCGTTATGTAGGCCTAAGTACAAATGAATATGCTATTCTGTGTATGTCTATGCTTGTTTGCCTTTTTAAATTGTTTAGTGATTTGTATTATCTTCTGTGCTTTTTTATATGCCCCCTCTTGCCTTAATGTATTTTTTAGGGTTTTAGGAGACATACGCCTTTTGGCGACAGTTATTTTTTTAACTTTTATGCTCTCCTGGGCACCCCACTGTTGTTTTACTTTGTTTTCTTAGATATTTTTAATGTATGTACATGTGCTTGTAAGTGTTATTGCCCGAATAAATATTATTATTATTATTATTATTTTGGCAGTCTGCAGTATGCTAATCTACACAATACATACATTACACAAACATGATAATTAAAAATTATAATTACTTTTACAAAGTATTTTTTCTTTGCCCTTTGTACACATGTAGCTCCAATTAATATCTATGATTATATTGATTAAAAATAACACCAAGGTCATACCTCCTAGGGAGCGCAAGCTTGATGCATGAGGCTTGATGCCACTACTCCTGTACTCCCTGATGTAAGCACATTTCAGTAGTAATTAGGGAGGGTTGACTAACAGTATGGGAAATGCTACGCCTATAATGGGAGAATCCAGGCCCAAATTTTATTGCTCAGCTAATTAATAATAATAATAATAAAAAAATCCAACTCTTACGTGTATATATAGAGCACGTATCTACCAAACAAGTACTCAAGGCAAAGAGTAATACAAACTTTCAGAATGATGTGTAAAATTTTGCAGTGATGAATTTTGAGACCCAATTATTTAGCACCTTATAATGGTTTACAAGGTGCTACGGCGCATACAGCAGCCATAGCCAGGAACACCGGGGCAAACCCCTTCTCTTTTCGAAAAGTGCACTGGGTTCTTTAACATGCGTTACACAACACATGGGACCAATGACTTTATGTCCCATCCGAAGGACGAAGCAATGTCTTGCTTAAGGACACAAGTGTCACCGCTGGGGAGTCGAACCCACACTCTGCTGATCAGAAACACCAGAGTTTGAATTCGTTGCTCTTAACCGCTGGGCCACGACACTACGCTCACAGCCCATAGAATGATGTATTCTAAAGAGCACCTGTAATCACAGAATTCTGTGGTAAACCATGGAGCAATAAACTAAACAGAGCCTTGAAATTTGGCACAGTTAAAAATGACCTTAATGTTCATCTGTAAGAGGAGTATCATTCAAGAATGAAACTTGACAATAGCCATTGCAGTGTGTATCCATTGGAGCGTGTATAATACACCTGACATCAATGCAGCCAACTGTTGGTTATATTTTGCTCTTCATAATTTGCATAACAATAGACCTACTGAAAAACCCATTAGCTTATTTTGTCATTATTATCAGCGTCAAGGCCATTGGTTTTCTCTATTTGAATACATGTAGGTTTTTTTTTATATTGAGTAGGCCTACCGCAGTGAACTACATGTACCAACCTTGGGTTTATTATAATTTTTGTATAATTTTTGTTTCTCACTACTATAGAATTTTGTGTGGAATATTTAAACAACAGCTCCACCAGCACTATTCACTGAATGATTTTCGACCATATCACAGACTGAGCGCATGTAGGTCTACTTGCTGATTGATGAGTGGTGGGTTGTTTTATACAAAGCGACATCTAAATAAAGGTGAGTGCCTACGTGTAGCTTTTGGTTTGGAAGTACATTGTAACCATGCACACCTCCATCCACCCCCAGATTAGTCATGATTTCCTTCATCCCTCCCCAACAAATTAATTGTTTAATATATTGATAACAACCCTGCTCCTCTCTCCCCAAAATAATTAAAAAGACAAAAAAAAAACGGCAAAGAAAAAGTAAGTGGCCTGACGTTTCAACCCAAGCAGAGTCTTTCTCCAAGGCTTTTTGTTATACCTTGGAGAGACTCTGCTAGGGTCAAAACTTCAGGCATTAACTATTTTTGCATTTGCTCCATTTGGTTGGTAAGTTGTTTTTTGCAACAGCTTATTCTATTTTCTCGAGGGAAAAAACTTAAGAAAAAAGGAAAGGGAAAACAACAATAAGGCAGCACAAAATCATGAAGTAGAACAGAAAAACCATCTTGATGTCTCTTACGCCACTGAGGTAGTGTTGAGCTCGGTTGTTGCAGGCCTGTATGCTTGGTTTTTCAAAGGGCTAGGACATTTTTTCTTTTGTAAAGGACACCCTTGGAGGAAATTGTTTTTCAGTCTCCATGCAGCGTTTGAGTGCACTAATCACAATGTTTACAAATTGTATAAACAGTTGAGAATTATGTTTTAATACTCGGTCAATATTATTTTATACAATCATGGCACATGACATTGCATATTAATCTTAATATTTGACTCTGATATGAGTTTCGTTTATTGGTGGGTTTTTTTTGTGTTTTTTGTTTTTACAGAACGCTATGAATTCCAGTATAGCCAGTTTTAAGGTGAAGGGACTAACTGCCGCAGTTTTCACTCCGTTTAAAGAAGATGGGTTAGTTGTTTCACATCTTGTCTTATTTGTATCGTTATTTTTGTTTTTAGTTTTGGACAGTTACAAGTTTTTATTTGATAAGGGAGTAGTTACAAAGAACTCACGGGCTTATCAATAAACGTTGCTTATCGATCTGCACTGGATAGACAGAAGTGGAACTACATCATAAACAGGGTCACAAAGGGTCAGCCATGACTCATAGGACGACAACGAGTTACATTTTTAAACTTGAATTGAGGTGCTCTGTTTGTTTTACAAACAACATTTCCATTTTGGAAAAATATGTGGCGGATCCAAACCTATGGCAAAATCTAATTTTGTTTTGCAAATGTTGTATTCAAATTTGCATTTAAAAAAAAACAATTGGTTTTTTGAACAACCTTTGCAGAAAAACTGTAGTGCACTACCAAAACTAATAATAAAACCGGCATTTTTTATTTTATTTATTTGCATTTTGCTTTTAATGATCAGGAACTTGAATTTAGGAGTTATCGATGCATACGCAGACCAGCTGTTGGCAGACGGTGTTCGGAATATATTCCGTAAGTAGAAATATGTAGAATTGGTGACATTGGTTAATGTTTTCCTACATAAATTACACCTATTGGGTGTCCAAATCAATTATTTCCTACCAGAACTTGATTCTTTTAGAAACCAATTCTTTTAGTGTCGGAGCAGTAAACTCATGACAGAACAAGTCGCTCTCTTGTATTTTGTTAAATTAAACATCTATTGGTGCTTGCTCAAACCCAAATGGATTAATTTTCACACGGTGTAAATAGCTTTATTATTTTGACTCTGGTCTTGTAATGTACAGGTTCTGAAGCCTTGAATTTTTTTTACCAAAGTTCGAGCTCTGAAAACCATAAAAATGAAGCACAAATATGGCCATAAAAGACCATAAAAGTAGAGCATGGAATACCGGGTACAAATACTTCAAGAACTTTACAACGTACGGTACTATTCTGTTGGCAGTAATTTTTATAGGCATATTTATCAAAACAGGGGGTGAAAATGTTAACAAAAACCTTTGCATGACTTTTTTTTTATTTGGGGGTAGTGGCAAGCCCAACTAAGCCAACCAACCTGCTCTCTAGTTTGCTTTTATAAAGTCTCATGGATAATTAAAAAAGGTTTTTTTCAGTCAACTTTTATAGGGTCTATAGAGACGAGATTTACTCAACCTAATTAATATTCAAGACGTCACATCACATTAATACCAGTACTCAAGCTTGGTACTTCATGGAGGCAATGAAGGCGATTGTCTCCATGCCCCCTTGCCATTGCCTTGGTGCCCTTGAAATGTTCCAGTAGAAATTTACAAGTCTCATAGGGTGCCCTTTACTAAGGAGAAAATGTCTTGGTGCTCTTGCCCTTTCAAAAACGAAGCATACAGGCCTGAATACAAATATTTTATATGTCTTCACATTTTTTTTATTTTCAGCTTGTGGGACTACCGGAGAGGGAGCATGTTTAACAGTGGAAGAAAGGAAACAGGTGGCGGAAAAATGGATCAAAGTCGGCAAAAATAAGTAAGGACTTGTATTTGATTTGAGGCATTGCCTGGTAAGGTATCAATATTGGTTGGTACACCGTGTGTACCAGGTAGAGTTTGTTCTTTAGAGAACTGGCTTCCTACATATATTCTACTACCGCAAAGTAGATTTAACCTGAGGACTTAAAACAAAATTGCCCCTCCCATAAAGTAGCAAAATGTCACCGTCTTTTAAAAAACACGCCCATCCCATCAAAATAGCATGAATGTGTGTGATGATGTGACTGATGGCACCTTGAATTGAATGCGTCCATTAGATTTAACGGCTTTGTTGTTGTTTTTGTTTGCAGGTTTGATATCATAATGGTGCATGTTGGAACAGACTCCATCAAATCAACACAGCAACTGGTAAGATAAAAAAGTGTGTGACTAAAGTGTTGTTGTTTTTCAAACAAAATCATACCCTGCTTAACCAAAATCACTAGATACTTCAGACAAATAAGTAAGTTATTTTGTAGTTACTTGGAAGCACATTGTTTTCATGCCTGCAACTGACATAATCGGATGTCAAACAAAGAGTTCTTCGCCAAGGGGCTTTAGGAGTCGAGATTTTTTAAAACTTTATATTTATACTGAAAAAGCAAGGGACAAACCACACAAGGGATAAATTTGTTATAAGTTTAAAAAACTTTTTTCTTGTCTTGCCTCTTCTTCCATGGTAAGTAAAATGTTGTTTTCTATTATTTTGTCCATTTAGGCGGCGCATGCTTCTGAGATCGGAGCTGATGCTATTTGTGTAGTTGCTCCTGTCTACTTCAAACCACAATCAGTTGGTAAGTTACAAACCCTAAAATCCAAGACACACACGAGTCTTCACACTTTAATCTGATTTCCAGTATTCTTTTTCTTGGAAAAAAAAAACACAAAAAACTGGGACAAAACTCTTCTAGTGCCCCTTTCTTGTGTGCGTTTTGAACCCAAAATGTCCTACTTTTTTGTATGTTTTTCCAAATACTGTATAATGTTTTAGTTATTTTTGTTTTCCTTTTCAGAATTACTTTTACAGTACCTTTGTGAGGTTTCTAAATCAGCACCAACGTTACCCCTCTACTACTACCACAATCCTGGTCAAACAGGAATCAATTGTAAGTAGGATTTGAAATTTGCATGAAGGGAGTTTATTTAGTTAAGGCTTGTGGTACCACAATGTGGTTTTGGTAAACAAAAAATATTTAGGGAAAATCTTTTCCTTCACTAAAGAAATCTTGGGCAGAGCCCTGCTTGCTTATTGACTCATTAATAACCAACTTTTGTTCTCTTTGTCTACAGTTACACTTGAAGCCATTTGGACCGGGCTCCAGACGACTCCAGTTCCAACATTACGAGGCGTAAAATTCACCAATTCCAACTTCTATGATATGAGCCGGGTAATGCTGCTGGCAGGCGACAGACTACAAATTCTGTACTCTACTGACGAGGTAAACTTGTAATGTTGTTTCTGTGGGTCACTGGATCGCAATGGGGGGCTTGTTAGGCTTGAGGTTCAGCCCTTAAGTCAAGTGACAATTTGGTCATTGTCACTTCGTCAGTTTTAGTGTCATTGGGGGTAGTGGTCACCTATTGAAGTCGGTGTCACTTGAGGTCAGTGTTTTGTGCCATGGGTCATTTTAAGTTTCTTAGGGTCATTGTAGACCCTTTGAGTCGGGGGGGGGGAGGGGGAGGGAGCGGGGTGTGGACCAATAAGTCAGGACTTCCCTGTGACGACTCCAGCCTCTTCCTGGAGATCTGCCTTGTGAACTTTCTTATAAGTTCAATAATTTGAAAGTACATACAACTTGAAAATTGTCTGTGTTTGAAATTGCTCTGAAAGGGACAAGAGGATTTTGTTTTTCAATTTCTTTCAAATTATTTCCGTTTTTTTTATATCTTTGCAGCAATTACCAATTGCCTTGGGTATGGGGATTGAAGGATTTGTTGGCAGGTAAGCATTTATTATTGTTTCGATATTTCATTTCATTTATTAATTCTGCTTGTGAAGTCAAGGACTCTCAGAAAAGCGAACTTGATCACTGGACTAGCCAAGAACTGAATCGCGAGAAGAAAAGGAAGGAAGGAAGTTTAGATGTGGGGGAAAATCCTCAGAGAAATATTCCAGGGAAAACCCACACATTCAAATAGGGACTGAAAACCCAATCCAAATAGTGCCGCTGACCCAATTCGGGTCCCACAGGGGGAGGGCAGGGAAAGATACCAGTACGCCCACGCAAACAATATTCAAATAATCAGAAAATTTTTCGAAAACATGTACCCATCAGGCAGGATATTTGTTCTACATTAATCTAATGGACTTCAATCTAATTCTAAATTTTAAGTCTATAAAGGCTGTACTTTGTGTAGGGGTGGGGTGGCCTTTCTAACTTTTTTCCCCCCAAGGACCAAAGGTCATGCCTAGTACCTCTACTCTTCGATGTGAGATCAACTATTAACAAACCTGCTTTTATTTTTATTTTATCTTTTTAGTACATACAACTATGCGGGCAGAGGTGCAAATAGAATCATCGAGGCCCACAAGGCTGGAGACTTCAAAACCCTCAAGAAGGAATATGTAAGTGAATACCAGTCTCTGAGTTCATGACTTTTACTGCGGCTGCAGGGCTGGAATTTTAAGAAGATCTTCCCCCAAGGACCATGCAAAGTTTTCTAAAACATGTCAGGTCGTACAGAGAGTCTTACTTTTGAGGAACCCTCTTCTCCTAACCTCCCTCCCCTTAAGTAGTACTTATCAATATATTTCTTTTAAAGTTGTTCACGGTGTCCGACAACCTCTCCTTACTCTGAAAACTTTGGATGGCACCCAACAAGTTGTCTTTTTAGAATCTTGAGAGAGTTTTCTTTGTAATTATAAAAATCTTTCTTCTGTTTCACAGATTTGATTTTGTTTTTTCTTCTCTGTAGGAAATGTATCTGTCTTTCATCCCAGTGCTGATCAAATATGGTAAGTTGCATTTCACCTCTTACTGTGTAGCTATTTCCAAATTGTGACTGGATTGTTTCTGACAATCGCAAAAACCATGCCTTTGAGTTAATAAATATCTGAACTGGTGTGGAAAAGAAGATGAGGATTAACTGTAAAATTTATAGTGAACTTGCGTGTACTACCATGTGTAAGAGTTTTGGCTCTTAAAAGAGCGATGCTTCAAACAGTACACTCTGATTGTCTTTGAGAGAAGAAAAAAGGCGAGCAGAGCATTTGAAGCATCAAGACCACACCGGCCCTTTTCAGAGCCAACACTCCTCCAAAACAGACTTGACACATAGTTGTAGGCGCAAGTTTACTCTCTATAGTTAATTCTTATGTTAAGAGTAGATTGGTTAACCATTGACCACCGAGAATGCCCGGCAATGACAGCCCATTTTCAATTCTGTAATAAGCAGGAAGTACCACTAGCAAAATATTAAAGGAGTTTTTGTTTTGCTCTGGCAGGAGGAAATGTTGGCGTCAACAAATGTCTGATGAAGGTGGCTAAGTGCCAAGACATCGGTCCAGCACGTCTTCCAAACCCTAACCTTAGCAGTGAGACACTCCTCCTTATGGAACAGGATCTTAAGAAGATTGGATTCCTTAAATGGATCAAACAGTAATGGGATCGGGAAAGATTTTCTTAGAGCTGCTAAGGTAATATTTTGCTACTGTATCTGCCAAGCAGGAAACCAGTTGTTATCTCCATCATGTGTCAACCGGGCGCTAGCGACTGGTTTTAATCCCTTGAGAAAATAGATGTACATGTTAAACGAAAAAGAAATATTACATGGCCAGTTTTCAGAAAAAAAGAGGACTCTTGAGGATGTTATTGTGACATAAACAGAGTAAACAATTAATATGTCCATATCACTTTCTAAACAGATGCATGAAAGGGTTAAAGGCTTGTTCACACAGGCCCCAATAATGAGAATGAAAACGAGAACAACAAAAATGTACGCCCTTGATTGGTTGAATTGCTTCACGCAGAATACGCCCATGCTAATTCAACCAATCAAGGGCGTGCATTTTTATCATTCTCGTTTTCGTCCTTGGTATCGGGGCCTGTGTGGCCGGGCCTTAAGACAGTGAGGTTATTGGGCTGGGAAGTAGGTTGTTTTAAGCAATGTTACTCAGTGCTTAGCAATTTGTAATGGTTAACTAGCTTTTATAAAAGTGTCCCCTGGTTTCAGGTTTGAGTAGGGTGGTGATCCACACATGCCTTGCTGCTTTCTTGTCAAGTCACGCCCTGATCCGGGCATGCTGTGTCTTGAATGATCAAGTGACGACTTCTTTTTAAGCTTTTTTCAGCTGAGGCAGTGGAAATTTCAAAAGAAAGTATTGGTGTCTTTCCTTTGTTTTAGATCTTTTTTAGTAGTTTGCCTCGAAAGTGGATTTCACAACATGCCGAGATTGATCTTAAGATATGTATCAATCTTAAGTAAAGTGTGATGTCACAAGAATCACTATGGTGATATTGCCGACTCCTCTTAGTGTTTTGTGAAACGAAACTCTCTGTATCTTGATCAACTCATTCACAAAAAACAGGTGAACTGTTTAAAAAATATCAAATGTACTAATATTTTTAACTAAATTTTTATATGGTAGGGTTAAAAAGTAAAATCTTTTAGATATAATATCAAAAATTTGTCAGATTGGGCACACATCTATCTTTAAAAGTATGTATATTTTATGTATTGGGCAATCTGCCAATAACCTTTATATTTGTACTGTATTATGAATCAATCTTGCTCTATAACATGTGCCCTTTGTGTGTATTTGATCACAATAATTGTGTCTGTATTTTTAAGCTGTTAAAGTACTTCAATTATTGGCAAAATATTGAGAGAGAAAATAATGACATGGGGTAAGTCCAGTATTTTTATTAATTTTAGGTAAAATATTGAGAGAGTGAAAACTCGACATGGGGCAAAATATTGAGAAGAAAAAACGACAAGGGGTAGGCCAGCATTTTTATCAATTTTAGGCCAAATATTGAAAAAAATCACAAGGTAAGTCCAGCCGTTTTTATCAAAAATAGGCCAAAAATTGAAAAAAACACAGTGGGTAAGTAAAGTTAAGTCCAGCATTTTTATCAATTTAATTAAGGCCAATGTCCGCTTTGTCCTTCTTTGTTTACGATTTGAACTTTAATTTTGTATTTAAACAAAAAAGTAATGTTAAGTAAAAGAGGCTGACCTACAAGGAATTGTCCAAAGTTCATATTGTTTATATTGACAGTAATACTGTCAAAGAGTCTGACCTTTTCTTGCTGGATGGAGGGGTCATGGGTCAAGTCAAGATGATAATATTTCCACTTTTTGAATAAAAAAAGAAAGCATTTTTAGCTTTGATTGAGGGTCAAAATTACTGAGAAATCTAAAAAGCACTCAGGTGATTTTTGTGGTGGGGGAGTTACTTCTTAAAGTTTTTGCTTGCCAGTACTTCTTTTAACATAAAAGTTTAAGAACAGTTAGTCATCAAAACAATCTTGTTAACATATTTTTGTATTTTGACACTAATTTAATTTATAAAATGGTGGTATTAAAGTTCTATGAACACGGTCTTTATTTGAAATTATATTCTGCAATGACATAATCTTATCATAAACTTCAACCATAATTTAAAATGACAATATTTTAGTAACTTGTATTGCTTTTTTAAGACATACTGCCGTTCAATACCCAAGGCACTCTGGCCACTCTAGTTATACACATTCAGATCCATGGAATCTCCATATCTCGCTCAATACAATCAATTTACAAAAAAAAACACTGCAAAGTAATAACTTCAGGTTATCATCAAATAACTAGAATTTAAGACGTGACACTCCAAGTTCTCACACTTATTTTGAAAGCATAATAACAATTTACAGCATACAGACTTGATTTCAAGTCTGAACAAATCAAGACAACTCTGAGTAATAAGAACCTACAAAACTGGTTAGTAATATTACCCCAAGTCCCCAACGTAAATATTTCAATTTCCTCAAACGAACGCAAATAGTGAAAGCAATATTTCAAAATGAGGTATTTTTAATCTTGTCTTAAAGGCGCCAACCTGTTCCTCAATATCTGTCTCTAGGTGGCAGCAGATTTAACAGGTGTGTTTACTGTATTGACCTGATTTTTTAGGGCTCAATTTCATTAAGCTGTTTAGCAGAAAATACTGCTTAGGAAATGTCTTTGCTAAGCAAACAAATGAGGGGCACCATTTAAAACATCAAATTTTATTGAACTTTGACTGTTCACCTGTTTCTATTGAGCAATTTTTTGTTGTGCTTAAAGGTTTGATTTAGAAACATTAGCTGTTTCAAACTGCTACCAATCAAAAGAACTTTTGGTGTAGTAAATGCAAAGAAATGTTAATGGTCCGACAGTGCGACCCTAGCAGAAATCAAAACTTTTCCAGACTTGTACAAAATAAGGGATCCAAATTACACAAGGCACAGTTAAAGTTCGTTTTTACTTTTCTTTTTCCTACCGTTCAGATCCGCTGGATGAGGCTTGACCTCTCTGACCTTTTGACCTTCTTGAATAATGACATCAGGCTCCCCAGCTTGTTGTTTTTTATCTGTACCTTTTTTCTTGCCCTTGGGTGGTTTCTGAGTGTTTGACGCGACGGACATAGCGCAACGGAAGCCGAGGTTGTCTGATCCTGCATCAGGGGTGTTTCCAGTTCTGAAAGAAAAAAATCAAAATGAGTTAAGATTTGTTTAAAGCAAGACCTCAAAAAAAGGTACAGTCAAAACAATTAAGGGCAGGCAAATTATTTTTCAGAACAGTTGGCTGTGCAAAGTCAAACACCATGCAAGATGGATGAGCATGGAGACGGGAGAAACAAGACCAAGTCCTTTAATATCCAGGTTCAAGGCCCTGCAGTAAAGGCCTTTGCCTTCGGATTGATCAGTTACTTCAAGGACACAACCTTGCCAGTTTAAGACGGTCGTTTAAGGCCTCGTTGCCGCTCTTTTATCCCCTTAATGATTGATAGATAAGATGTTAAGCTGTCCTCTTACCTTGTCGTAACTCTGACTTTATGATTGAAGGAACCATCTTTAGAGTCGATATAAGATCCTCCTCTTAAGGTGTATTTGGTTCCTTCTGTCTCCTCCGTATCTTCGCTACTGCCATCAAACCTGGAGGATGTCCATTCCCAAACGTTGCCAACCATGTCAAAAAGATCTGT
This sequence comes from Asterias rubens, assembly GCF_902459465.1. Classification (NCBI taxonomy): domain Eukaryota; kingdom Metazoa; phylum Echinodermata; class Asteroidea; order Forcipulatida; family Asteriidae; genus Asterias; species Asterias rubens. The sequence continues at coordinate 7,487,260 of NC_047079.1, forward strand.
TATAAAAATATTTGTATTTATTAATTCATTTATTTATGAAAAGTGCGAAACTCTGTTCCAACAAAAAGGGACTTATGGCGTCATCGCAAAATATATTTTGTTTATTTAAAAAAGAAAACAAGGGAAACTGACAGGCTATTTTTTTAATATAATGATAGGATGAACCAAAATTTACTGGAGTAAGTCTTGAACCTGGGATCTTGAGCTTAAACTGCTGGTGCTCTCTCAACATTCTACCCCTTATGTTGGCGCTCTCCCAATTTAGCAATATCTTTGTTTGGGGTGCCAGTCAGAAGCCATTCAAGCAGTAACTTGCGTGTCTATGCAGATCTCTCCCTTAAGTTCAGAACTTGTAGACTCACCAAACTCGTTTTGAGATGGGAAGGCATCCACGGGTGACACGCCCTTGTAACCGTCTTTCTCGGAGTTCTTCTCTGGGAATTTTCCCTGCCAGATGTTCATTCGATTGACGTCAAACTTGTTACCCCATGGATACTTTCTTTCTGTAGACAATGAAATAAAAATAAAAAATGTGTTTATTAATGAAAGGTTAAAGGTGAAGATATATAAATAGAACTTGGAGAATACCAAGAGTGTACATGAGCACAATTTCATGAAGCTGTTGAGCAGGAAATATTGCTTGAACATTTCTTTGGTAAACTAAAATTGAGTAACCTCAATCTTATTTTCACTAAAAACCTGCTTCTGTAAAGCAATACTTTTCTGTGCTAAGCAGAATTTTTGAGCTTACAGGCTTCAAGAAATTAGGCCCTGTACATTTCTAGTTAAGGTCACTACTGACAGTAACCTCTGCCTGGACAGCACGATAGCTTAGACACTACTCTAGCGTGAGGCCATCCCCAACACCCCCTCCACCCCTACCAACACCACCCCTAAGCTACCAGCTTACTTGCTAAACCTCCTCTAGCAGCGTACTCCCATTCTATCTCAGTAGGTAGTCTCCATCCATGCCACTGGCAGTAAGCTCTGCCTGGACAGCACGATAGTTTAGACACTACTCTAGCGTGAGGCCATCCCCCCACCCCTACCAACACCACCCCTAAGCTACCAGCTTACTTGCTAAACCTCCTCTAGCAGCGTACTCCCATTCTATCTCACTTGGTAGTCTCCATCCATGCCACTGGCAGTAAGCTCTGGCATCTCTGTGGCTGATATGAACTGCTGGATTATTCAGACGATGTCCGACCGATGAACCTTTCCCTTCTGGCTGAAGAAAACAAAAAAGTTATAGAAGAAAATCATTAATAACATGAAACAGTGGTATAATAGTAGAGTAAAGCACTTTAAGAGAAATTGGTTTAAAGGTGACTGACAACTGTTATAAATATTAAAGAGCTAAACCTCTGTGGGTGATTGTGATAGCGCCCTCTTTTGACTCAACTTCCTTCAGCCTTTGTTATTTTACCGTATGGGGGGTCACACACACACACACCGGGGAAAAAAACCTTTGTAATCGCATTGGGTGCTACACCTCCAATAAACCACGAAGGGATAACTTGAAATAAAAAGGGGGAATTGAGGGTAGATACAGGCTTCTGTCTGGCACCCCGATCAAAGATATGACTTAACAGGGAGACTGCCAAGATCTGAGCTAGAGCACCAGCACGTTCATCCAGAGGTTGCAAATTTAAGTCTTGCTGCAGTAAATTTTATTTTTAATCAACACCAAAAACAAGGTTGTTGCCACAAACTGAGTACAAGAGACTTAGACAATATCATGCAATGTAAACTCAATCTTACCATTCTCCAGTAGGCTCGATCAACTGGTACCCACCACGGTGCACCCTGGATAAATAAAAGTCAAAGTAACAACCATCGTCAATTACATCATCCAGTAATTAAAGTTCTTTGTTAAGTCATGTCATAACTACAGCTGTTTCCAACATGTGTGCTTAAGCAAACAATGAGCAGCAGATGCACCGAACAATTAAATAATTCCAAATGTTTGATCAATGTTCTACTAAGGCACAGATTAATTCTAAACGTACTGCCACGTATACCAGGGCTCGCTGAAATATCGCTTGCCTAATGCCCATTTCAGCTCTTGGTCAGTAACCCAAACAACCAAACCAGTTCTGCTTTGTTGTATTTCAATGTGGATGGGAAATGTAAAACTCAATTCTGCAAGGTAATCATTTTCTAGAGTTCTCATATTGGAGACAATTTGTATCTTTGAGAGGGCAAGGCCATTTTCATTTTGCAAAGGGCATTTCAATTATCAGTGAATCATAAAGTCTATAGGAAAATTGCTGGCAACAAAGCCAAGATGAGGGCAATGTAGCCAATGGCCATAGCCGAGGCCAAAGACCAGGGCAATGTAGCCAATAGCCAACAAGTATAGCCATAGCCAAGACCAGGGCAATGTAGTCAAGCCAACAGCCATAGCCGCAGCTGTAGTGGGACTATTACCTGAATTCTATCCTTTGCCTTGTCACTAACTTCTTTGGGAACAAACATCTCAAGCACAAAACTCCAGCCGAAGTTCTCAGCATCTGTCTTGTATTTCTTAGCCTTGACAAATTTTCTGTCCGAATAAAATTGAAAGATTAATAAATAAATGAGCATTTAAAAATTCAATGGTAAGACTTGTGAAATAAATTGATTGCAGAAGATTGATCTTAAATCATTGTGTGGATTTTGGATTTTTGTGATTTCTCGGACCGTTCCTCCTTAAAAATCATAAAGACTCCTATTAAGCAATTCCAAAAAATTATAACTTCCCTTCAAACATTATAACACCTAGTCACTGGTTCATGTATTTTATTCCTTAAACCATCTCAGCTCCCTCTAGGGAGTAAACAGTCTATACTGCCAAGTAATGTAGCGCACTAAGCTAAAGCAATCACAAGAACCATCTCTGCCCTCACAGGTACCCATGTACCCATTTACTCCTGGGTGAAGAGAAGCATTTAAAGATAGTTGCCTTCCTCCCCTATTAATACAAAAAGCACTGATCCTTTTAAACTATGTAATGCTTGCTATACCTAAAGGATGCTATCGTGACAGGATATCTGTTGATCTTGAAGTTTTTGACCTTCTCAAGACGAGTAGGACCTTCTCCTTCTTTACCGTCCTCTGCATCCGTTCCCATGACAAACTCCTTGCCTTCAATAAGAACCATCTCCTCATACTTGTCAACCTCAGGATCTGTGGGCAAAATGAGTGAAATTAATGCAGATTTATTCAGTTGCTCAAATTTGTTTCTATCGGATAAAAAATATTGTTAAAAATTGTTACTTTTTCAATTGACAGATTTGTCTTTTTCTTAAAAATTTCTCTGAAAAACTGTTGATTAATATTAATTGTTGAAATAATCAGTAAAAGTGTCGCCGCGATCAAAAGCAAGCCTGTCTGTGGCTGTACAGTACTCATGAACTCTGTCTGACTCTGATGCAGTTATATAAATGCCGTCCATGGCCTTCAACAGACAGAGACGTGTGGTTCAAAGAGGGAGAGTGGAAAGGCGATTATTTGGGTAGGGGTAAGTACAGGTAGACAGATTGAGAAACAGAATTGTCAGGTCTAATCTCCAATAATTTTAATGAGTCAAGAGTCCATAGTCAAGAAGAGGTGTTGTGCGAATTGCAACTGCATTTCATTGAGAAGTCAGTGACCGTGACCATGGTGACCTTGAGAGTTAAATTCACAACCACTCCAGACCACACCAACAACTAATCCTAGAACTATAGAGGCCGAACGAACCATAGTTCTAGGAGTAACCAACAGCCATGACAACGAACAACAAGCAGACAAGTTACTACAACCACGGCAACAACGTTAGTTTTTTACTTCCATTACTTCCATTCCATAAAAATATTTGTTTTACCTGATGGAACGTCATCTTTCCGAGCTGATTCTGCACTGAAAATCACCCATGACAGAAGTAACACCAAGCAATGAGAAATCCTTACGTTGGAAAACATACTTTCGGTGGGCAAGAAGATAAACACACTGTTTACGGAAGTACAGTTCTAACTGACTAGGCTAGGAAAGTACACGTAGGGTTAGCATTGTATTGTTGTTTCTGTGTACCCAACACATGGCACAAAAAGGTCAAGGGTCATCACAAAACTTCTGAAAAATAATGTCGATGAGGGCGGTATACTATCACGCCGTAAAAACCAAACTGACACTCGGCATTCTTTTCGGGTGTGTTTCCCCGCTTATACATCCCACTGCTACATCCCCCACACAAGAAGCTTCAGAGTTTCGCAACCATTCCCTCCCACGACTCTTTAAAAAGGGGGGGGGGAACCTGAATGTTATAAAACACCTGCCCCTCTCTCCAATGATTATTTCAAAAAGGGAAAGAAAACATAAATTCAATTTAAGGTACTAGTTATTATAACGCCCCTCTAAGGATTATTTCAAAAAGGAAAAGAAAGCCCGAATTTCATAAATCTTGTCCGCCATTTTGGGAGCCAATTGTTCAGAAAGGAATGACTCCCAAAAACAATTTATTGATAATAAACGCAACTTTTGATCAAGTAATAATTTTGATAGTTTTTTTTCTAACTTTTTAGGCATAATTATTTCCTCCGATTTATGAAAACAAAAACTGCTTGACCAGGTACAAACAAAGTGTTTGAACTCTGTTTGGAACTTTGATTGCAACCTACCCATACAAAACCATTTGAGACGGTGTCGCATGCAATGATGTCCTCTATGCAATACTATCCGGAGGACATTATTCCCGATGCAATAATATCCGCCGGACGGTTTTGCAAATATGCAATCGTGCCCGCCCGGACGCTACTGCGTAATGCAATTGTGTCCACCCGGACACATTTGCATATGCAGTTGTGTCCGCCCCGTACAAAATCGTCCTTGCAATAAATTAAACGCCTTTGGTCGACGGAACACGTTCGCCATTTTTGTTTACAAGCTATAAAGTGCATGTCATGAACGACATGGGAAATGTCCGGCCGTTGGGTATTTTTGCTGAAATCACGTAAATATTCATGCTGTAGGTTCAGTGCATGCACGCTCGCTTATACGCGCGCACATGTTCAGCTGTACATGAACAAGTGTCCACATGTACAGTCATCTACCGGACGGTTTTTGCACAGCCCCGGACACGATTGCATATGCAAAAGTGTCCGGAGCGGACGGTATTGCATGCCGGACACAATTGCATCTGACAACGGCACAATGCCAGTATTTCTTCTTCTTTTTTGCTGTGGACCTTTATCGTACATACTATAGGCCTACACCGTCAGACCACACGCCTGCGGTTGTAGCCTATTCAATTGTAAGGGAAGGTTTGTAAAGAAATTCACCAATAGGGATTCGAACCCATTAGTGGCCTGGTTACAGGCATGAATGCTCACTTGAACTCTGTTATATAACTCTAATGGGTTGACCTATACACATCAGCACGAAAAGAGAAAGAAACTGAAAACAGGTGAAACTGAGGAATGTGACCTCTTGAATATTTTCTTTGTTATGCAAATCAGGCGATCTGGGCACGGGTTTCGAAGCCCTCGTTGTGGTCGACACAGCCTGGCCATTACTGGACGTGTCGCGCTGGAGGGAGGGATAGCCGTATCTCGATCGGCTCAACTTAGGGTATTGGACTCGTGGCGTTTTCTGATGAACTTTACTCGCAAATTTGTCGAAATTCTCACCATTTTAAGTCGTGTGCATTCAGAATTATTTCGTCAAACTGTTGCACGTTTAAAATGGCGATATTCTTAAAGGCTCTGCCATGTTTTTTGAGTATAACTCTCAGCCGACAACAACACAAGATGTATGAACCTTTGTTCATTTTGTCACATGGCTGGACAGAAGTCAACTAAAAACTGTAGTGTTCAACACACATTACACTGTTAAGCAAGTTCACCAACATAGCATGAATTCCACGAAATTCTCTAGTTCTGACTTAAGCTAAATGAACTTCGGTGTTTGAGGTCGGGAGGCTGTTTGAAAGCTCCTCCCGGGTCGCCATGGAGGGTAGTGTAAAACTCCATGACCCAAGCCGACTGAACACATCCAGCCACCGGCATCTCCTTCACAGGTAAGGCGTGGCAAGATACCTAAGATTGGTGTCTCAGACCTATTATGGCTAAACCTCGTTTTCTTAGTATTATACAAATGAATTTTAGTCCATAAAAACAAGTTATGTACACTATTTGGCCACTGACTGACGCGAGTCTTTGTTGGATACAGTGGTGGGTGTGGTGGGAGGGGTGGGTTGGGGGGGGGGGGCTTGGACAGAGATCAAACAAAGATAAAACACAAAGGATAACATTTTTTTTTTTTTGCTTTCTCTGTCCTTTTTTCTTGTTCTTGCTGTACCTGAACTTTGCTAGTACTATTTATTTGTTATTATAATTTATTTAATTATCCTTTTTTTTGAGTGACTATGATGCCATCATGGAACGTCATCATGAAACTTGAGTGAACAAAAAACTTTTTCAAAGGAATTAAATGATTGTGAGGGAATAATATTTAAAGCGAGCGAAGAAGTACTCCAAAGTAACAAAATAATTTCATGGAGCAAAATAATTTTTTAGTGAATGAAATTTAATATTTCAAAGAAATGAAACAGTATTTCAAGGGAAAAAAAAATTGTCCCTAATTAAATTGGTTTACCTGTTCCTGTGGTCCATTTCAACGCAATCAAAGACTTAAAGTGTTCACTAAACTATTCTCTTTTTTTACTTGAATTTTAGAACTGATTGAGGCCGAGAGTGACTGAGAGCGAGGAAGCCAGTAGCCAGCAGCCGGCAGCCGGTAGGCGGCAGGCGGCAGCCAGCAGCCAGTAGCCAGCAGCCAGTAGCCAGCAGCCGGTAGGCGGCAGGCGGCAGGCAGCAGGCGGCAGGCAGCAGGCAGTAGCCAGCAGCCAATAGCCAGCAGCCAGTAGCCAGCAGCCAGTAGCCGGCAGGCGGCAGGCAGCAGGCGGTAGGCAGCAGGCGGCCGGCGGCAGGCAGCAGGCAGCAGCCGGTAGCCAGTAGCCAGCAGACAGCTACCATCCAGCCAAACTTCAAGAGGCACTAATTCATGAGTTGCAGCAAGAGGGAGGCCTCATGTGACAGGTAAAAAGGATTCCTAATTGGTCAACTTGAATTTTGTAACTATTTTTTTGTACATCTTTTCCAAACTCTTGCAGTCACATGATCTTGTATTTCACCGACTCTAATTGAGCAAAGAAACAAATACAAGACCCATCAGAATGATTGACGGTCTCTTTTGTTGTCAGGAATGCATCTTTAAATTGGTTATTAAAAAAACAATACTGACCCCCCCTCCCCAAATTTAACTGTTTTCAAGTGAATAGAAAAAAAGGGGACCTAACAATGTAACATAATGATTTCAATGTCGAGTGAATAAAAAAAAGTATTTAGAGGAAACAAAATAAATTTAATAACATGTTTTTTAATTATATTATTTTCCCCTTGTTACCAGATGGGTGTTATGATCTATGGATATGTGGTTTGTGGACGTTCTCATTGGAGTCCTCGCTGGAGTCATCGCCGGATTCAGGTAAGGAGAACTTGGCACCATCCGACCTCCACTTTTTAAATCGCGATTTAATTCCTTGATAATGCTGCCCTTTATCCTTGGAGGCCTTAATTGCCTTCTTATCTGTTAGAGGGCAGCAAAACTAATCTAGTACAACCTCAACATTTTAAGTCCACTTTTGCAATTTAATTCTTTGATAAATGCTGCCCTTAATCTTTAAAAGCCTTAATTGCTTTTTATATCTCAAAGGGCAGCAAACGCAATCTAGTAAGAATTATGGAGACCCTATTATGTACTTTAAAAAGAAAAATGGCGGGCTTTTGAAAACAAATTAATTAGGTTGAAGTACTTTTCACTTGATTGATATACATTCTTTTAAAATGAATGCACATAAACTTTCCCTTAGGAGTTTTGATGGTTCTCAAAAGAAAATAAAAGATCATTCTCAAAGAAAAACAATTTTAAAAGAAAAAATTCTGATAAATCATTATAAGTGGAGGTCGGATAACGCAAGTTGTCATAAATCAAGATCAAGATCAAGACGAAGACTTCGAAGTGTAAGAGGAGAGCTAACCCGTTCTCTTGCAGAGTCCAACCCCTCGTACCGTCCCTTCCCCCAAAATGCTCTACGATCTTGTTGATGTTGTCCTTGCTTGTGCAACTTTCAAGGTGGCTTTATACTTTCTTGGCATTTTCTTGAGCTGCATATTGGTCGTAGCCAATTATGCTTTTTAGTTAGGAGACTAGTCTTACTGGAAATTTCTGGGTGGGTTAATACTTCAAGTCATCAGTTGTCATGTTTATTTAAAATTGTCATGATTTAATATTTCAAACTCTGTAAAAAATAGGTGCGAACCAAATCGTACTAAAACTTAATATTAAGATTAATTTTAAATGATTATAGGAATAAAAAGGAAATTACATTTTCTTGAAAAAGATCTTTTTTTTTATAAATTTAAAAAGTACACCATGTACTTGAGTCCCCTTTGCTCCATTAGTGCTTTGCACAGAACCTTAACCCACCATAAGTTATTTAGGAGTGATCATTATGCAGTCCAATGTTCCAGTTAGATCACCAATTAATTTAATGATTAATGTTTGATTTAGGAGTTAGTAAATATATTATTTAGACCTGCTAAATGAAAATTTACACTCCTAATATCAGCATTCATCAAGTATATTATGTAGACATCTTCAAACAAACAAAAATTATGTTAAAATAAAATACAAATATTAATGGTTTTTTTGTTAAGTAGTTTAGTGAATGCTCAATGTCTAATTTAGGAATAGTAAATAATATAATTTATACATCAGCTGATGATAAATGTCTGGTTTAGGAATAGTAAATAATATCATTTATACATCAGCTAAATGGATTATTTGCATACTCCTAATATCAGCATTACATCATCAGTCCTAACAAAAAAAACATTTTAAGCTCTAAAAAAAATTATAATCGTAAATTAATAAACAAAATATAGGTGTAGTGCCTGCTCATTTAGATCAAAGTTCAAACAAAAAATTGGAAGACAGAAATTAAATTTTTTAAAGGATAGACCAGAAATTTTCGAGCGCTGCGAAAAATCAGGACAAGCCCTGAAGCCGGCGACATAGGAACGAGTAGACTTGATGACAAGTCGTTAGCGCTGCCCAAAACACACATTCTTCTGTTCATGCAACAGTCCAATGCGATTATCGTTCATGCAACGGTCGTAGGTGCGCTTGGCCGCCGGCAGCTCACACACACATACTGCGATCAAGGGTGTGTGTGTACCGTACCCCCGTAACTGCACTGTGCTTAACAACTATCAACTTGATTTCAAGACTAAAGATAGAGCCAAGACTGCTTATGGTCATCCATTCATGGAGAAAAGACATCAGTTGTGCCGTTAGGTAAGTATGATGGTAAAACAGTAAGGCCTAGTGATAAGACTAACTCTCTATCTTTCAGCAGGTTGACTGGAGACAGGTTAAGTATAAGGTCTGGATAACTTTCCGTATGGCGCCACCACTTTTTTACTCAATTTTACAAAAAGGGATATTATTATCATTAAGGTAAATTAGATACTATATTATTTCATATAGAATGAAACAGTGGTGGCGCCATACGGAAACTTTTCCTAAGGTCTGACTAGCATAGTACTTAGTCTTGTTTCAAGACGCTCAATCTCATTTTCTTGTGGTGATCGAAATAACTCGCCTAAGGACAGTTAAAACAAGATCCTTAACAAAATAAAAGATAATCTCTTGAACCAAACTAAGAACTATGCTGTCAACGGTAAAAGCGAAGAACTCACATCGATGTCCCTGAGTAACTGGAGGTCAATGAGGTCGGCGGTTTGCAGAGGTCACGTTCAACAGGTGATCAGGTATAAGTATCGGTAAGTGGAAAAGAGTCAACTCTTTTTCTCCCGGGATCCAAAATGTCTTATTTTCACTGATTTGAATTTTTTTGTTTATTTTCACAGATTTGAGACCTGACGCCAAGTCTTTGCAGCACAGGTTAAGTATTGGGCGAAGAGTGAGGGCAAGTGTGAAAGAAAAATTTCTTGCTTATAGTTTCTAACTTTCTCTGTTTGTTTGTGTTTATTTTCACAGATTTGGGACCTGAGATCAAGTGAGTTCAATAAAGTGTTTGCAGCACAGGTTAAGTATCAGGCGAAGTATTAGGTAAAGTTTGAGAGCAAGTGTGAAAGAAAAGTTTCTTACTTTTAACTCTTAACTTTTCCCTTCACGGGCCAGCTGTTACCTTGATTGTTTGCTAAAGTGGATGTTGTGGCAAACAGATGTCAGCTCTGGGACACTGTAGATGACATCAATTTGGTAAAGTATTAGGGTTTCTACAGGTTATGTGTAGGGTGAGCCTGATTTTGGCTAATTGATGTGACCCCAAAAATTTTAACCTTCAAGCAACGAAAGTCTTCCCAAAACCAAGATCATGTTTTCATCTTGAAGATGAGGTAGTTTGTTTGCTGAAGTTTTCACTGTGTGCTAAAGTGATGCCAACAGGGATTGGCTTCACAAAACGAAATTGGTTATGTATCGGGTTCAGCTACTGATGAGAAAACTTCCTACTAAACCGGACAACTCCATCAAGAAGTTTTAAAGATCACAAACAAACCTACTTAAGTTTGTTGATTACTTTGGAGCAAAAATACAAAAGAAATGCCCAAGAAAACAAATTCTTGTTTGAACCTTTCAGTATTTATAACCAGCAATCAAAATACTAGTCTCATTTTGAGATTCTGCAACAAAAAGCGTGAATGACCAGCCAATCGTCGGGGTAAAAGCAATTGATAAACCCATAACCTTTTACAAATTTCAATCTTTCTTGCAATCATTAAGACTGTGTCTGAATGTCTACTAATTTTTTGTCCTCAGTTTTGAGCAGTCTCTTGTGGAGTGGTGATGAATACAACCCAGACCTGTTTAATGGATGAACATCGTTGGAGCAGACAGGGAGTGATGACTACAAATGAACCTGTTTGGATGAGCATCGCTAGAAGTCAGCTACAGGGAGTTAACAACATCTTGTGCTGAGTTTGAAATAAATTATTTTGAAACTTTTGTGTGGAGAGAAGCTTAATCTAATCAGAATAACCATGTTTTGAAGGTTTCTAATAATCGATTTGAAAGCTTCATTTCAATCCTTTGCAATAAACACATCGTTATAACGAACCTGGGGAAACTTCATTAAAGTATGAGGTCTAAGATTGTCAGAAGAGTTTTCTCAAAAGAAAGAAACTTCAACTAAACCTGGAATGTTGAGTCTTGCTGTGTGTGCATGTTCAATGAGTTGAAGAAACTATTGGACCTTGGGGAGATTTTAACTACTTTCTGATAATAGATGTTAAATTTGCATCTGGGATAAAGATTATTAGTTTTGTTTTTTACCCATACACCGATGTGTCTTAGCACTGTATAGGCCTACTGGGTACTTTCTCAAGTCCTATGAGGGTCGTGGGTTCGAATCCCACCTGAGTAACATGCCTGGACTCTGGGAAAGTACCGAGTATACAGTGCTAACACACATCGGTGTATGGGTAAAAACCAAAATTATTATTTTCTAATACTTGTAGAAAGAGTTTATCAAAACTGTATATTTTCATCTTAAGGTTGTGAAGATGACTTTGTAGAAGGCCTCTACGCTACTTGGACGGTGTACCACCTGAGCTGAAGAAAGACTGTGTCCAGTCTAGCCAACTGACTCTCTACTACAACTCATGAGAGTCAAACCAGCCCTTTTTGGACTGGTGCAAAGAGTCGACAACAAACTACTTGGTAAGTTTGAACAATATTAATTTGGGTTTTTACCCATACACCGATGTGTGTTAGCACTGTATACTCGGTACTTTCCCGAGTCCTGTGAAAAAATATCACAGGCATTTTTACTCGGCTGGGATTCGAACCCACGACCTTTGCAATTCTAGACCAGTGTCTTACCAACTAGACTACCGAAGTTGCCCGGCAGCTAGAGGCAGTTCGGATCCTATGTTTGAACAAACTTATTCTAAAACCATTTTTATAGGATCTGGGTTTTTTTTGTAGGACACAAAACACAATGTCCAAAGATTTACATCAAACAGTTAGAAGATGTTGATGGAAGAAAGCTTTCCTTAAAATATTACTTGCTGAGGTGCTGTATTTTTTTTTTTAAATGAGTACAAAAAGTCACGAAAATAATTTTTGTCTCAGGAGACAAAAATTATATGACCATGTAAAACATAATTTCGTGACAATTTTACCCATTTAAAAAAATAACCTACAGCACCTTAGTAGGTAATACTTTAAGGGCAGCTTTCTATTATCATTCTTCAAACCGTGTACATTTAATGTAAATCTGTTGACATTGTGTTTTGTGTTACAAAAAGTACCAAAATCCTAGAGGGTTCCATCCCACAAATTTGTCAAATGAGTGGCTGCTTGATGGTTTCAATTCGGTGTTGAAGGAATAAATTTATTCCCATCCTTTTGAGCTTTTAATAAACACGTCGTACAAGTATACTGTTGGAACACTTCATTATAATAGGAGGTGAAGTTTGTCAGGAAAGATTTTCGAAAGCACAGATAATTCAACAAAACCTGGAGTGTTCAATAAGTTGAAGAACTGATTCGAGCTTGAGGAGAATTTCCTTTGCAAGCATTTAGAAGTATAGTCCTCAAAACAACTAATATTTGTGTTGAAGTAGTTTATAAAAATTAATATTAGAAAAAATGTTCTACCACAGATTGAGATGATGACCTGCACACAACATTGAGGCTAATCAACACTCATTGGACTGAGTGCAACCAGCTGAAGAGGACTGTACCAGTTGAAGCTCCTTGACTCTATGCTACAAGTTTAAACGCTCAAGGGACATTAATTTTGGGCTATGGCCATTGATGGCCTACCAATGCTTTATGAACTCGGTGTCGCCATCTGAAGAAGAACTGTATAAAGTCTAGCTCCCTGACTCTATACTACAAGTTTAAACACGCTCAAGGGACATTAATTTGAGGCTATGGCCAACCAACGCTTTTTGAACTTGGTGTCATCATCTGAAGAAGAACTGTATCATAGCTCCCTGACTCTATGCTACAATGAGTTCAACTGTATCAAGTTTAGCTACCTGACTCTATGCTATGTGTCCACGAATGTTGTGATGATAATAACCACAACTTTTTGAACTAATCAGCTGAAGATCTGCATCAAAGACTATATGATAAAATAAGATGTTTAACTGTTTTCTGAACTATCACTTCTCAAATGGAGATTATACACATGGTTATACCTGCAAGTTTACTAGTCGTAGTTACTTCTTATTTTCACACCATGCAAATCTTCAATGCTTTTTGGACTGTCACCAACTGAAGAAAGACTGTGTCAAGTGATCTCTACATGTTTGAACTGAAACAAGCTGGACCATGAGGGCGCCTTACTGTATGATGTCAACACTCAAGGGGATCGGACCAATGATGTCATACCTGAATGTGTGGCTGTGGCTATGGCTGCAGTTGTTGTTATGGGAGTCACATTGGTTTAAGAATTATTAACTCTAAAGATGGAACAGCTTTTGAAAAGAAAAAAACAAATAGCTTAATCAGGTAACCAACAATGTTGGAATCCAAGCGCAATTATGAGACCTGAACTTGGTGTTTTTGTGGTTTTTTACCCAAAACGTTCGACTACAAAATGATTAAAAATGCCAAGAAAAGACAAAACTTGATTGCAGGGAAGATTAAAACAAAATTAATTTCTATTTAAACAAAACTCAAGTTACCAAAGTTCTTTGACATGTTCAACATCATGGCAAGAAAAGCTCAGCTTAAGTCATTTTGTTATAATGGTAAACTGTTTGTGATGAAGGAAGAAAACCTTTTGACAAAACTGCAATGTTATTATGTACAACTATCTTAGTGTATTTTGAGATAATAATTTCATTTTGTGAGATGATCAATAAGGTTTTCTAGGCCCTTCATATTATCCTAGTAAAGTAAACTTTATAGTAACTATTATATTTCAAAGATGTGTCGGAAATTTCAAAGTGTATAATAATTTGAGCGCAAAGTAGACGAAGCATGTTCTATATCGAAGAATGTGAGCAGGAATGTATTGCAATGCGAACTTTAGGTAAACCTACACTATGTAACAAGATGCTTCAATATTACTTTAATTTGTGTCATAATTTAAAAATGGTGTCTGCTCTATGTTCTGACACCTCTATGCTCTGACACCCCTCCATTGTTCCGATTAAGCCTCGTGCTGTACATGCATAGGGAGGTGGTTGGGTTAGGATTAGAAAATAGTATGGGGTGAGGGACATGCTGGTGTCAGAAAGTAGGGGTGTTGGAACATAGTGTGTACCTATATGCAATTAATTAGCACACCTGTTGTAAAATGTAGCAAGCTCTAAATAAAAGTTGATTATTATTATGTTATGTAAACTCAAGTATAATTATGTCTGAGCCAATTCTGATGTTTAAATCACAGGACCTAGGTTTATAAAGCAAGCAAAACATTTTGCCTTGCAATCAATTTTAACAATAGTCAATACATGGTAATTTTTGGTTAGCGAAAGGTTGCTGTTGGTTTAAAACTTTGTTTCAGTGAAGTTCTAGAATTTTGGCAGTGGAACACTGTCGCTGCACACAATGAAGTTTGTACTTATTGCATCATCTTATTGCTTAGCGTACTTTGAATGTTATTATTAAAATAATTTTTTTAATTAAAGTATGGTTTTATTATGTGAGAAAAATTAAGAAATGTAAAGACGGGTGTCAAATAGAAGAATAAAATGACGAGCACCCTACCCATGTGTTTAATGGGGCAATGGCCTACTGAAATCTTTGTTTGTTGTTATGAACACATTATTTTTTATGAAGATATCATTCAGATAATGGTGATCTTACTGGGGGGGGGGTTATAAAGAACCTTTTAGGGTGGTAATTATCAAAATAATTGTAAATGTTTCAAGCTGACGAAGTCCGTCCCGCTATACAATACAAGTTTGCCAAAGAAGTAGCCCCCCCCCCCCCGCCCTATAGTTTACTAGACTGCGCCGGGGGGGGGGGGTAATAAATAAGGCTTGTTATTTGTATAGATAATGTTTATATTCTTATTATGTCGTCTTATAGAAAACTTCCCACAAGGGGAAGAGTGATTGGTCAGAAGTTTCGCGGGCGCCGCCCAGAGCTTGACCTCTGTAAAAACAAGTCACAAGAGGGCGCCCCATTATGCGCCGTTAGAAAATCCACTACGGTACGGTGCTTTGATGATGATAGATCATGGATAGGGCTTTAGACTGAGGGTGTGGCAGGAGATTCTGTTCCCCCGGAGATTCGCCCCCCCCCCCCCCCCCCCATAATTGCGAATTATGTACAAACAACTTCTGATAGCACCCTCTTTTTAATCCTCCTCCTCGGCCTACGTTAATGTTCTATGAGGGGACCGAATCTGCGGCGCCGACAGAATTCCCTGGGACAGGGGCACTTCCGGCGCGCTTGACGCTTGTTGTTGTATCCAACTTTCAACACAGTTTATTTTTAAAAAAAAAGCAATTAAAAACTTACAAAGGGATATTTTGATGTTGTCTTCCTACCCACCCTAGCGGAAACCAATTCTCCCGGTTCTCTGGAGAAACTGTTTCTAGTGTGGTAGCACTACCCTCTTTTTATGACAGAAACTGACTGCTAACTTCAACTCTTGATCGCTGCAAAAAAAACAAAAAAAAGTCACAAGAGGGCGCCCTAATTATGGGCCGTTAGAAAATCCACCAAGTGCTAGCATGCTGTGATGATAGGTCGAGGGGTGTCAGTGGCGCGCGCTTGTACCAAACCTTTAACCATGGAGGTTCTACCTCCATGCTTCAACTTCACAGTTTCTTAAATTAAAAAACTTACAAAGGGATGTTTGCAGGTTGTCACCCTACCCACCTGAGCAGGAACAATCCTCCCGCGGCGCTGGAGAAAAATGTGTGGTAGATAGGCCACAGCTAGCAATACACCCTCTTATGATGAATAACTGACTGCTGAAATGTAGTGTTTTTATAATTATTAAAATCCGGAGACAATAAAAAGGCCGCACATTGTTAGGGGTTGCTCACTGGTACATAGTCATCTGCTGGCAGCTTTATTCAAAATCCAAAGAAAACCGATCCGCCTCTCTATAAAAATGGCTCCATGAGCCGGTCTCCTCACTGGCTTCATCCACCAAAATATTGGAATTGACTCTATCATTGTTTACCAATGTGCCAACTTTTAGAGACCAACACAGAATAAGGACGCAACACACAGACCGGCCCACCGTCTACAAACCCAGCTAAAATTCCATGAAGAGCTACAGATTGAAAATAAAATAGTTAGTAATTTATTTTGTATAAAATGTGCACAACTAGTTTAAATACCAGGAATGAAGACGATATTGATACTAATTATTTAAAAGATAAAATAATCCCACTAACTAAGTTATGCCTTTTTACATCCTTGCGTTTTGTATCAGTGCGACTACCGTTAAAGCACAATGGCGCCCTCTATCGGTTAACAAAGTCATTCAACAAAACTGTCTATCACCCCCGTAACAAAAATGCCCATGGGTGCACAAAATTGTGTTTGTTAAGGTTTTTGTGGCCTTTATCTAAAAGCATTCATTTCGTACTCCAAAATAGAAGCAGCAATCTATTCAGCTGATCTTAACATTAATTTTTGTGTAACTTGAACCATCACCGTAATCAAAATTTATTCAGTTTCTCCTAGTGTGGATTAAATAACTAATTTAAAAACAGTGTAAGAATAGTTTTTATGTTTAATTCAATTATTGCTTATAACATAGGGCTACCCTCCTCCCGCCTGATATCCATCTTTCATTCTTCAAACGACGCCCATTGGATCCCATATCCTCTATTTTTACACGCAACTAGGTTTCCACTAGAATCATGTGATAATCTTCTACTACAAAAAAGAGTAAGTGGGGGAAGACAGGTTGTTACGTAGTTGATACAACAGATCATATAAATGTTTTATTTGGGTGGGGGGGGGGGGGGGCTGAGGTCTCCCGGATTGTTGTAGTATTGACTTAGTGTCTACTCGGGAGCAGATTATAGTGCGCGCCAATAACCATTGTGGCTCAGAACTGGTGAGCCGTACGACAAGTTCACTATCGGTTTATGATACTCATATAGACCTAGAGACTTACTGAACCGTTAAACTCCTTTTGAATCTATGCAATATTGACGGCCAAGGGCACATCCAGACTCTACAATAAGCTCACGCTCTTGTTTTTTCTATAACATGGTTTTAAAAACTTGACAGTCAATATTGTGATCTGGTTTGGTAAAGATCTGCAATGCACAGATTGGTGATGAACACCAAAGGGGACCTTTCATCAGAACATCACGTTTTGCATAATGTTTTGGTCTGCATGCTTCTAAACATTAGAGATGGAAGGGATGGTTGATTATTTTACTCCAGTAAGCTAATTGACAGAAGCTGTGATTTGAGGGATGTCTAACGACGAAAGAGAGGTTGAAGTTCCAGTGGTAGCAGAAGAGCAAGCAGAACGCCGCGCGGAGGAACATGATAGCTCTGCATTGGAAAGGTACGGGGTGATTGAGTGTGAAACTGACGGGATGACTAATATTGATGGTAGTTGCTATTCTCTGCAAATATCGTGGCATCTTCTAGTATTGCAAGTAACGTGTCTGTTTGTAATTGTGTTAGAAAAAAACTCCCAGGTGCCTTTACAGACTCTGGCTGCAAATTTTCTTACGGCATTTTTTAGGTCCGGTGATCATGCATGCGGTTCAATTTTTTTATTTCTACGTATTTCAAAATTTGACTTATTTCACGTCCTTTTTTTGAAAGAGGATGAACGAATTCAAGATATATGAAAGCGAAGCTTTCAATGATGCCCAGGTATGAAGTGTGACGTCAGATGCTATATGCAGCACCAAGAATAATTCTAAGTGTACGCTTCTGAACCCGCTCTCAAGAACATCAACTTGTTTTGCAGTCAAACCAGCGTTCCATACTGGAACCATGGAGACTGGAACGGCGTACTCTAACAAGGACCTCACATGCCCCTTATAAATCTGTCAAAAGGTCAGCTGTGGAGAGATTAAACACCAATTTGTTGTCTTCTTCTTTTTATGTATTTTTTTATATTTTTTTATAGTTGATTATTGGATTAAGAAGGGCCCAAATAGGCACTTGTGCCCATTTTTTAATAAATAGTGTAACATAATAGCAGAGAAGGTAATTAAAAGTTGTTAGATAATGTTCTTATGGTGACCCTACGTTTTAGGTTATTGACATTCAAATAGCCATCAGTTCTAAAAAATTAAAAAAAAAATCCCTAGGCTTTTGAAGTATTAGGGTATTAATGGAAAAAATTTGCCAATCCCGAAAAATGAACATTAGTCAGCCACCAACAAACACTATTGGTACAAATTGCCCATGGTGTTATGGCCTTGAAAATCACTTTCACGCTGTAAACGGTCTTTGAACTCAGGTGAAGGCAGTGGCCATGGATGCTCTGGTTGACCGCCAAAACCAAGGAGGAAATAAACATACAACAACCGAGAGCTATTCTTCGTCACATGATGATGTCATGAGACCAGGGTCACCTGATAATAAACCGATTGTATCGCGCGGTGCCGTGTTTGCTCGCGTAAATTTGGAACTTGCGCGACAAAGCTAGAGCGCAGTATTTTGCTGACTTGCTTTCAGTAAAACCAATTTCTAGGTTGGTTCTTAATTAATTCATGTGACAATGCGCTAGAAAATGGACTGGAAAACAAATTCAAGTGAAATTTAGCCATCAGTAGCTTGCGCGCGCAAATGAAATATACGTATGCACTGCCAATTATCAACCTCGTTTGCATGGTTAGTAAATCGTCGAACACATAGCGCTAGGAATAGCTTGGCAAATTAAAAACACCCTTGGAATCGAGCTTGTTTTAAGGTCACGTAAGGGTCACCAGTCAGTTGTCTCTAAAACTGAGCTAAGGGTCCCGTGCGTGATTTGACGATGACACAGGCGGTGTGTGGTGTCTGACAAAATTCATCCCTGAATTATTTGACGTTCGTTGAGTTGATATGACAATGTAAAGAATTGATTTCTGTGACTGTTTCCGATAATAATGAGTAGCATAAACGAAGGTGAAAGCAAAGGAGGAAACAGTAAAAGGTAAGGGTTAATTTATGAATGCCAGCCTTCGGCCCCCTACTCGATCGACGTACCGTCGTACGGTCTTGCAGATTGGCCTTGGCCCTTGCCCTTGGTTTTACCTGTATCGTTATTCTTTTGGGTTTACAACTTTTTAAATGATATGAAATTGTTAAGCTGGCATGTTGTGTGTTGACTTTAGTTTGGGAGTTCATGGTAGTTAAAACACGAATATTTACACCACACTTTTCCACTATTAACACACTTTGTCATTACTTAATTTTAAAAAAAACTACACTACAGACTGCAAACAAAAGTGTGGACTGAGTCAGCTTTCTTCAAGTTCAAAGTTTCATTCATTCAACAACACAGCCATTCGTGTAAATCAAGTTCGGAGCGATTTCATTTCTATTTCATCATCATAATTATTTATTATTGAAAACAACACATGACGATTGATACAACTTGGACAAATATTAACCAGAATTAGAAAGAGCATCATTCTGAACATGAATAAAAGTAATTAAACGCAGATTCAAACGACATGCAGCAGTCACTCCAGTTCAAGCTCTCTCGAAAGGTACACACAGGGCCAGGCCACTTTTTTCGCCCTAAATTTAGCTTTGGTCACTTGAATAATTTGATAACTTCAATTTCCATTTTTATAAGCTTTCATCCCAGCATATGGAACCACAGTCAAGTAGGATTCACTTGGGATTAAGATTCTCGTTCATCTTTATCTGTTCATTGATTCTCTGACCAGAGGTACGTTCATTCCAACTACCTTCAACCTACATTCTCAAACAGCCGTAACAATGTTCCTCTCCCCTTTTTCCATTTTAGGCTGACGCTGTGGTTAAAAAAAGAAACAGACATGCAACGAGCCGGCATGAATGAAAAATCACCGCTCCTAAGGTATCGATTGGACAGCCAAGATCACAGTGTCGAGGTACCGGACAATGATGGCAACCATGAAGTTCATGGCGCTGGATCTACCCGTCATCTAACGACATTCTTCGGCGTTTTTGTGCCATGTGTGCTGTCTATGTTCAGCGTAATCTTGTTTTTGAGAGTCGGTAAGTGGCATGTCTTAGTATTTTTTAGGAATAAAACATCTGTCCCCTTATAAATGTTGGAGTATTAGTTTGGTAGTCAAAACATTTACAATTCTGATAGCAACAAGAATTAAGAAATATTACCAGTTGGTTTTTATTTTTTAGAGTGAACATTTTTTATTTTTTGTTTTTTATTTTTTTAAATTTCATTTACCCTTCACTATGTGTGATAAACACCTGTAGCTTACTCAGTCCGTCTTTGGCTGAAAAAAAAAATCCCAATACCTGGATGGGGTTCCATGGTTTGCCCTTTCAGTGACTAGCCAGCAGGACAAGGGCCTAACTTCATGGCTCTTCTTATACTGTAAGCAAAGAAATCAGGGAATTCCACGCTTACATGAAAGCATATTTCACAGGTTAGCAGTGAATGTTTGATTTGACTTGCGTTCTCCATGTTCTTCGCTGACATAGCTAGCGCAGAAATTTGGCAACTGCCCTGTAAGCAAAGATTGGTGATCGTAAGCACAGAGTTTGACAGTAAGCAAAGCCATGAAATTGGGCGCAGCTGGCTTGTCATTTTGCTACTCCATCAGCTTTATAGTTCATAATTCCTATTAGCGAGACTTTAAAATAACAGCGAGACTTCAAGACTTCATAATAGCGAGACTTCAAAATTCTTATGTCTGTCTCTCTCAGGTTACGCTATCGGTGAGAGCGGCTTGTTACAGTCTCTGGGTATGTTTGCTTTGGGTTATTTCATCGTCTTGCTCACTGTTCTCTCCATCTGTGCCATTTCCACCAATGGAGCCATCGAAGGAGGAGGAGCATACTGTATCCTTTAAGGCACTGAAGATTTCTCAGAATTTGTCTTGAATTCTCCTTAACAAGTCTTTATATGTTCTTGAGGAAGTAAAGCACTTCACCAAAGGGAGAAAGAAACAACACATAATTATTATCTGTGTCCAAACCTGTAGTTTTGTATTTCAGTGCACATACAGTGTAGTTTCCCAAAGGGATGTTTCTGTGAATTGCAACTCAGGTTCACTACACTACACTGTGTAGTGTAGAAAAAATGAGTTCCGACCCTTTGGGAAACTTTCAATAGTTTGCAAGAGGGAATTTCCTGTCATTGGAGTCGAGAACAGGGACCCAATTTTGTAGTGCTATTTTGGGCTAAGAATTCACATGCACCGATTCTGATTGGTATCCTGCTAATTGTTGCTAAGCACAGAACTTGTAAACAAAGTTGTCTGCAAGCAGCTGTATGTAATTGGGCCCAGATTGTGAACAATGACGCCTGTATCACATGATGATGTACACAATACCATGATCCTGATCGACCTTTGACCCAATCACCACTACTGGTACAAAGATTAGAGATCAGAGTTTGTTCTCTGAGCTAGCCGCTACCAAAGTCTGTCCTACTTGAGATAATTTTTATCGATTGGTCATAAATTATCATGTAAACAATTGTTCAACAGGTACCAGTCTGAAAATTTGGTATTTAGTTGTTAAGGATTAAGACAGAATGCAAGACCCTTTATGCAACCTGTATTTAAAAGACCTGTTTGATTCAGACATTGTAGGCCTATTGTTTGTTTTCAAGTGATTATTGTTGTCCATGAACTCAAAATTCACATTGTTATCTGGGGTCATAGGCTTATGTTGATAAAAACCTTAAAAAACAAATAAAATGAATATGACACACAATGGCTTCCAATCAAACCCACATTGACCCACTTTCTAACCCACATTGACCCACTTTCTAACCTTTCATGCATTGCCAAACATTTCTTGCTGAAGTAAGATAAAAAAGGGAACAATTCAATTTAATGTAAAAATCTTCCTTGAAACTGTTTCCTTGTATTTTGAACAGCCATAGAAATATATCAGGGGAAAAACAATTTTTATGGAATTAATTTTACGTTCCAATTTATTGTAAATCCTGAAATAAGATACATTTAAAAAAGGTCAACTGTGTTTTTGTTTTTTTAACACAGATTCTTTTCTTCAGTTATTGCCAGTATCTAAACCCGTCCCTAAAAATAAAAGTTCAGATGCATATTTTTTTGGTGGAAATTATTTCTTTGTAACGAAAATTGACCTTAATTTGAGTTCATCAGTTATGATCAGCAGAGCTTTAGGACCAGAATTCGGAGGAAGTATTGGAGTCATGTTCTTCATCGCTAACGTATTCTCCTCAGCGCTTTATTGCATCGGCTTTGTAGAGGCTATTATGGATAACTTTGGAATTGGAGGTAAGATTTTAGGTCAGAAGTTTCTGCAAAGCTAACTGGAAAAATAGTAATTATTAATTATAAATTGGGATGATGTCCTGATTTCTTAAGGATGTGGCTACCTGATTGTCAGACTGCATCAAGCTTGGATCTTAATTCAAGTGTCATGGCAACCCACAATCTGTTTGATTAGAATACCAGTCAACTAGAATCTGGTGCTCTAGACTGGTCATCATGGAGACTTCGAGTTTCAGATTATTTTGTCTGGTACCCTGTATTTGCTTCTAAACCAAAGACTTTGATTTACGTTGATTTTGTTTTCACAGGAGCACTTCTCGTTGACAGACAGAGCGGACTTCCTATCGACCTTTGGTGGCCATTTTTGTACTCCTCTATCGTCCTCTTCTTCTGTCTCAGCGTCTGCCTCATCGGAGCCGGGATGTTTGCCCGTACCTCCTTCCTCATCTTCTTGGTTGTCATGGCAACACTCGTAACGGTGATTGTGAGTTTCTTCACCAAGCCAGCAGGGGATATGCCGATCCCGCACAACAATCCAATTCATAATGTGACGTCTAACGCTTCGTATACCGGCTTCAAATGGACTACGCTACAGAGCAATCTGTACGGTGAGTATGCCAATACTTTAAGGATTTAAATGCGACACCACTAGTCTCGGTTTATAGATCTTATGGTACATGACGTCGTCAGAGTCGAGAGTAATGTATTGAGAGAGTTGCGACAAAGAGGGACCAGTTTTCTTCGATGATGTGGTTGCTGGAGGCCATTTTGGAACCAGATGCTGCACAACCACATTGGCAGACTAGTATGGCACCTTGTATACGCCAATGTGTTTTTTGGACACAAAGTGACTTCTAATTGCAAGTTCCCATAACTCTCTCAATCTGGCTTTGGATATTGTTTGTGGAGGGTGCCAACTCAGATTACCATCTCATATAAACATTTCACTTTCTCTTTCAATTTCCGCAGAGGACAATATTCCTGACTATACGACAGGCAAGGATGTGAATTTCCTTGTAGTGTTCGCCGTGTTGTTCAATGGATGCACAGGAATCATGGCTGGAGCCAATATGTCGGGTCAGTAAAGCCGATTGTGCCCCTGATAGTTTTGAAAAAGTTAGGGTTAAGTTTTTTTTGTCCTGATTTTACAGATGCTTCTGTCATGTCTGTAGATGTTTGACCAGCTGGGAGGCCAATTTCATGAAGCCTGTAAACACAAATACTTGCTAAGCACAGAATAGTACTGCTGAGCAGAAACTCTTTACCAGCCAAAATTACATTAAGTTTGCATTGTTGTGGCTTATTTTTTGCTTAGCCCTTATGAAATTGGGCCCAGGTCTTACCCCTGGAGTGCGTTGTGGTGTTGCACGTCCATTCAGTCCAGGGTATTGGACTCAAGTTCTGATCGCTTATTTATCAGAAAATGAGTTCATGTTTCTCAAATATATTAGGGTTGTTGTCTGTTCTTGTATGCTGCAGTTGACTGTCAGAGATGTAGTTAGTACCTTGTTTGAGTGGATTTAGCTAAAATGGCTGGACGGTTTTTGCCATTTTTTCAACAAGTTGACACTCAGCTGGAACTTTAACTAGTGATTTTAATACATTATTATCATAATTATGTTGACAAAAAAAATCAGCATTTTGTTGACAAAAAATCTGTTGAAATGTTTGTAGGTGAGTTGAAGAACCCAGGTAGATCGATTCCCAGGGGCACTCTAGGAGCTTGTCTCTTTACTGGATTGATTTACGCCTTAGTAGCGTTCCTCGTTAGCGCAACCTGCTCAAGGTAAGACTAAGATTCGCCCATCTCTAGATTTTTCTTGTTGTTCTTGTTGTTTTGCTTTTTATGACAGTAGTTCATTCTGATTGAAATGTTTAAGGTATCGTAAAGAATTGGTAAGGATAAACAACATAATTGCTTAATTTCAATCTGAAAGCCTACTTAGTTTGAAGTTCCTACCACAACAAAATAATAATAATAATTTTCCTATACATATAAAAAAAGTCATATATTTGAGAAAACTAGGTGAAAACCCGACTAAAAAAAACGCAACAGCTGATTTTGGTTGTTACAACCGAAACTAAGTTTCCTTGCTTAAAATTCTGCATGGTGTTTCACTATTTTTTGGAAAGAAAGTTTGTTGGCTAAAGTTGTCATCTAAATTCCCCTTCTCAACTCTTGTTCATATTCAGAGAACTTCTGCAGAATTCTTACGGCTTTCTGCAGCAGATTAATATCTTTCCACCGGGTGTGGTTGTCGGAATCCTAGTAGTCTCTTTATCAGCCGCTCTTACAACTCTCATTGGAGCATCTCGAGTCCTCCAAGCCATCGCTAAGGATGCTGTATTCGGTAAGTTCCTTAAAGACACTGGACACTATTAGTAATTGTCAAAGACCAGTCTTCTCACTTGGTGTATCTCAAATTATGCATTTTGGGATATTTGTTGACAGCTGCTCAGCAAGAGGATTTGGTGTTAATAACAACTTCCTTTGAGTTGACTAAAACATAATATTTACAGGTTCCATATGGTGGAACAACTGTGTAAAAGTTGGGGGTCGGCCTATCGGTATCTTTCCTTGCCTTCCACCTCTAGGACCCTGGTTCGAATCTTACCGGGGGCACTATGTGGATTGAGTTTTCAATCTCTACCTGACTGCCTGGGTTTCCCCCTGGATTAGTCCTCCCACATCTGAAACAAACATCTAAAACTGAAAAAAAAAAATTGCTGTGATAAATTTTGTTAATGATTACTGATTAGTATTTGACAGTATGATCAATTAAAAAAAAAATTACCAACTATTTTCTTTTCTGACGTTCTCGTTTTTCAAGGTGTTATTCTTCTGCCAGTACACAAAGGGATCACAAAGGATGGTAATCCCATTGTTGCAGTTCTTGTCTCTTGGTTTCTTGTCCAGGTATATACAACCAATGCAAATATTGTTTTTAACAAATTAATAGTGTGAACTTATTTTTATATAACTTGTATATTTGGTATTGCCGTAACACCATGTATGTATCTACTTGCTTGGTAATTATGATTATAAACTCATCTGAAGATTACTTAAATAGTTACAAATATTTTGTGCTAATTTATCTTGCCAAAACAGCTTGTTCTATTGATGGGATCATTGAACACCATCGCTCCCTTGGTCACCATTTTCTTCTTGCTGTCATACACGGCCACCAACTTGGCTTGTATGGCCATGCATGTTGCATCAGCCCCGAACTTTAGGTAAAGTGGTTTGAGAAAAAATTGTATCTGATATTTTGACAAGTAAAAGTATAGTTATCTCTACTTAATTAGGTTTAGCATTAAGGGTTTATATACCCTTTATAGATAAAGTTTTTGGTCGTGGCATGAATCCCTACCCACTGTCAGGGCTCATTGTGAGGGAAGATGAATGTAGAGCGTAAACTAGGTCATAAACAGGCTTTAAACTACTGTGAATGAAGATGTATGTACATCCAAACCTAGATCCTAAACCAGAGCAAACCTAGACCCTAAACCAGTTCTGAAAACAAACCCAACACTAGAACCATCGTTCCAAAAAGTTCCTTGATGTTGACTGTTTTGCTTCTTCTTGCCCATGCCACCTTCTCCAGGCCGTCCTTCACGTACTTCTCATGGCACACATCGCTTCTTGGGATCGTGTGTTGTCTGGTCATGATGTTCCTCATCAATCCACTCTGGGCATCCATCAGCATCGTTGTCTTCATCCTCCTCTTTATCATCATCTCGTTCCGCATCAGTGAATCGGACTGGGGTTACATCACACAGGCGCTCATCTTTCATCAAGTGAGTGGATTTTTATATTAATTTTAGTTTGACCCTTACACCGATGAGTGTTAGCAGTGTATTGACCCCTTGTACGCACATCACACGCTCACCATTTTGAATAACCCACGGTGACATTGACCAGGTTATTCTGATGATGACGTGTGGTGAATTGGGTCAATACTCGGTACTTTCATCAGTCGCTCTGTGAACAAAATCACAGGCATATTACTTGTGTGGGATTGGAACCCACGACCTTTGCAGTTGTTCATGTCCAGTGTTCATGTTCAACTGTAGTGTCTTACCAACTAGTCCACTGAGATTGCCCGGTAGGTAGAGGCAGTCATCTGTGTCTTGAAATCAAATCGGTTTCTTAATCTGGAGGTCATTGGTTCTAGTCCTGTTGCAGTCAATTTTTCTTTGTTCAAACCCAAACTATCTGAAATCAATCAAGTCATAAACAAAGGACCATGGTAAACAACTCAAATTTGTTGGGTTAAAATATTTCCTTTTTCTTGTCGGCAGGTTCGTAAATATTTACTACGTCTTGACGTCAGAAAAGATCACGTCAAGTTCTGGCGCCCTCAGATGCTCCTACTAGTTGCGAATCCTCGTTCGTGCTGTGAACTCATCAGATTCGTCAACGACATGAAGAAGAGTGGATTGTATATTCTGGGTCACGTCAAACGAGGTCAGAAAAAGAATTAATTTATGAAATATTTTGCCATTTTGTGAAGCCTAATTAACTTTAAAAATATAAATTGTTATGAAGTTAAATGTTTTTGTTATTTAAGAGTGCGTTGTCCATGTTTCATGCTATGATTCAATGTATCTGGATATTTCAATATTGTTTGTTTTTACCCAATACTGTGGTGTGTATTAAGCCCTGTATACTCTTCTTACTTTTCTGAGCTCTGTGAAAAATCCAAAGGCATATCACTGGGTTGGGATTCAAACCCACGACCATTTTATTTCTGACTAACAAAACCACCAAGCTAGCCCAGTAGCTAGAGGCAGTTCAAATCCTATGTGTTGACTGCGGGTTCTGCAATGATCTAATAGGTGTTAGTTTTGCATCAGGGATATAAGCTGTTATACAATTTTGATTTAAGTTACAAAAGCTGTTAAGAAATTGTTTACAAATTGTTTGAACATTATTGTGATTTTTATTGTTGATACCATTTTAAACATTTTTTGTAAGCTACTTGAAAAGTGTTCAGAAACTATTTAGAAACTGTTTTGAAACTATTTTGAAACTTTTTAAAGACTATTCAAAAACTTTGTTGAAACTAATTTGAAATTCGTCAAAAACGGTTTATAAACATTTCCAAAACTATTTTGAAACTGTTCAGAAACTAGGTTGAACACTAAAGAATCCCTTGCCACATACTTTAGCTAGTTTTAAAGCACAGCACTCAAATTGGAATTTTTAATAGGTGGGCCATGTGGTGCTTTTCCTGGCTGGTCCAGAATTTTAACCTTTTTCTTTTTTCTATATTGGCTTGTTGTAAAGATTTTGCGCTGTTGTCGTCTGTCCGTAGTTTTTATTTAAATTTGGCTGTTTTTCTATTTTAAATAATGCTCTTAATCATTTAGTATTTATAAATATATATTTTATATTTTAGAATACAATTTTAAAATTTTGATTTGTTTGTAGTTGCTGGGCACCTCTGAAAAACAGTGTTTCACTGAGAGGTTATATAAGAGGGTATATAAGAAATAAATAAATAAACTATTTAGAATCTATATAGGATTTGAGGTATTGCATGGTGAGGTATCAATATATATTTGGTTTGCGGTAACACCATGTGTGTATCTACTTGCCATGTAGAGTTTGTTCTTAGAGAACTGTCTTTATTCTACTACTGCGGAGTAGATTTACCGGATGTTCGGGAGACTTTTCAGTTCTGAAAAGAACTGTCCTGCTTTTTAGAAGCTATTCAATATATATTCATAACCTGTACTTGTGAACTATTAACAATAACTCATCCTTACAACTTTTCTTCAAGGTGTTTTGGATGAGGGTTACTCCGATCCTGTCCAGAAGGAATACCCAGCATGGATCGTCCTGGTAGAGAAACTTAAAGTGAAAGCATTTACTGAACTGACTCTCGCTCCAACGATTCGGGAAGGAGCTCAACATCTCATGAGGATTTCAGGACTTGGAGGTAAGGAGAAAGCTGAGTTTCTGTTAAGTAATAATTTTACGGAAAATTATTTTGAAAATAAAGGGAAATCTGATATTTTGTGGCGTGTCAAAAAGACAGAATAGTTTAACGCTTCCTCTAGTTAATAAATATTTGGTTTATTTTCTTGTAGGTATGAAACCAAATACAATAATTCTAGGTTTCTACGACAGCTGCCCATCCAAAGATTCATTCGATAAATGCAAAGTGACGAATAACCATGGCAACATATACGGAACAGAAGATTCAGGCATTGAGGAAGAGAGAGGAGATCCGTTGAATGCCTTTGAGCCCGTCAGACAGTTCAATAGTCCAAACAGACTGTCCATCGAGGAATATGTTATGATCATCAGCGACAGCATCCGATTAAGGAAGAACGTCTGCCTCATGCGTTACTTCAGTAAGTTTGACCGGGATGCCATCGCTGCTAGCAAGACCCCGGCGTTCATCAATGTCTGGCCCATCAACTTCTTCAAGCCGGAGACCAGCGGGTACCTGGATACTGCATGTATCTTCCTATTACAGCTTGCCTGCGTCCTCCATATGGTCCGTGTCTGGAAGAAGCACACCTTACTACGAGTGTTCCTGTGCAATGGTGCCGATGATGACAGCTCCATCAGCAAGCACAGACGAGAGAAAATGGAGAAGTTTCTAAATGAGTTGCGCATCAAGGCCACGATCATCATGGTCAGCAACAGCAACATCCAGCCGTTTGCCGTTATGAAGGATGACATGGGTGCTAGTAGTGACCACGGCCATGCCCAGTTGGTTTACTCCCAGGTCTCCGATACGTACATTCAAGAAGTCAACACTATGATCAAGAATTACTCAAAGAACACCGCTGTGAACTTCTGTTACTTACCGCTACCTCCAACAGATTCCACTCAGCAAGCTGATTACATGCGACATCTAGATGCGCTGACCTTTGACCTGCCCCCAACCGTTCTTGTTCACGGTATACAAGAAGTAACATGTACAGCACTCTAGAAGACGTCGTGTCAAAGTTCATACAGATTCCTTTTATGCATCTAATGCTTTTATATTTGTAATTATTTTGTACTGTGCCTTTACATTTTATTTATGATAATGATATTAATTAAAGCATTTTTTTCAAGGACATGTCTTTTTTTTTCTAGTTTGGCTACTCAGAAAAGGCTTTCACCATTAGTTGAAAAATAGAAAAACCAAAATATTTTGAGGGAAAAAGAGTGACTTGTTTTGGTGAAAACTTGAATTGAAATTACTCAATTAGTGACAGAACAAAAAAGATCTTGTTGTAAATTGGAATGAGGACCAACCGTTTAATGACTATTTAAAGCCAATGGCCTTGAACTACGTCTTCACTTCTTATCAGCCATTTGTTCCCTTTTGTAAAGAATGCATCTATGACAGGCCTGGGATTTTATCATTTAGAGGGCTAGGCCATTTTCTTAAAGGCAAAATTTTTGTTTTGATAAACAAAATGGGGAACCATCGAACATTTTTGGTGTAAAGTTGTAGGATCCAAGATCAGGCACCTGCCTAAACTCAAGTAAAGTTTATTTGCTCAACAAATAGATGGGCTTTCGATCTTTCATCAAGGGCTTTTGTTTTGCTAACTCACTTTTTGAACCCTATATTTAATTTAAATTATGATATTGTGAGAATTAAAAACTTCAAGCTGTGTTGCAACTAACATCACAAAATATATAAAATTGTTCAATCAAATTGTGTCAATTTTAAATTGCAATTGCAACTTTTTGTTTTAGTATAACTTAAAAGTTTTGTTACGTTTCCCTTAGGTTATTTTATAACAAGACTATACCATGAAAGTAACTTTTTAAACAAGAAAAAAAAAATATAGACAAAAATAGAAAACATGAACTCTTTAAATATTGTTAATAAGGAAAGAAAATTGCTGCATATTATGAGATTTATCATCCATGGTATGGTAGAAAAGAATAGCATTTGTAATAGCATTTTTTTTCTGCATATTATATTTTTTTGTAAATTTTGTTAAAACATAAGAAAACAAATTGAATTTAGAAAGGAGCATAAACTGTGGAGCAAATGTTAAACCTATTTTATGAACAACGTTTTGTGTTGGTATATATTTGAGATCAAAGAGCGAGTCACATTTTAAGGCAGTGTACAAACATTGCTCTGTAGAAATTTGTTGCCAGAGCCAAAATGTTCATACTGATGTGGTCGGAACCCTGTTTAAAAGCTGCAAATTCTCCCTGAATCTGCTATTTCCATGTTCTGATTATCAAATCTGAAAATCTATCTGATTATGGAAATCTTTTCACTATTTATGTTGAATGCAATTTAATTATCTCCCTGATATGAAAACAATCTTCCTGATTGCAAGATAAAGGTGTTGGTAACTGTAGGTGTTGGTAACTGTAGCTATCTGTCTGAAGGCACTGGACACCTTTGGTACTTTGTCAAAAAGATTAGTATTCTCACTTGGTGTATCCCAACATAGGCCCCTATGCATAAAATAACAAACCTGTGCAAATTTGGGCTCTATATTGGTCATCGAAATTGAAAGAAAATAATGAAAGAACAACACCTTGTTTCAGTAGGTGTACTCTCACATGTATGATAAAGGCTACAGGCCTGAAGTCTTTCTCAGATTCAAATACTTTAGTCCGAAATTATCTCTCTAAAAAACTGTACGTTATTTACTTCATAGTGATTCATTTCTCACAATGTTTTACACTTACAACAGCTCTCCATTGCTCATTATTGTGAGTAACTACCAAACGTGTCCAGTGCCTTTCTGGGGTAGTGCCTTTCTGGGGTCCCAATTCTTAGAAGCAAAATGATGGTTAGGAGGTGTGGTTTTCGGAGTGATCAGTGGTGTTTTCTTGACGTTTCGACCAGTGCTCTCTAGTATTCAGTATGTTATTTGATTTGTGCGTTTTGCTGTAATGTTAATGTCTGAAATCCTAATGGCGTAATTGAAATAAAATTAATTTAATTTTTTTAGTTTAAAAGGCAAAACAATGGTGTTGTATTCATTGATTGTGGTCAGGGTCTAATGAAATTGCAATGATGCTTCTGCAGAACTTCCCGTCTACAGCTTTTTTTTTATACAACATGCGAGGCAATTGTCAAAAATGAGTGGGGCACAGCACAGTCACAAAATGTAACCATGTATCTTTGGCTGTCTATCATTGATTCCTTTAGCAGGCATTTTATAATGAGAGTGGCACTATGGCGGCCATTGATACAATGTTAGCCTTTAGTCAAGGCGCACGCGGCACACCGGATGGCACGCACAGCTTCACCGCTCGCGCTAGTCTTTTTTCGTGCTTGCGCCTTGACTAAAGGCTATAGCAATGTACGGTCAGCAGAGAGATCGGGTCCTCAAAACACAAACAGAAGTCTGTTCTTTATATAACAGAGGAAGTCCAGGTACTCGACTCCGGCCTTTGGATATCAGTCGGTCATCCTGCAAATTATTATTGCTTTGAAAAAAATACCCTTTGTCGTCGAATCCTCTCTCTATTGTAGGCCTACCAAGGAAAAACAATCCCCGGACCTCAAAAGCCCCAAGCACAAACCGACTCCTAAATTACCCCACGACACATGACGGCACACTAGTCAAGGGCGAAACCGGTAAACTGTGACTTTATGTGAAGTCACGCGTCGGTCACTTAGGTGCCATGATCGAACATCTAAGCCGTGAGTTGTGGTATCCATTTCAACAAGTTACGATTGAATTTCATCG
Source organism: Asterias rubens (assembly GCF_902459465.1). NCBI lineage: Eukaryota > Metazoa > Echinodermata > Asteroidea > Forcipulatida > Asteriidae > Asterias > Asterias rubens. The sequence continues at coordinate 7,519,377 of NC_047079.1, forward strand.
GATTGTGTTTGGTTGGTCCTGCGAGACTGGAGGCTTTAGTCTTAACTCTTTCATTTTTCCCCAGGCGTCTTCAACATCTCAGGTAAAATCTTCCAGCACAGCTGTGCGCGCACGTGCGGTTAAAACCTGTACTTGAACATTGCGCGTGCTCTAAATGCACACGTATTGCGATATTGAATAGTGCTATATCATGGCAGTTTTAATGGCGAGGATTTTAAAGTGTGTTTTAAATTCTAGAGACACTGTAGGTTTTGTCTTCGTTGATTGCAGCTTATTAGCTTGGCCTTGGCATTAACCATGCCTTGAAATCTTGAATCGTTTTTTTAAAACGGTTCAAGAAAGGGTTAGTACTTAAAAGTACTTATCACTCTGTACTGAGACGAATCTTTTAAAACTTACTATTTGACATAAATCAATTATTAAATTTGAAAGAATCGGCGGCCAATCGTAATCGTTTTGTAGTTCTAATTACGTATTATTATTATTTAAACTCGCGATCAAAGCAGATTTTAATTGGCCGACGAGGTGTCGTAGTCAGATCCTTTATTACCAAGGGGTATTGGTACATCTTCTTTTTAATTTTGTTTGGTTTGTCTTGGGATATTTTTTTTAGATAATAATAAAAACCTCAGACACAATTAATTTATTTGAATATGCCTGTCTTTAATATAAACCTAATTGCTTTAATAATGGTACTAAACAATGATGTTGACCAGAAAAATTGTCAAATAAAAGAACATCGACGACTTTGTATACCTTTTGAACGGTAGCGATAATGTGTATGCCCAAATCTTATATAATTCATAATTATAAGTTATGAATATCATCTCACCAGACTTGCGGTTTAACAGTCTTAAGTACTTGAGCAAAAACCAACAAAATGCTGTTAATTATCGAAGTTGACAGTGAGTGAACACATGGTTTCACACAACTGCTGTTTTATGTTTTATGTTTTAAATCACGTAGAAGCCTCTTGCGTTTTGGCTTGAACCGAAATCCACCCTTTACGATTTATTATTAGTTATTATCCGGCTTTTTATTTTAAAATTATTTACACTGGATAACTTAAATTACTCAGTTTTAGACGACGTCACCTAATTGGTCGTATTGGGGATGCTACTATGATGGGCCGTCTCGAAATGATAGTTTTTCCTCTGGCCTCGCCCACAAAATATAAACCTGCGATCCAAGCAAATTCAAAAGTGGCCGACGAGATGTAATTGTCATCAAAGACTCATACCCTTTATTAGCAAGAAGCCTGTGGTGACGTCACGGAGAGCAAACGTAACATATCGCTATATACTTTGTGAATAGTTTGCCTGTTAGACAATGCCAGTATGCCTTTACAACTAAACATGCACCTCACCATGCCAGTGGGCGGTGCTTAACTAATTATCTATTCGTTTATGCAAACAAGTGGGAAGCCGAATGCGGATGAATAATATTTACAGCAATAATTAATCTTTGGATGAGTAGGCCTACACTGGTATGGTGCTAAAGAAACAAAACTAATAATACTAGAGGACGAAGACAGGAGTTGGCACCTAAAACTACAATTGGCTAAAGGATGCATTTTACAATCTAAACTTTGCTAAAAGTTGAGTTTTTCTCTATCAAATAATGGCAAGGCGCTCGTTTTGACATTTGTGTTGTTTTAATGTCAACTGCAAGGCGAATGCACATTTCATTATAAACACCTAGCAGTTACCAATCGCTTTTCTTATAAGGACAGTTTTGATCTTCGATTTTTTGAACTCATTTGGAAGGTCATTATCTAGATCAAAGTACAAGAAAGGCGATGACATTTTATGGAAGAGGGAAAGGGGTTGGGGATGGACACAATTACCAGGGTTCACATTCTGAATTTAACACCTTCTAAAAAATTGTCCTTTGCGAGGACCTTTACTGCAGTGCAATTGTTTTTAGGAATTATTGGGGGGGGGGGGGGTTGCAGGAAAATCTGGCAACCACTGTACACAGTGCAACTCGCTGAATCTACTTAAAATAAATGTACGTGTGCGAGTAACTTTGATGACGTCGTTTAAGACGTAATAACTTCGAGCGTTTCAGAAACTACGGTTTGAAAAAGAAGAAGAAAACCCGCATCAGGCTAAACCTTTCTCAAACCAGCAAGATTATTGTTACTTCGGTCGCCATTTGCTTGCCCAAGTACGGCAAGAAAATAACCCCAAATGTTGTCCGCTATCCGTGTATATGAATTAAACACCTCTGGCTACGGCTGTTCACTGTAGTAAGCCGTGGCCATAGCCAAAGGCGTAGTATCCTTACACGACTATGTTTAGTTGAATCGTGATGTAGTCGAGAGTCACTTGATTTGTGGTCCTCAAATGCTTCTTTTCTGAGATCCTTGTCCTTTGTCAAATACGGGTGTCCTCCAGAACAGAAAGTGTGCTGGATTTGAAAAGGGAGGCAGAGAAAGTACAAATTAGGTAAAAAGGCCTTCGCTTTACTGAACAAAAACATAGAGCAATTGAACGATCGTGTAGGAAACTTTTAAAGTATATTAAATTTGCATTGGGGATAAAAGATGTTTTACCCCTATGTCGACGTGTATCAAGCCCTGTATTTGGTGTTTTTCCCGAGTCCTTTGTCTGGTTAGACGGTTCTCTGGGTATAATAAAGAGGGTTCGATTTCCACCCGAGTTATGCCTGAGGATATTTTTCACGTGACTCTGGGAAAAGTTCTTATAGATACAGTGCTTTACACAGATTTGGTAAAACAGAATTATAGGGTTAACTTGATTACTTTTACGGGTAATAATGTTATCTTTCGGAGGAGAGGTGTTTCTGAAAACAACTATTAGTGGTGAGATTCTCGACGTTTCAATCAGTATACGCTGTTGGTCTTAGTGTGAATGCTAGCTCATGTATTTTTTTTTAAACAATATTTTGTTTGTTTTTGTTTATGAAAAATGTTTATTCCAAAATTAAAAGCTATTTATTTTACTCTTCTAGACTTCTCCTAAGCATATTAATGAGCAGACAATTATTAATTATGGGTATGCACAAGTTTGATTGTAAAGTTCTTTACTTTTTTTTTTAATCTCGATTGTTTAGTTTGTCCTTGAGAAAATTGACTCCCGTGAAAACAAAATATTTCTGAATTTTACGGTAAAAATATTTGAAATATGGCTGGGGTTCATGTCCGGTTCCAATGACAATAAACAACTGAGAATATTTGTAGGCCCTGAACAGGATGCCAGTCCATCGCAGTTTACTCCCCAGCTCTCACCAATACCCATTTGTACTCCTGGGTGGAGAGAAGCAATTATGATAACATTCCTTGCTCAAGGACACAAGTGTCGCAACTAACCAGGCCCAGGATTCGAAGTCCATCAATCTAGACCGCTCAGCCACGACATTTAAAAAAGAACAGTTAGTGGTATAATCATTACCAGATGGTCCTTTAATAAAAATCATCTAGGCTAAACTGTATCTTTAAAACACTTTTTTTCACCGTAAATGCTGACGAGACGAAAGTACAGTCTATGTTGAAATAGACACGACTCGACGCAAACCCAATACCCGCTCTTTTGATCACGTATCGATTTATCCATAGCCGCAAAGACGGCTTGTCTGGGAGACTACACACCAACCCACCCACGTCAACACGAAACCGATCCCCTACTTCAGACTTTTGAAAATTCCAAATGATCCGATTACATCCCCCAAAATATTTATTTCACCGTCTGTTAAATATTCTTAATAATTCTTGAATAATTGAATACTTGAATCACTGGGAAAAGAACTTCAAAAGAGGTAAATTCTCACTCAACTAATATTAAAGACTTCAGCTGAAGCCTTTTGTTATGCATCCGAAAGCATACCAAGTAAGGGTGTTTTTATTTCATTATTCTTTTGCAAATTCGATGACAAATTGAGCCAAATGTTCATAGACTTGTTATTTTATATGCATATTGGAATACATCAAGTGAGAATACTGGTCTTTGACAATTGCCAAAGGTGTCCAGTTCCTTTAAAGCGCGCTTGATGATATCTTTTATGTGGAATCTTAAGGAATAGTAACTTCACTTCTAGCTGAATCCCAGTTGCACTTCCCTAGACACGTCAAGGTGGATTTACGGAAACTTTTTTTAAACATTTTATTTGAGCAAACGTGTCAAGCGACTCTCATGTCAAGCCAAAGTAATAAATGTCGAGTATCATAGAAAAGTGTGTCAACCCCCAACTTATCATTACAGCATTTGGATCAGGATAAACCTCAGAAGCCCCTGGAGTTATTGGAAGTAACAAAGAAATTGGGGTTGGACAAATAAAGAATGTCCAACAACCCTAAGGATCCGTAAATGTTGTTCTTTCTTCGATGGTGAATGAAACGAGCGCGGTTGAGCAGACGTTAAAATAAGGCGCGAAATATCCGTGGGGTATTTTGTAGTAAAAACATATCACGGGGTGAATTCTTTAGATCTGAAATTTCCTTTTTGCGAAAGAAGGCGGTTTTGTATGTTATTCGCAATTAAATTTCTGGGTATAGTGAGATTGTTTTTCTTATTCAAAGAGTTGTTGACGAAAGAAGCTGGTATATGGGGCCAACCAATCAAAAGTTGTGTTAGAAATATTATATTAGTATGGCGCATATTAATTTGTATTTGTGATGGAAGTTTTGTTCTAATGTTCATAAGAATAGAAAAAGAACTAAGTAATGTTTGCGTTCATGTCTTATAAAGACTGGTTGTTTTCAAGAAATATTATATTCATATTGTTTTACTCAACTCCTTTATAGGGCTAAGACTTTGACGAACATCCAGTTATCAATCTCCAACAACATTCGACAGAGAGAAGTGATTTGACCATTCTGTAAGTTTACGTAAAGTGAAATATTTCCGGTAGTATTTTTGTTACCGCGATTCACATGGCAGCATGCGTGATGGGTGACAACCATTTCTTTTTGTTTCCTTTCTTTATCGGTACTTTCCTTCCCAGCAATGTGACAAGTTTTTTCTTTATCAAAATTATATATAGGCCTTTACTTTTTATAGTAAACAAATAATAATAATGCAGAACGAGAACAATATCATTACATCATTGGTTTTATGGAAGAGTTAATAGAGGTTAATTATTTTTGCATTGTAAAATTTACGCGTACCGTTACACTACAAAAACGGTATTCTCTCCATACGTTATAATCCCGTTTTAAATCATTTCGGAGATAATTACGGTTGTGCGTTATCTGGTTCGTAACTATTAAAGTAAACGTTTGAATTTGGTTGTAAGGAATTGTGTTCTTGTGGCTTTAAGTGCGTTTTAAGTAAGTTTTTGTGTGTATTTTGTGCTTTTAGAAACTCAAACCATAATGCATTTCGCTGAATATGGTTGTGTATAATGTGATAATAAAGCAAGCTATATAGGCCTACTATAATTTGCGTGCCAGATGAAATAATCATATAATAGTTTTTGCATCAAAATTCAGATAATTTTATGGTGATCCAAATCAATAAACGAGAATAATTTCCCGCTCTCACTATTCAACGATGAGACCTTAACACATGATGCGACATAGGAGCTTCATCGTGTAAATCAAAATCTAAACCCGGTGTGGCGGTTTCAGTCTTCCGCCGTGTTCAGTTTTCCGGGTGACGTAGTCGCTCATATCAGCACGTTGTTCGAACGGTTTTAGCTTTCCGGCGTGTTCAGTTTTCCGGGTGACTTGTCAGATACCTCCGCGAGTACCCTGGCGAGCACTGTAGTTCTCTCAGCAGTGACCCCACATTGTTTATATTACGATTCTTTTCTGTGTAGTTACATAATCTCTTGCCCCATCTTTACATGTATTCATGGGTACAACTTCAGGCAGGTCACACTCTGCTTGCGTAAAAAACAACTCATACGATCCACGCGTTTGCCGCTAGTTGTACTCGACTCGTGGACGCCGCCATGACAGCTACCGGAGGGTAACGGATGACTCAATACGGCACTAAAATTGAACTACTTTCGCTTGCTGTGCGCAGGCATCGCATGACGTAATGCTACCGTGTTTGGTCATTCGGAAAACTGAACACAGCGGAAAGTTGAAACCGCCACACCGGGACACGTTAAGGACTGACGGATGGGTTACGTGATTGGCCAAAGGCACCCATGTGACCTTTATCCTTCCACGTCTTTGAATCAAAACCAAATTGTCCATTTTTATTAAAGATGTCATCAGATCGTCACGATAGACACGAAGGAAGGAGTGTAGAAATGTCTCCAAGCTATGCAGCTTCTTGTCAATCGTCAAAATGTCATAAACTAATTTCCACTATTGTGAAATAATATTATTATCCACATTAGAGGAGTCGTTGTGAACGTGTATACGTGTGTTGGCCACAGGAAGAAAATTAACACAAGTATACCTGAATAGGGTTATCAGCCAAAATACAACGTATACACCATTTGCTATGGTTTCCTGCTTATTTTTTGCTAAGCAGAAACATTTTACCACTAATATCTGTTTAAGCAGCTCAACGAAATTTGTCTCTGTGTTTAACCTGCATGCATATTTTAAAGTTTAATTTAAACTAATTTATATACCATATGTATAATTCTGTAAACTAAAAGTTTCTGCGAAGCAAAAGTCACCAATAAGGTCACCCAAGAGAATCCGTCGGTGAAATGCATCTACGTAATCTCTCTGCGATTCCCATTTAACGTACATTATCTTGATTCAAAGAGCGTAAGAATAAACTGTAGTCCAGCAACCTAATGCACTTTAGCTTGATTCAAAACAGTATGTTTTTGCCTGCGCTCTCATGAGAAATGTCATCAGCATTGCCAATAACTAACAGAATAAAGGGAAAAAATCCAGCAATCATACAAACAAAACTATTTGCTAACAAGACTTTATCGGGAGATTTAAAATGAAAGAAGCCGAAACCGGAAATGACGATTTTCATTTTCCATTTTACCATTACATTTTGGTAAAAAACCGAAAAACTAAAACAGTTTAAGTATTTGCTCTTCGTATTAAATCGATCTTACTACGGTTTTTGTTGTTCATTTTTCGAGATATCCTATTTCCAGCACTGCCTGTAAATATTTTAAAGCATTTTCTCAAAAACTTTCTCTCGAATCTTCCTTTCTACTGACGCAAGACCCACTTTCCATTAGACTTAATTCAGCCGCTTAATCTTACTGCCGGTAGGGTTTCCCATTACCCTGTACGCACATCAGCCTTCAGATGAATTAGCTGTAACCGTAGTAGAGACTAATAACGGTAAAAGCCCTAGTAACGTACGTACAGGCGCATTTGTTTTAATTATCATCATATTGAAAGAATTAGGTTTTAACCTATATTATGGAAAGGAAGTTGGTGTTAGATTCATATAAGACTTAGGCTATGCATGTTTGAACAAATTAAGTAGGGTTCGGTGAGACCATGTAATCAATCTATTTTGTGATTAGTGGTGGCTCTGAGAAGAGCTGGTTCCTTTATTAATTTGAGTTACCTATACGTACATTGTTGTTAGTAAGCTGCTCTTGTAAATTCTACTCGACTAGTCTCCTCACCACAAATATTACTCTTTCTTATAATCCAGAAACGTTCAAGTTTATTACTTGAATGTTATGACCCGAGGAAATACATGAAAGGGAAATTAAATAAATGATTCAACTTTCAGTAATTGAAAGGAAATGATTGCGGCGTTTCTTGGGAGAAAAGAGCGGGTCTTTTTGTTTTATCTCGTTCGTCAAAGTATTTATTTTATATTTTATTAATCGTGATTTCATTTCATGATTCAGTTTTTTTTATGATTTAATTTCTTTTTAAAGAAACCGGGGTGGATATCACAAAGAGTTAGGACTAGTCTTATCTCGAGTTAGGACCAGTTACTCGTCCTAATTAGGACTATCCATGCAATTTGTATATCTCTTAGGACTAGTCTTAGGACTAGTCCTAACTATGTGAAACCGACCCCAGTACACTTATCGAAAAGAGAAGGGGTTCGCCCCGGTATTCCTGGTTTGATCGGAACTTGGCAGCATACTGCGCCACAGCACCTTGTAAACCATTCATGTGGTGATATATAGCATAGACCTCATAATTCAAACGTATAGTCCCACATCCTTGAATGAAAGAACTGTACGTTAAAGCACCTTGAGCGACACTGAACGGTTTTTGTTTGTAATGAAACTTTCTAAAAACAGATATTTTGGAGGTACCTTTCATGTCGATGTTTGATATAGGCCTAATGCAAACGATGACTATTATGAGCAACTCAATACACACGCCATACGGCATAAATTCAGCATTAGTTACTAAACCTCATCAATATTTAAAAAGGGCATGGTTAATCTTACATTTTCTTTTTGAAACTCGTTGTACGTCATCTTCATTAGGCGTGTCCATGTCTTCTCTTAACAAGACCAGGGCATCCAGTAGCAGGTCTACCGTCCTTCTTTGCCATAGCCCGGGGGATGTGGCTGCTGGTCTTGCAACCATGTCGTACGGGAGGTTCTCTGAGTTGTAGACAAAAAAAAGAGGAAAACAAATCATCATATTTTCTCAGAATTTCTTTTTATTTGCAACTTTCTGAATAATTATTGGTTAAATTAAAAAATGCAAACATCGTGGCAAAAAAGCCGAATTGTGGATGCATTACAAAGATTTTTTTTAACAAATTAAGCAGAAGGATTGAATCGGTGTGTAGGCCTGTTTAAAACAAAATCTGTTGGAACTCTGATTATTCAGAAAGTGATGAAGAGATTTTTTTGTAGAAAATAAACAAAAATAACTTTCTGCTTTTCGTTAAAGAAAACAAAATTAAAACGCCAAGTGCCTTTACCTCCGTGACTCGTTTTTGTCGGCATTAAACTTTGATCGATAACTAATTTTTGTTAAAATAAACGAGGATTACAATTGCCTGTTCATTTTAAAATGAAATCTTTAATATTGGATAAAAAAAAAAAAAAAAAATAACTGCCCTTTTTTAAGTACCTCTAAACAATTTGACATTTTCTTTTAAGGTTTTATATTCATTTCACGTTTTTGAGCTAATGGAACTATGCAGTATTCATTGTAGGTTATATCTGTTGTCGAAAGTCAGAAGAAAAATGCACTGTTTGCACGAAATAAAAATACATTTTTACATCTTTGAGAAGATATATTCTCGTCTTAGGGTCTGCTGATATAAATAATTTAAAAACACACAAATCAAAATTATCTTAGAGGTAAATATGGCTATAGGGTAGTTCAGTAGTAGATTACGTTTATCCGGAGGGTGTTGGTTCAAATCCACCATAGTCACTTTTCTTTGTTCAAACCAAAATTAACTGCGACATAATGACTGTTTTGTTTTTGGTTTGTTGTTTTCTTTGACCAAGTGAATCCTAAACAAAGTCACTGAGGTGAAGTTTTTCACCCAGCTGAACAGGCTAAACAAAGTTTCGCAGACGACTGAATGTTTTTCCTATTTGCGTTGATATGAGGATATGGAATCTATACACAAATTTAAATATTTGATAAGTAAATCAATCAGTTCTTCCTTAAAGGTTATTTTGTGGAGTCAGCTATGCGTATGGTTTTATGGTATGGGCGATACAGAATAATTAATGCTCCACTGAAACATGAACAAAGGGAATTTTAAGTCTCCTCTTTTTATTCTGTGATCAAAAGATATCTTTAATGCACAAATGTTTCTCAGAAATTAAACAAAATTGTGGACAAATTTTAGGTAATTACTGAAACTCTAAAGGCTGACCAATTAGTTTAATTAGCGCGTAGAAAGACCACAACTCAGAGTATACAATCTTTTCAGGGTTAATTGAAAAATGTTCAATATTGATTTGTACAATGCACATAGAGGACTTAGCCATCAGGCTCACTTAAAAACTTAAATTCAGAGAATCTCTCACTAGGTAAATTGCTCTTATTGACCAGTCATTCCCACTAAGCATTAGTCGGATGAAATGAGAAACTAATGACCGTCTAATCCAAACAATGCCACTTGTTGACGGAGGTTGTTGTCCTAAGACGCTAATCTGAATGCAAATTAATGTTTTCAACCGTCCACTTTAAATACCGACCAAGATTGTACAACAACAAATCAAAAGGTTGGCTTTGTTTTACACACTGCGTTCACGGTGTGGAGAAAATTTCATGACAAATTTCTCCAAAATGAAAAGTTGAGCGCTGCCACTCGTAATTTAATCAAATCTTATAAGATGATTATGAATATTGGAAATAAGTTCATCTATTGTTTCGAGTACCTACTAACAAAATAACAACTTTTGAAATGAATTTGACGGCGATCAGAGCACACTGATCGGTACGTCGAGTTTCTCACATCATCTTTTTAGAATCCTACTGCCGCTCCGTTTTGAACCGACTACAGTTTACAATAAATCCGTCAAGTAAACCAAAAAAGGACAAAAACGCGACTTGTCTTGTTTCTAGTAAAAATAAATCTTTGGCAAGTGAGGTCAAGCAGAAATCCCTTCACACAATATTTAAAAATCACATCCATTTGGTGAAACTGATTATTTGAACAAAAGCGCACCTCAAATTCAATCAAATTATTGTCAAAAAAAAAGATTAAGGATTGTGTAAAAAGAAAAGGAGTAAGTGACTAAGATGCTTTCTTACCTTCTTCCGAATAAGGCGTTTCCATTGTGCTAGCTGATCGTGTGAGTGTCGATATAACTACAGCAACCATTGCTAAAAGCACGCAAATTCTTGCGCTAGTCGTTCCCGCCATTTTCCGTAAAGTTGTCGTCTGCTCTTGGTATCTGCTATGGTTGATACACAAATCTGGTGGACATACGGCTTGGATCACTGTACTCCGAGTTAATGAACTTCTCTCTTTGGCTCAAAGTGTATAATGACCGAAGCTACGGCCGAGGGAGCGGTTTTTATGCGGAGACTACGTTAGGCTCCTCCTCAACTCGCAACTACAAACAAAAAAACTGTGCGTGAGTTGTTTTTGCTGTCAGAAGAGTCCCCGGGCGGCGACTTCACGGACAAAAGATAACTAGCCTGTTCTTGGACGGAGGAATGAGTTCGTGTCGTAATTGCTAAAGCAGCGTGTTTCGTTTTTTGCATCTGATGGAGTGGTTAACGTTTGGTGATCGCAGGCGACATTTTAATGAACATCTTGCAGGTTTTTTTTCCTTTTTTTTCTTCTTCATGCCCACGCTGCTGCAAAACGTCTAAGTTACGGATGATCTGATTGGCTGGAGGGGTTCCGGTGTCACACACACGGATGTACCTGTGGTTTCCATTGGTTCACAGCGGTATGACGTCAATTTCGTCTCGTGCAACTTTTTTTTAACATATAGCGAAATGATAATGGAACACGGAACATCATGTTAAAGTACAAACAATGTTTGACATGAAAAATAAAAATAAACTTTCATTATGAAGCCAGCATTTTTATTAAGGTACGGGCACTACATCTTTGAGCCCATTTGGAGCCACGGCTAAGGCTTGGACCCCGGCTTGTGCTCTGGCATAGGGAAGGTACAACACAAATTTAGCCACGAGATGAATGCAAGTAAAGAATTAATAAACTTCTCAGACCAACAGAGAAACCTGGGAATAAGACTATGGCCTCTGTTTCCAGTTAGCGACTTATTTCTTTTCTTCTTCTGTACATTAAAATCTGCCACAGGACCAGCCGTCGATTTCACCAAACTCTTCCTAACTTAACATTAATCTTAGGTCTTAGGACGAGTCCCAACCCTGCACTGTAGCATGCAGACCTTAAGATTGATCCTAAGTGTCCCAACTCGAGATAGGATCAATCCTAGCGTTTCGTGAAATCGACGGCTGATCACGTGCTTCTGGTTATACCGTAAACAACTGAGAATTTTGCCCAAGTAGCGTTTATCATAACCGAGACTACTATGGTCGCACAACTTCGGACGTGATTGGCAATTGGGCTTCTAAAAACCTAAGCATCATCATAAATAATTTGTTTTGTCTCAATGTTTAGTTTAACAGATAGTTTCTCTGCAACTTTTTTGTTTAACAAATTATTTTCAAGTGCTTATAAATAAAATAGATCCTAAAAAGAAGACTTGGTTTTATTGAGACGTTTTTTGTTTGGTTTTTTTTTTGCTTTTCACCCCATACCAGGCTACTTCTTCGTAGAAAACAGTCACATCTAGCAATGGATTTGGGTCTTATGATTGTCTAACATAAGGAAGGGTTATCGTTTTCTAAAAATTGACTTCCAGCTCAAAATTCTTTTCAAAGGTCAAGCAAAGAGCTGAGCCATCCTGGAAAAAGATATATATATTTTATATAATATAATCATTTACTTTTCATCTTGCAAAATATCATTGAAACTTGACAGCTAGTAAACCAATGCTATTCCGTAATCAGTGGGTAGATCATGCAGATTCGCAGGGTTCTGATCTGTGCAATTTTCACCGTGAATTACCGACTTGCTAGACGGGCAGGAAGCGCATCTTGCCCCGGGGGACTTTGCGACGATATTTAACCCTCAAACAAGAGATCAATTTCAAAGGAAAAATCGATAATGATTATGAATTATTTCCGAATAATTTTGAGGATTTTTGTTTGTAATTTGTTCCCGAGTATTTGTTCATCTTTGATTCCAACCACGTCATTGCCTAGACGTTTTAGATGAGTTGTATACCAAGGTACAAGATAATCACCTTTTTGAGAAAATAGAATTAGGCCCCTTGCTGTATCAAACTGCTTACCAACCAACATGACCTTGAATGCAAACAATGACATTGCGACCCTATAATAAGCGAAGTCGTTCTCGAAGGCTTACCACTGGGCCCAATTTCATAGGAGTTGCTTAAGCACAAATTATGCTTAAACAAACAAATCCATGCTTAGTAAAATCAGATTATCGGCCAAGACTCCACTCAATTGTTATGCTAAGTAAACAACAGCTAACTACGAGTCACAAGCAATGTCATAGGTCATAAAATTTTGTCCAGTAACACGTAAAAACGAGCAAGCTTTTTTCGTGCTTAAGCAAATTGTTTGCTTAAGCAGCTCTATGAAATTGGCCCCTGTTCTTTAGCATCCGAGAAAAGACTATGCCATAGATAAAAACGTCAGGCCAAACTATTTTTGTCGCAATTGTTTTATTGTCTGCTATTAAACTTTCATCCATAATCTATTCGTAGAGAGTTTCATGATATGATATGAACGATAATAATGAAAATTGTTTCGGTCAGTCGGCAATTTTCTTAAAAAGAGGATCTTTGGAGTGAATGTTTAAACAAAATCTCGTCTAAAACAGAAGACAGTGACCTACTATTACCAAAATGCTTGGTTAGCTCAGTTGGTATAGTGCCAGCACGTATAGGTTCAAGTCCCACTCTAGTCAATTTAACTTTGTTATACAACCTAATTAAAATTTTAACTCCATCATTTTACCTTGTAGTTTAGTTACTTGACAATTATAATTTATAATAGTGTAATCAACTGTTCTTGTCTATAATCCTTGAGTACGGCTGTGGCTATCGCAATATAGCCGATTCTTTACTTCAACATAATACAGCAACAAGCAACAGCCGCTCACCTTGGCTACGGCTTAGAGGATAGTTGGTTTGTGTATTTCCATATAACTATCAGCAACCATACCCGTTTCATATTACACTGTGACGTTGTGGTTCGAAGAAAGTCCCAGTCGTGACGCATATCATTAAAATGATGGTTCTCATTGACGTATGTTTGTAAGTTTTTGCATAATTATTTTTCGTCTGCGATTGATCTATTTCAGCGGAACCTATAACTTAACACGCAGCAGATAATTCAAATGATATTCTTCGTTTTGTGTTTGAATCAAGAAATGGTTGAGTTTTGTTTTAAATGTTTTTATTTGCAAAAAGTGCAGAAGGGGATATATTCTGATAGAAGTAAAAGCTCAGAAGATAAATATAGGCCAGTTCTTGGCGGACAAGGACAAACTAATTAGGCTGATTGTATGAAGCAAATCTGCAGTTGCAGGTGAGATTCGTTTTATTGGCCCCTTTAAAATGAAATTTAAAATACTGCTGTCAGTTCTAATAAAGACTCAGCCTTTATTATGAGTCGTTTTCTTTGGGCAGTTATAAAAAGACTATTTGAATTACCCTCTCTACATTTGACTCGCGTTCCACTTTCTACGAGAGTCGATGACAAAGACTAAGAATCGAGTTTTTCTTCCGAGAGCTCTACGTCATGTCTCCCCGCCGGCCGGCCTTCAAATAACAACACTTTTGGGCACAAACTTGACAGAAAACACTCCAAGTGTTCTAAATCAACACCGATGTCGAATCTATCGAGGGTCGGTTGGAGCTTTAAGAGGTTTACCAACGTAACTTGCCCGTATTTGCAGTATCAGCAGAACCCCTCGTGCGTGATTCGAGCGAGAAAAAGCCCGCGCTTTTTCGCAGCAGACGACAGCTGGTGCAACAAGGGGAAGTGTGTGAGTAACGTTTTTGGTTGTTACACATGACTCCCACTCGGAAAGCTGTGATGTCGAGTCTCATTGTTTTTCACTCCCTTCCTGGCAAAATAGTGAATTTGAGAAATTAATAACCCTCGTACTCTAATCATGTCAGAGTCGGACATGATGGGCATACTAAACACTAACACATCCAAAACAAGATTGACGTCTCACCCACCAATGCTCCACAAACTGTTATTAAATACGTCGTTCATGCATAAGATCCACTGTGACATTATATTTTGAACAGTTCCCAGTGGCAGCATTTTGTCTGTGCGCTTAGAGTCATATCGTTGTTTTAAAACTGCTTCAAAATAGTTGGCAACTATCTCATCCAGTCATCCGTCACGCAGTTATTATGTGTGAATGCTTGTCCCAAATTTGCCAACAAATATTTCCAGACACTGCACAAGCTGTGGTGTTAAACTGAACTTTTCTGGTATCTATTGTAACCGCACTGACATGATGTTAGTTGTCACCATCGTTGGTGAAGTTAACACCGTTTTTGTGTTGTCCAATGTAGATACTAAAAGAACAATTAAAACACAATTTTTTTGTTTTTATTGAATTGACTTCAATTGAAATGGTTTATGGTTGAAAACGCCATCGCAGCCAGAGGCTGAACTAAGTCAAATGTTACAGTGTATGGCTATGCTCTTAGTAAGTGTGAACTAAGACTATAGTAATAATCTGTTTTTAAGCACAAAAGCCAAGGCTGTCTTTATTGAATAGGCTACTTTAAATAACAATAAAACAAATTTAAAAATCGAATCTAATCTTTCATCTGTATATACCTTGTAAGGCAAGTTCCTTGTAAGACAAAAGTTCATTGAGGTTTTAAGACCATAAACCACTAATGCCATGACTACTCGGCATGAGATAATACTTCATGCTTATAACATACAACCATCTAGAGTCTAGTAATCCACTATTAGACCCCACGTAGCGAGGTTAAACGCTCTCTATTTTCTGTAATCACTGAAAAATGATCCATGATAGCTCAACATTCTGGGGGGCTCGCGTTTCAAACTCAAATAATCTTAAGTGTTTGTGAAGGAGACTACGAGACTCCCCGTAGTCTTGCTCAACTGTTTGTTATTTACGCAATCTCCATCTTGTTTTAATTGACATAATATATCAAGAACGCCTGATGAATGGGTGGGGATCGGGAGACAATCGTCGCCAGCAGAAACGAAAAAGAAGCAGCAAAGTTGTTTCACCGCTCTTCAGGATTTGCAAAGAAATAATTGCATGTGGTAAAATTGTCTAGGGTGTGGTTTAAAAATGAGTGGGTTCTTAATCAGAAGGGTTTGTTCTTGGATTAAAGAAGATTTGACAATAACTCTGGATGAAGTAACGAGGCAATTTATTTGCATTAAGCAACTACTATCAAATCACTAGAAACCGAAATCACATTTCAATGTTCGCCTAAATTTACTGTGGTTGGACAGACACTGGAAGATTGTCTCTTTTACTTCCCAAAACATTAATGTAAAATTTGTCCCGAGTCAATAATAGCTCAGCTTCTGTGTAGTGACCCATTTCCTTTGCATTAGTTGGCACAGGAACCCCTCTGGACAGATGCCAGTCCATCGCATGTTAATAGTGAAAAGATTTTTGAATGTTTTCACTGTTTTCATTTCAAACACTGGGTTTTGGATGAACTCCCACAGAGTACAACGCAGCAGATATGGGGCACTTGAATAGTGGTATCACTTCTTGCTGTTCCGTTGCTTCAGTTTACCTTTAAAATTACTTGCGTCTAGTTGGCTTTTCGTGACTTTATTTTGCTTTGCAGCCAAGCAGCACATTGAAACCGCTTTAACAAAATTGAGGCTGTACGGTACACTTGTCTGGCACCTGCACTTCTTTACCTATAAAACAACATTGATGACGTATATCAAGGGACATGAGCAGACGCAATGTTACCATAGAGCATCTAAGCGGGGATTAATGTTTACAAAACTCATTATTTTCCCAATATCCACACTTGGTGCATTTGGCTTCGGGAATTAAAACTAAATTGCTTCCTTTGGTCTAATTAACCTTGATGTATGGAATGTTTTAGATAAGTAATATTATGATTGCACAGGTAGATAATAAACCATAGCGCGCACCAAGGACGAGGCCATGTTGACTGAATGTTTAAGACGGTATTCTCGATGACAAGACGTATGGTTCCGCCTTGTTTCCCGTGCAGGGAGTCTGTCTTGTTTGAGGACTTGTTATAGAAAAATGGTTTGTAGAATGAAACCACTCGGGGTAATTGCTAATTCTTCATCATTCCGAGGTTTGATCACTGAAGATTGATTAATCTCGTCCACCGTGTCTTGTCTCTGATTCGTTACCCGTGATTATGCGGTATCACACTGGGACGTCTGAGGTCGGTGACCCCTACACTCAAAGCAATCTCGGATAATGGGGACTCTGTTATACCACAGAGACGGGCCAAATTTCATAAAGCCTGTAAGCACAAAAATTTGTTTAGCATGAAATTTCTTCCTTAATAAAAACAGGGTTACCAGCCAAATTTCCACGTGCTTTTCAGGATAAGCAAACAACAGCTGAATGTCAAAAACAAGCAATACGCAACAAATTAAATGTGGTTGGTAATCTTGTTTTTATCAAGGAAAAAATTTCATGCTTAGCCAATTTTTGTGCTTACATGATTCATGAAAGTGGGCTCAGGTATGTGGGTCCTTTCTCTATGGTTATATTGTTGTATAAAAAACTACAAAATATTATTAGTTCATCTTCTTTGAGGCATAGTTTGATTTTTGAGCCGTTGCATTTGGTAACACCATGTGGAACTGTCTATACTTTGCTGTCAAAATGTCTGTCAGTGTTAAATTTACAGGCCTTTGTTACTTTTCAAGTATTTTTAATTAAACCCTCTGAAAATAACCGTGAGTGGAACACACACTAACACAGTTAGCCATTGTTATTTTTATATTACTTAAAATTAAAAACACCCAAGGAGCAACAGCAGAAAGGTAAATTGAAACAAAAAACGACCGTCAACGGAATTATAATCATCTTTATGCAACTATAATATTAATAACTAAGAATGTTGTGTAAGCGCATCAGCACGCCGTACAGCACCGGGGCGAACGTGCCGTCGGTCCCCACTGCCCGTTTAGCTCTCTCTGGTGTTTATCTTATCCCGGGCCCACACTTCTTCAACATGTAAGCCATGTCTAGTGCTATTCTAAGGGGACATGAATACAATTCTAGATGAGAATAGATTACGATGTTACCTTTTACGGAAGTAGGTACTTGAAGGGTAACAGGGCATTGAGCTAGGGTTGCTGAACTTGTATCAGTAAATTAAATAAAACCGTATTTAAAGAGCATTTCCACCTTGCAGAAAACTTCACGTTGTTATTATTTAGTGACCATTGGTGATGCACCGTGTCTTTCTATTTGTCGAAGGATTTTTTTCACATAGTTGAAAATGATTATAGATTTCCAGAAAAAGGAAAGTATCATCATGGGGAATGTTTTGAACACAAAACAAAAAACATATAATAACACCGAGCTACCAGTCAGTTTGTAAGCCTTTTTGCAGTTAACCTTTGACAAAGATCTCGGGTGTATAGGACAAGTTTACTCGTCCTAATCTCCTAAAGAGTTCTAGGACTAGTCCTTGTTCGGACTATCTACGGTGAAATCGACCCCTGGGCGTTTATGATGTATAATACAGAATGACGCCGGACACATCACAACTCCTCTAAAGATTTAATAAAAAAGTGACATACTTTTGTTGAATGTTCTTCTCTAATTTGCAGTTTAGTGAAAATGTATCCATTGTGAAATCAAGTGTTTTGACGTTGTAGGTTAGAGCAACACGCTCCCCGAGTCCAAGATGATCGGATCGTGTGGGTAAATACGTGCAACGCCGTCAGATGGTGTGGATAGACGGGGGGAAAGTTGGGACGGGGGACAGGTTGATGACGAGTTTGTACTCGTCGGAAAGCTTTGAAGTCGCCGCTTTTGATGCTACCTAAAAATGGTTTACAATGTGTTGGCGGGTATTAAAATCTCTTTTAGATTTGATTGTGTGGGCTTCAGTTGTGTTATTTTTTCTTGAGACGGAGGTCAGTATCTGGGATAAAAAGAAATCGTATTTCATGTTTTTTGTCCTTTCTTTTTTATTAAAATTTCAGCTGCCGTTGTGGGCGCTGTTGACAGGGAAGCTCAGTGTTCTTTGTTTCATCTGTCTTCTTTTCTTGATATGAAAATAAAACCGAGGTGGGTGATGAGCTTTTTGTAGCCTTGCACACATGGGAGAAAGTTATTCAATTTTGAGGGTGTGCTCCATTTGATATTTCCATTATTCTACTATATTAGTCGAAATTAGCTGAACTTATTACATTAGTAATAGTGAGGTTTAGCTGCATGTTACGCGAGCAAACACGCGTGAACGTGAACGTCAAAAACTCACCGGCACTGCCAACATGTGGCTACAGACACCAGCCAGAGTCACGAGAAGTCAATTGAGTTCAGTCACGGCCTAAAGCCATTTTTCCAACAATCCATGTTTTCGGTTACTTTATTTTCCATACCTTTAAGGGGTGACTTTATAAGGGGTGACTTTGTAAGGGCGTGACTTTGTAAGGGCGTAACTTTGTACGGGGTGACTTATTTGTAAGGGGTGACTTTTAAAGGGGGTGACGTTGTAGGCTGTAGACTTTGACTGCCCTGTATAAACTGACTCTATGTAACGGAGGGGGCAACTTCGTTGTGGGCAACAAGTTGCTGAGGCCTGTGGGGCGAGAACTGGTATTCGATTTGAGCATCGGGCCCCTTGCACACAACGGCCCGCGCTGGATGTATGAGTTTGTGGGAATACCAGTCATCTCGCCCCCAGCAAACACGCCCACTGCAAAGTCGGTCCCCCCCCCCCCCCCCCCCCCCAGCAAAGTCGACCACGACCGGCGCGGTGTGGTGGTGGCCTCAAATCGAAGAAGGATCGACACTGACAGTTACTGACGGTCGTTGTCGTGTTTTGGGGGCACGTGTTATTATCAGGTGGTCTCTACCACGTGTGCACACGATTCACAACCATTGATTCCATCATACATGCCTAATCCGGCTTGGAAATGTTGTATAAACATGCCTCCAAAATCATTGATCAGATTCAGAAGAAACAAGGGACCATAAAGTCTCTTATTCATTCAAGTGGTTACAAGGTGAGTGAAATCATTGGACAATTGCGTTAATTATTGTAAAAAGTAAACCTTCATTTTGATTTGTTATGTTATGACTTACGTTCCAACTTTTAACTGAAATTCACTTTCAGCAGTTCTCACTTCGATTCAATTTTCGAGTGTTTCATATGAGGCCTAAGCCCCATTTGCGATAACTTTCCGTATGGCGCCACCACTTTTTCACTAATTTTTACAAAAAGGGATATATCAATCAGGTAAATTATATACTATATTATTTTATTTCGAATGAAAAAGTGGTGGCGCCATACGGAAAATATAAAGTCACAGTTGTCTTCCATTCGTAGGCATCTTTTGGATTGACATACTTTAGGGTCACAGGGTTTTGTACTCTTTTGTTAATCCTGGCCAGCTTGAAATGGGTTGTCTCTGTCCCCCTCGTTCCCTGCTCTTCCCTCGCCAACCCTGTTTTCCTGTCCTCTCCCAATCTACCCTACTCTCTCATCTATTCTTCACATGTTTCTTGTTGTATCCAAACCTTCTGTCAGGCATCTTCATTCAGGACCATAGCTTTAGTTGCCATTATTTAGCATGTATGCCTTCATGTAGTTTTGTTCAACATATTTAAACAAAAAATTTAAAAAATCTTTGTGAAATGGCTGAATAAATAATAATAATCAACAACTTAAACAAGCTTTTTTATGATTGGGCATTCCGGAATCCGGGGAAAACTGTTTTTCAGCTTAATGATAAAGCTTGAATTCCGGATGAGAATCAATCAAGCCCAATTCCCAAGGGCCTCCTTCCTTAACAACTTCTCCATTTTCCTACTAGCTAGAATATACCAAGGTGACAGCTCTATATTGTAAATAATTACTGCTTATTGCAGTGTGTATTTTAAGTCCAAGGAATAAGAAAACTTCAAATTTTCATAATCGTAGCATGTTTGGTTTCTGAAATTTTCTGCTTTGTTTGTTTTAAACCATGAATTGTAACTAACTGCTAAGTGTTTCCTTTTATTTCAGAATCTGAAGCAGCTTTATGCTTTGGTCTGTGAAACTCTCAAGTACTCAAGTATCATTGATAAGATTCTAGTCACCACAAAGTTCCTGGAGCTAGAGAAATGGTTAGATCGACCCATGGCAACAATTCTAGTCTACGAGGCATTGTTTGGAAGAGGAATTCAAGTAAGCCTGTGTTCTATAATACCTGCTGTTGATTTCACCAAACTCTTCCTAACTTAGGATTAATCTTTGGACTTAGGACGATTAAGTTCCGTATCCGAAGACGTTAGGACGCATTGAACCCATCCTAAGTTAGGACTGGTTACTCGCCCTATCTCAAGATGGGATTAATCCTAGCGTTTCATGAAATCGGCTGCTGGACAAATTTGAGTTACGATAATCGTTCTTATCTGTCCGACAGTTGTAGACAAATCAGTACAAATTTTACCAATGTTAAACAAGATTTTGGCTGGGGCTAGTGGCTGCATAAGGAATTATGAACTCTTTCCCAGTTACTGCTTACTGAAGTGCATGCACTCCCTCGTGTGTAGACTTGATTCAAGTCCCATTCTCGTGTGAGCGGTCCCTAGCTATTACCTCATCTTACTATGAAGCAACGTCATAGCATACAGTATAGTGCGCGCTCGCCGTTTTTCAATCATCAACTAAGTACTTAACCCACAAGTGACAAATGAACTAGTCTTCTTTTTGGGTGCGTTTGATTGGTCAAAACGTATCACGTAACAATGTTACATATTCATAAGTGAATACATTTACATACCAGGCGACTGCGACATCGTCAAGTCCCTGTCCCGCATGCGGAACAGGTTTTGGAATGCAGAGCATCACAAAACAGTAGTTTTCTGGGGATGGCACGGGATTGGGACTTAAGTCTACCTCGTGTGGAGAGTGCGCGCGGGTACTGTAACTGGGTGAGAGTTAATAGTCCCTTGTGCAGTATGGCCACAGACAGGCCTGCTTTGATCATCTCTTCAGTTCACTTTGTAATGATTCCTTGGTCTCTAAAGCCCCTTTAAAAACAAGACTCCCTTGCTAAATAGACCGATCCATTAAGCTCCGCCCCATTGCGTATTGACCAATCACAACGCAATGAAGGTCCGACACTAAGGTCCGACATGCGTGTGCGTATCTTGGCGCGCGCGGCAGAGTTGTGCAGAAAGGTATTGGAGAGCCCCACATGTTCTTGCTCACACGTGCGTCTTGGGCGGAGCCTACTGGATCGGTCTATTGCAGCATGGTTGTTCAAATTTTACCGTGTATCATTCAATCAGTAGACCTATACAAATACTTGTATGAGATTTTGTTTTATTGTGATGAATGATCAATGATGTGATGAATATTCAATGATGTGAGGAATATCTAATGAATATTTAATGATATTAATGCATATTCATTTTTCAGTGTGGTGGAAAGCATCGTTTGGCAATCAAACGGCATAAGTCTTCTCTCAATGCTGCTCTTGTCAGGATGAAGATTAAGATGGGTGTGGTCAACAACAAGGACCTCCTCCCTGACTCCGTCAAAGATGAAGGTACAACTCTTAGAGCCCTTTCAAAAGGCCCTATCAAGCCTGTTGTCTCAATGGATGTTTACTCATTTTGAATAGAAGGGATCCATTCAAAACTCATTCCTTTTCTTCAAAAAGCAATTTTATTTACCTCTCCCACGAAGTGTTTCTTGTTTCCATTGGTACACCATACATTAATATTTCTTTTAACTTTCATGGATTAATTAGATTTTCGTTTCATCATCAGTGATTCTGCCAAGGTATGTGCGAGTCAACACATTAAAGATTTCTATCGAGGATGCTATCAACCAGTTTGTTAAGGAAGGCTTTAAGTGTGTACTGACTCAACAAGAAGCTGTCACTGTCTCTAAAGATGCTGAAAATGCACAATCTTTAAGGTAATGCAGGGATGAGATAGTTCAGCCTTTTATTTGAGTTAAGACTTTCTTACTATTAGAGTCTTTATTTTTCTTGTAATTAAAAAAGTCTACTTGTCTAGTGCTAAGGATAATGTTTCCAAAAGCTCCTTAGAATATATAACTCCAGGGGGTATCAAAAGGTGGCAATGCCATCAAAATATCTCTTGTCTAAACACTACTTGTTCAAATTAAATTGTTTTTTGTTTCTGTTAAATTGTGTAGAAAGCTTTTTTTCATTGTTGATTCTTGTTTTGTACAACAATTATTTTCTCCTGTAACATGTTAGAGTAATAGGCCCGTATAATAGTAATAAAGACTATCCTTCATTCAAAGGCCTAATCTTAAATCTTTGTTTTTGATTTACAGTACCATGTTCAGAGACTTGGTGAACAGTTTAAAGAAAAGTCAGTTCATGTGTGACGTACATGTACAGCATATTCTAGTGTTTCCACCGGGTACCGACTTCCACAAGCACCAGTTGTATCTAACAGGGGCTATCATACTGCAAGATAAGGTAGAGCTATATATGATAGTATTGATCCCTTGCTGCCATTTTAGGAGTCAAAATTTACACTCAGGAATTGCCTTCTAAAATGGTAGAATTGGTAAACGTACATTTTGTGGAATTTTTTTATTTATTTATTATTGTGATTATAATATGCACATGCCTGGATAGGCCATGGAGGCCTCTGTTGCCCTGGTCTTGGCCTTGGTGACCCTTCCCATGGACTTTAGGATTTTCCATTGAAAGTGCCATAGCAAAATTGCAAAATAAAAGTGGGCTTGCCCTCTCCAAGAATAAATTCCAGGCCTGTAATCATTCAAAAACCAAAGCTATTACTCTGTTGATAATATGTAAAATACTTGGTTATGTTCATAAAAATCTTAACAATAAAATTATTTTTGTTCTGAAGGCAAGTTGTCTTCCAGCTTACATCTTGGCCCCGCCTCCAGGAAGTCATGTGATTGATGCCTGTGCAGCCCCTGGCAACAAGACGTCCCACCTGGCGGCCATTTTAGAGAATACTGGGTAAATGACCTTATAGCTTTGGCTTTTTAGCTTGCCACAAAAACATGCAGTGACAAAAAGTGGCTTTCATTTTGGGTTCGAGTTTTAATTATGGTTTCTTGGTTGGACTTAAAGGTGTGTCCAAAGTATATCATGCATGGATGAGAAATTTAAGACTTTTTGGGGGAAGAAAGTAGACTTAGCTGCTACCATCAAAAATTACCTTTTCTATAAATGCAAAAAATAGTTAATGGTCTGACAAATTGATCCTAGGAGTTTTCTCAAATGCTCAATGAGCCTTTGAGAGAGACATGGCTATGGTTGAGGCCATTAACTATTTTTTGCTCATTTACTTTTATCTGAATTCAGACTTTTTAAGTTCGCCTGGTGAAGAAAATAAATTGTTATTTTATCCACATTGAAAAAGAAATCACGCTGTTTGATCTACTTAAAATAGCCCTGGTAAATTATCTGGCTGACCTATTGTCTTCATGATTGATTATTTCCAGACGGGTGTTTGCATTCGAGTTGGATCCCAAACGTCTCTCTCTGATGTCCAGACTGACCAAACCAACAGGAGCAACAAACCTTGACCTCACCAATCATGACTTCCTAAAGGTCAACCCAACGGACGAGAAATTCCGTAATGTCAACTACATCCTCCTGGATCCATCTTGCAGTGGGTCTGGCATTGTCAGTAGGCTCAATCACCTGACCAATGATGACCAATCAGAGTCTCAAGATAGGTTGGAGTCGTTGGCAAGGGTGCAGACTGCACTACTGTCTCATGCCCTGTCATTTCCGAATGTTAAACGAGTGGTTTATTCTACTTGCTCAGTACACAGGAGGGAAAATGAGGAAGTTGTTAAGGAAGTGCTGGATTCACATCCGGAATTCCAGCTGGAATGTGCTCTTCCTGCATGGAAAAATAGAGGAATCGGTGATAAGGATCACACGGATGATTGGAAAAATCCAAGCGATATGAAGCTGTTTGACTTTCAGGCTTGTTTACGAGCAGTACCTAAAGAGGATATAACCATTGGATTCTTTGTAGCATTGTTTGAACGAAAAGATATTTCAATAAGAACAAAAGAGTCTCCTTGTGTACCAACTTCTCAAAATGGTAAGTTGTCAAAAGTAGGCCAACGTAAAAAGAGAAGGAATAAACATAAATCTGTTGAAATCAAGAAAGAGATTATTAGTATGGATAGCAGTGAGAATCAAAGCAAAAATAATTCTCCTCTGGAAACAGGGATATCAAAAAGGAAAAGCCGGAAAAGGAGAAAGAAAACGCAGGGAGAATCCGACTCTAAGAAACAAAAAATTGACAACATAAAGAAACTGGATGAGCATAAAACCAAACAAGAAACTGAAGAGGCAATAAATGAGAATGCAAACAAAGTAACCAAAATGAAAAAAGCTAAAAGAAACAGGAGACAGAAAACAGCTGCCATTTCATGAGTTTATTATGCACTTATTAATGTTGTAAACAGGATCGTAATAATTGGGGCAAGTTTAAGGAAGTTTCCCTTGTCCTATTTGTAATGTAATGCACCATGTTATTATAAATTGCATAATCGATCCAAGGACTAAATCTTATCGGAATTTTCTTCGCTGAAATCAACGACCATCTCAATTTTGTAAAATCTTGGAACTTGCTTGGATCTTGACTTGCCTTGAATGGTTCTCTTAGTTTCTGTATGTGGGAATTGATATCACCATAGTGAGTGATATATCATTCAAAAAATGACAAAAAGGAGTTTTGTTATAAAGTCATCAACCACAAGGGAACCTGACTGGTTGAATGTTAAATAATTTTGAGTTCAACTTGCCAATCGAATCAGGCCCTGAAAGTTCCTCTTTTTAAACGTAAACAATTAAAAAAAAACACCAAAGTACAATATCGACTTTGATAAAATGGCACTTGATTTATAGCAATTCCAGAATGATATAAAATCCAGACATCTTATAATATACATATTATATACAGAAATGTTATTCTACAGAATACATCTAAACAATAAATATGGGACCAATATAAAATAAAAGATAATGTTGAACTTGTAATGAATATGTGCACAGACATACTATTCTTCCTTTAGTCTGATTTTCTATTTTTGTTTGACCTTGGGAGAAAAAAAAAAGAGTATTTTATTTACAAGGTCTGAAAACTTGTCAAGTATGTAAAGTCTCATATCCCCCCCCATGACAAAACATCAGTCATGTTTGTACATCAATTTATTAAGAATTTTCTTTAAGAAAATAAGTCACCAATATTTATTGTTCTGTTACAGATAAACGTTTTTGTGGAGTCTAGTAATTCTCACCAATGAACTTAACCAGGGGCAACTTTAAAAAGGTTAATAATAATCAATAAGTAACTTAAAGTCACTTTTTAAATCTTAGAGCGAGTCTTATCACAGGATCAGCACCAGAGCCACAATGATGCCATAGAAAATGAGGGCTGGAAGCCACGTCTTCAAAAAACCACCAATCCTGTTGGGGAAAAAAGAAACAAATTTCTTAGTATATTAATTTTTTTTTTTTTACCCATACACCGATGTGTGTTAGCACTGTATACTCAGTACTTTCCCCGAGTCCTGTGAAAAAAAAATATCACAGGCATGTCACTCGGGTGGGATTCGAACCCACGACCCTTGCAATTCTAGAGCAGTGTCTTACCAACTAGACTACCGAGGTTGCCCGGCAGCTAGAGGCAGTTCGAATCCTATGTTTTGGCAGCGGGTACCGCAACGATAATAGTGTCCTTTCATAAAACCTTTGGTTAGTAGCCTACTGCAGCATTTGACAGTATGTAAAGTATTTTGAGAAACATTTCACTTTAAATAAATGTCGATGTGGAAAAAGAATGCTTCTCAGATTTGTGTCCTATTAGAGATTATTCTTCCTGTATGGAGTATATTCGCTCTAGATTTTCAACGATATCTCAAAAGCGTGACCAAATTTTCAGATGTTAGTTTTATTGTGTACATCTTCATTGAAAAAGGATTAGAACAACCCAATGGTTCCAAAAAACAATGGGTTAGAACAACCCAATGGTTCCAAAAAACAATGGGTTAGAACAACCCAATGGTTCCAAAAAACAATGGGTTAGAACAACCCAATGGTTCCAAAAAACAATGGGTTAGAACAACCCAATGGTTCAAAAAAACAATGTGTTAGAACAACCCAATGGTTCCAAAAAACAATGGGTTAGAACAACCCAATGGTTCCAAAAAACAATGGGTTACTTTGCATTTAAATAACATGCATAAAACTTGAAAGAACATTTAGCAATCTTTGTTATTGGTTAACTTCAGCACTGGTCAAGAGCTTAAAGTGACATACTCACCCAGTGTGCCGACCAAATATCAACATGAGGAAGCAGAGTTTGATCATATTCCAGCTTTGACCTTTGTACTGCATCAAGTTGAGCGCCATGGCGACGTGTGAGTGACAGTTATCACAACAAAGATTGTGCTGTAAAAAAACAAAACAAAAAACAGAAATCCATTATGATACAAGGCATGCAATTTTTCACTTGTAAGTTTGAAACCTCCAAATATAAGATCAGTCTTCCGTAAAATCTTGATGTCAATTGTCTGTTTTAATCTGTCCTCATTCACAACAAACTGGCATGTTTGCTTCTACAGTAGTATGCACATATGCATGTAGGTTCTTCCTTTCCCCTGATCAACTCAATTTCTGAAATCTATTTCACCCAAACTTATTTTATGGGTTTGAAGATCAAAAATCCTGAAAATTTGCTAACAACATGTTCTTGGTCTGGAGATGAAGCTCACTCAAGAAATAGAATGTTAGGCCCTATATTTCAGAGGTTTATAGACTCTTTACGAGACCACCAAAAGAAATTGATTGCTTTGATCACAACTAAAGCTGAGACGTTCTTCTTTTGCTTTGATCACAACCAAAGCTGAGACGTTCTTCTTTTGTGATTGATGGCGAGTTCATCTCTTTCAAGAAAATCTAAAGGTCTAGTCAGGTCAATTGTAACATCCAGAGAAATCACAGGCCTTAATTTTGAAAAAAAAAAATATAAATCTGCAAATATTACCATTCTATTTTTATACTCTTCAGACGCCTCCGAAACGCTGACATCCCAGGAGTTTGGTCGAGCTTGGCTCTGGTCCAACATCCAGTACTTTGTAGGTTTGCCGAATCCCATATCATCTTCCTGTAACAAAGAAATATATCACTGTGCTCAAGACAAACCTTAGAATTGACATAATTATATGTTTACTTACAAATCAAAGATCATGTGGTTCATATTTGTATTCCATGCGGCCTCTATCTAACCCAGTGAAAGTTTTCCCTTGTTTTATGGCATATGCAACAAAAACGTCAGTCCATTTTAAAGCAGGGTAAATTTTGGTAATAGACCTTTATGCACATGACGTCATTTCAGTACGGCGCCCTCGCCTTGAGGTCAAAAGGAGGTTGTTCATTGGCCAATCTATGTGTGTTTCGATTGTTTCGTCACCGTTTTACCTCAAAGATGGCGGCTGGATGACGTCAATGCATAAGGTCTATTACTCCAAACAAATTATCGCCATGAAAACATAGTTGGAGAGAAGCACTGCAGCTGTTGATAATGTATCAAATTTAATGAGAAATGATTCCCTTCTGAGAAAATGTGGTCTTTAAGAGAGGGTTTCCAATCTGGGAAACGTGTTGGGCTCTTTATTTAGCTGTTAAGTTATGCCGACTTACCGAGACATAGTAAGGTGCAGCAAAATCCCGGATGACTCCAGATGACATTGCGATACCCATATGACCAATGAAAGGAAATAGCCAGCTGAAAATAAAGGTGGATTATTAATAGACTTTAACAAAAATATAATTTTGAACAGATAAAAAAATGGAATCAAAAGCATTCCATTTGTAGTTTTAACATTTAATATATTAATTTAAATACAACACAACACAACAATCAATTAATTACATTTTAGGAGATATACTGCTGTACGCAAGGAATACACACCAATACTAAACAAAATAACACAATAATATGGTGATATGACGCCATGAAAAACAACACAGGTTTTGTAAGAATAGTTGGTTCATTTTGAGCCACCAGATGATACAAAACTGAATTGTTTAGGCAATGGCATTTTTGCATGATTGAATAACATTTCTAGAAATTCTAACTTTTTAAAAGTTTACTCACGTTAAAAATGGAATTGGCGTCCAAACGACACAGTGCGGATACCTGACCCGCTTATGGTCAACGGGCTGGGTCTCATGCATGCTGATCTTGGAATCTCGAGCCATATTGGCTCCGTTTTCTCCTGAAGTCGGGGGACTAAAGTTGACTTCTTGATGATCCATCAGCCGTAATGTTGACATCTTTTTCGACGTAACTTTTATTTTATAAAAAGTATGCTGGTAATCACTTGAATCATTCGTTGAAATTACATTATATAAGCCGAGTACCAGTGATATGATTGTTTGTCTTAGTGCTGAACGTCATTACACTTAGATTAAATGTAACTTTGTTTAGGGTACCTGACTTTTCTAATCCAGAGCTTTTGCGATTGCGGATGCTGAATGGACCAAACTACCAACTGGCGTAACTTTTCTTAATTTTATGGTAACTATTCGTAAAACTTGTATTTGTAATTGTAACATAGTGTTCATAGTGCCTCATACATCAAGTGTAGTACTAAGCTAGGTAATTTTCTTATGCAGTGTTGGGGAATACAGATCTTGATTGCTATTATTTGACTCGATCAGGGAGGAGGGGGCGGTGTCTGGTGGGGGAGGGGGGATGTGGGTCATGGATGAGGGATGATGCTGGTGGTTGTCAGTCGCACATCAACAATTAAAGAGGTTGAATAGCGGTTAGTCTCAGTGGAATCAGCAGCGGGAGGATGGGGGTTATCTGCATTTATTCTGTTAACTATTCTAATAATAATATAGCCAATAAATAATACTTGTGTAGGCCTAGTTCAAGTTGTGATAACGTAACCCTCCTCCCGACGGCGAATAGTATGGGTTACGTTATCGCAACTTATACTAGTACTAGTAGTAGTACTCGTACTATGTGTAGACTTATTATGTCCTCTATTTATGTCTATGACGATAGCAAAACAAACCTCACCTAACTAGACTAGTCTAGAGTAGGAGTATCTGCATACAGCAACATTGCGGCTAGTTTTGGTGAAGTGGTGTAACGTCAAAATTGTGACGCTCTGGCGAGGGTGTGAGAGCGTTACAATTATCGTAACTACGTAAAAGTATGACAATTGAGAAGTGGCGTACATTTTTGTGTTGCAACTAGCTAGGTTGATATTTACCCCTTTAATTCGCTTATTTAAATATGTTTTTTCTCCCACA
This sequence comes from Asterias rubens, assembly GCF_902459465.1. Lineage (NCBI taxonomy): Eukaryota > Metazoa > Echinodermata > Asteroidea > Forcipulatida > Asteriidae > Asterias > Asterias rubens. Next base: position 7,549,291 of record NC_047079.1, read on the forward strand.
CAGGTTCACATTATTTGGCAAAGACTGCTGGGTGTGGGACGATTAATTTGATTTCTTGGCAGTAAAATCTTACCAACAAACAAATAGCATGGAGACCATACCTGATGTCGACCAGGCAAAGGTTAGTAGAATCTAATTCATAGCATGGAGACAATACCTGATGTCGACCAGGCAAAGGTTAGTAGAATCTAATTCAAGAGAAACACTTTGTCTTCTTTAGTATTTTATTTTGGCAACTCTCCTTTTTTTCCGCTCAGAATAAATAAATAAAAAAACAACGAATGTAGCATGCTGCTTACAATTCTTTGATCAACTTAAAGTCCAAACTTTTGAGTTGTTTCAGAGCCATATTTTCCACATGGCTGATGCTTGAAAGGGCTAGGGCACTAAATAAAGCAATGTCTCTTTTTCTAAAGGGCACCTATTTATGGGGAATTGTAAACTTCTCTTTTAATATGTTGAGGGGCACTAAGGCATTGACAAGGGACATTGAGGCAATTGCCCCTGTTGCCTCCATGAGGCATCAGACCTGTTGCCTCCATGAGGCATCAGACCTGTTGCCTAAAACGACAAGGGACATTGAGGCAATTGCCCCTGTTGCCTCCATGAGGCATCAGACCTGTTGCCTAAAACGACAAGGGACATTGAGGCAATTGCCCCTGTTGCCTCCATGAGGCATCAGACCTGTTGCCTAAAACGACAAGGGACATTGAGGCAATTGCCCCAGTTGCCTCCATGAGGCATCAGACCTGTTGCCTCCATGAGGCATCAGACCTGTTGCCTAAAACGACAAGGGACATTGGGGCAATTGCCCCTGTTGCCTCCATGAGGCATCAGACCTGTTGCCTAAAACGACAAGGGACATTGAGGCAATTGCCCCAGTTGCCTCCATGAGGCATCAGACCTGTTGCCTCCATGAGGCATCAGACCTGTTGCCTCCATGAGGCATCAGACCTGTTGCCTAAAACGACAAGGGACATTGAGGCAATTGCCCCTGTTGCCTCCATGAGGCATCAGACCTGTTGCCTCCATGAGGCATCAGACCTGTTGCCTCCATGAGGCATCAGACCTGTTGCCTAAAACGACAAGGGACATTGAGGCAATTGCCCCTGTTGCCTCCATGAGGCATCAGACCTGTTGCCTCCATGAGGCATCAGACCTGTTGCCTAAATGAAATTTCAAATTCACTTCTGAATTGTTGGACGTTTGTAGTTGTTTATGTGTATTGGTACTTAAGATTAAGATTTGCTAATCGCAGACTGGGGTAAATGTTGAAGCTCCAAGTTCAATGTATTTGATTTGTTTTGTTCTCCACAGCCTGATGCCGTTGCTCAAAGTCCCAGTGTTACCGCAGCACCAAGAGAAAATATGGTAAATATACTTTTAAGTACAGTGAAAATGAACTTTTAACTAAACCCCAAAACAAATTTTCTTTTTCTTATCTTGCCTCCTTCACATAGATTGAGACTGCACTGCGCTTCTTGAAGAATCCTCAGGTCCGTTCTAGTCCTCTGGCTCAGAAGAAAGTCTTCCTACAGAAAAAGGGTAAGAATTTATGTACAGGTACTCTTTTATCCTGAGGCCACATGTTCAGGTCCCGCTCTAGTCAATTTTGTCTTTGTTCAACCCAAATGATTTAATATGCAGTCTAATATGTACCCAGTTAGTTTTCCTTGTGATTTATTGTATGTATGTTGAATTTTTGTATATTGTTTATAAAAATGTTATTTAAAACCTCTATCAATACAATTCATAGGTTTGACTGCACAAGAGATTGAGATAGCAGTAGAGCGGTCTGGCACCCAGCAGGATGTAGTGGCTCCTGTACAGACACCAACAAACCAGGCTATGGTCCCTGCTCAAGGAAACCCAATGCAGCAACAAATGGGTGAGTTAGCTGTCATGTCTGCTTGATATTGAGTTGGTGTATAATTCAAAAAGAGAAAATAAAGAGTAATCTCAACATGTTGGTGCTGAGTGACCATAGAGTGGAGGATAGTGGTGGATTGAGGACTGTAGGCCCAACTAACAATTGCTTATCAGCGGGTCAGGCATACCAATCTTACCCAAGTCCAAACATTTTGGTGCTGAGTGACCATAGAGTGGAGGATAGTGGTGGATTGAGGACTGTTGGCCCAACTAACAATCGCTTATCAGCGGGTCAGGCATACCAATCTTACCCAAGTCCAAACATTTTGGTGCTGAGTGACCATAGAGTGGAGGATAGTGGTGGATTGAGGACTGTAGGCCCAACTAACAATTGCTTATCAGCGGGTCAGGCATACCAATCTTACCCAAGTCCAAACATGTTGGTGCTGAGTGACCATAGAGTGGAGGATAGTGGTGGATTGAGGACTGTTGGCCCAACTAACAATCGCTTATCAGCGGGTCAGGCATACCAATCTTACCCAAGTCCAAACATGTTGGTGCTGAGTGACCATAGAGTGGAGGATAGTGGTGGATTGAGGACTGTATGCCTAACTAACAATTGCTTATCAGCGGGTCAGGCATACCAATCTTACCCAAGTCCAAACATTTTGGTGCTGAGTGACCATAGAGTGGAGGATAGTGGTGGATTGAGGATTGTACATGTATGCCCAACTAACAATTACTTATCATTGGGCCAGGCATACCAATCTTTACCCAAGTCCAAACATGTTGGTGTTGAGTGACCAAGAGTGGAGGATACAGATGGTTGTGGTCACATCGTTGGCGTCTCTGGAATTCCTTGCAAGACGAGTTGAGGGACACACCTGTTCTGTCAACATTCAAATGCAACCTTAAGACCCTGTCGTTCAGTCATCCACAGGGACTTGCTAGCAATCTGCACCTTTGAAGGGTCTTCAGATACTGTGCACCTTATAAATGTGGTGTTATTATTATTTTTATTACCTGTGGCAAGTGGGCTAAGGTGGTATGTGTTTGAAAGGCTTAGAATGTCTGTATTTTTATAAACCACTGTATACTTTAAACTTTAAACTATATACTTTAAACAGTCCCTTATGGTCAGCCTGTGCCATCTCAAGTAACGAGATGGCGTGACTACATGGCCATTGCTGTAATCGTTGGTGGGGTGAGCTTTGGGATCTACAAATTAATATCGGTAAGCACAACTTGAAAAATTTAAAAGAGTGCAAAATAAATAAACAGCAAAAAACCTAAAACAACAACAAAACAAGCAAACAGCAACCACTTTTACAAATGTTAAAGTGAAACTGCCAACATCGGTAGCTCAGTTGGTAGAGCGCCAGCACGTTAATTTGGAGGTTGTTATTTCAAGTTTTCTTTGTTCAACCAAAAAAGTTGTACTTTTCACAAAATACTTACTCATTGAGAGAATATTTGCATAGAATTTTCACAATCTTTAGTTTAGCTAATACAATACAATATTTTATTTTTAATGGTCTTCATTCCATGTAGAATTTCCTGATGCCGTACATCAAGGGTCGACAGGAGGAACGAGAGAGATTAGAAAGACTTGAAGCTTCTATACAAGAACTGAATAAAAACGTTGCGCACACGGGTATGTACAAAGCACCCCCTCTCTCTGGTCTCACTGTCGCATTGAACAACTCTGAATAAGCTTTTTGCCATTTTTTATTTTTTTAATGTCTGGTTCTTTAACCTGTCTAGTCACAAGTGCACACTTAGTATTGGTTTTCTCGATCCGAAGACCCTTGACTTAAGGAGATTAGTTTTACTTCTGCATTTAATGAAAGCTATTCAAACTTCACACGAATTGTAAATAGCAAAGTTCATTTCTTAGTGCCACAATTTGAAAACAGCACATTAAATATTGTTACACATCGCAAAACTTTCTCATGAAGCATAAACTGGGTTAAACAGTTATATGTATTTTTTATTAATTCCTTGCAGTTCAAGAAGTAGAAAAAGCGACCAAATCAATCCAAGTTCTCCTTGAGTTACAGCAATCTAAACTGGATAACCTGACGACCAACATTGCGGCAAGTAAATCTGTTTCATCAAATAACAAGAGTACTGATGTAGCAGATCTCAAAGCAGAAATCACTTCACTAAAAGGACTCCTTCTTAATAGGTGATTACCCATACTTACTTTGTTTTCTAATCAAGTATTACAAGTAATAAACCACAATGGAAACTGTAAGTAAATGTAGATGACAATAAAACTAACGTTTTTTAAATATCACAGAAAACCCAGAATATGTCCATGCAGGAATACAATAGAAATACACAATCTGAAAAACATAACTGACAGTAACGCTTCCCAGGTTCAAAGTTGGTGTTTACAAACTGATGTCTTTTTACATAACCACATTAAAGTAGTTCGAAGTGAAATGTTTCTTAAAATGTTTTATACGTTCCAAAGCTGCTGTAGGCTTCCTACCAAGAGTTTGATTGCTGAAAATTGTGATAACCAAACGTATACCTTCCTTATAGGTTTACAAAATCCTTTAAATGATTATCTCTTTTCTTTGTTTTAGGCATCAGTTTCCAGCAACGCCTCAGCCGGCCCCCATTCCAGCCTGGCAACGTCCAGCTAGTAGCTCATTGGTCAGTACAACTCCAGTCAAACCCAGCATAAACCAATCACAAGCTTCTACCACTCAACTCGGCCCAGAAACCAAATCCATAGCAACCGACTCCCAGAATGCCGCAGCGATAGAGGGTGTGGCTAATGGAGGCCTTGGAGATGTCAATCACAGTGATGGACTTGTCAATGGTGGCACAAATGGGCAGGGCGACTATCAAGTGGAAACAACAGCTGATATTAACATTGATACAAATGCCTTGGCTGGAGACAGTAATGTCAATCAAACTGAAGTTGCTGTGGCAACATGAATATTCAACAAATAAATAAGGAGGAGCTAATAGAAAGTTGGACATTGCTAGATTGGACATATGAATAAACATTGTCAGATGAATCAAGTGAAGGTGTAACATTAATAGATGTACTAATCTTTGGGATAATTTATAACATAGTTTTGTTTACTATATGGTAAGCATTGTGTACTCGGTGCTTGTTGTAGTCCTATGGAAGAAAGGAGCAATTACAGGCATACTACTTGGGATAGATTCTAACCCAAGACCCCAGCATTAGAGCATAATATCTGTGGATCTTGGATCGTGAATATAATGGGTGCATTCAATTAGCTTCCCTGGGTCTACCCCGCGGTGCTCACTCGGGTGAGCCCCTGACAAGAGCTAAACAAACGATCGCTCACCGCTCTCGTAGTGACGTCATGCACCTGGGGCCAGCCCCCAAGTGACCCACTCCACAAGCAGGGCACTATTGGCTGACCCGGGTGAGCCCCTAGAATGACGTCAAAGCTATTCGAACGCACCAGGGGCAGACGGGGTTCGACCCAGGGAAGCTAAAGGAACGCACCCTCAATAAAGAGGAGGAGACTGATAGGGATATCAGTCAAAAGCCATTAATTAAAAGTTAATAACTTGCTGTTAAACTGCCCACATCGTCAAGAAAAAGGCCTGATTTTACCCTTCCCCCTTACAACTTGAGCGTGGTATACCATAACGATTTAAACTACCCTTTTGTCGGGGGTGGGGGGGGGGTAACTTTGGTAGTTTTTTTCCTATTGAAAATCATTTTTTTTTTTTTTTAATAAGGTTTACTGAAGGAATAACTTATACTGTGCCTCCTAATACACAACCAAGATCCCTAGGATGAAATCACTTATGATTAAGTTATGATTCTTATATTTGTATTGCAATAAATTTCATGATAATGAATAAAAACGTGACAAGTAAAATTATAAGAGTTGTCAACCAAATTTACTTTGAAGTGGAGCAGGTTTGTAAAGTTAAGAATTAAACGTGGATCGATTTCGGAAAAGAACAGAACAAAGTTTTCTGCCGGGCATGTTTCTTTTTCATCAGTTTGAATTTTAATAACGATCTTTTCAGATGCAAAAAAAAAACATTCTATAAGTCGCTGTTAATAACTATTTAATTTCGCTTATCTTGGAGAAAAAAAGTTTCCCCGATCGATTGTCTTTTCGGGGCATCCGTACACAAGATTTTGGACAGCGCCACCTAGCAAACACCCCGACGTCACATCGGTACTTTAATAGGCATTTTCTGAAAATACGTACAGGCACCAGTCTGGCAATGGCGCCTTGTATGAAAAACGGTGGATCGATGGATTGTGATCGTAAGTTTTTGATTTTCTGTCTGTGTTTTGATAAAATTAATCCAGTATTTGCCATGTTTCAGTTAGGGACTGGGGCATGAGATGTGTTTGTTTTTACCCATCATCAAACCGAATGACAGCCGCAAAAGTTGGTAGATAGGAGCGCGAGTAGGACTTCTTTTCCACAGTCCAGTGACGTGTGTTATTTTACTAATAATAACGCCATGGCCATGGCCATGGGGCGGGTGTAACAACACGCCTCAACTCAAGTCACTGTCTCAGTGTCTGTCTGATCATGGAGGTTACCTCCATGGTCTGATGATCTGAGAATGAGATCAGTAGATGTGCCATGGATAGGGTGGGGTTTCAAGAGTGACTAAGACTGGTTATACAGTGCAGTGGTTGGGAGTTCAGTGTGTGTGTTGGGGGGGGGGGGGGGGGGGTGGGGTTGTTTTCCATGTACTTGTTTTATTGTGTAAAAGAATGAGGAAAATTTACGTTATTTTTATGCTGCCACCACTTTTTCATTCAGTACTTATAAAATAGTATCTAATTTACCTAAATGAGAAACTCCTTTTTGTAAAAATTTGTGAAAAAGTGATGGCAGGATTTAGGGAAAGTTTTCCCATGAAATACGCTTGATGATGTATTGTAAGCACAGAATTCCCTGCTTCCGCAAGCGTTGATTCATTGCTTACGGTAAACAGAATTATGAAGCTGGGTTAAAAATTAATGGATGTTATAATTTTATTATATTTTATTCAACATCCAACAGTGCAAGCGTCAACTACATGACGGATACAAATATTAACATTAAACATTATAAAAACAGTAAAATGTTGACCTTATACTTAGTATTTAGTGTATGTGAGGTCCATTCCACTATCATGGAGACGATGGTCTCTAACGGAACAAAGAACCTCATGGAATAAATATCGCCAGTGTCTCATATTCTTCTTGAGGTTTGAGTTTTGTTGTATTTTATATTTATAAAGACTAAAGGCAGTGGATATTTTGACTGTGACACCAACTCTTGTTAACTTGTTTTTGTTTTTCTCATTTTCAGTGAACCAAAGTTAATAAGGCATTTTGACGATCAAACAAACATGACTCAACTGCGACAGAGCAATTTAGCAGAAGTGCTGAATGTCAAACATGTGAAACCAAAGCCAAGACTTCATCCGAAGTCCACGAGGCGATCTCTGTTCAAGGAGAATGTTGCCCCAGGAGGAAAGAGCTTCAACAGAGGTCAGAGTTCTCCTCCAGAGAGAATTCTAAAGCCTCAAGAAAATGTTTGTTTGCAGCATCTTGTTGAGGAAAGGAATAAGCTGGAGAAGAAAATCGTCCAACATGGCCAAGAGACTAAAATCAGGACTGTACACCATCTACAAGACGTCACTGAAAAAACAATGATCCATCGTCACAATGAAGATTCAGTCTGGTTTCCATCAAACAAAACAAACAGTTTTATGAACGGACCTGTCAATGAACACTCAAGAAAACTTGATGCTGTTCTACAAGACAATGTTTTGTATCAATCGCGATCAACTGATTGTCTGAATGTAAAAGGAGCCAGCAATAAGGCGCTAGACAAACAGACTTCAGTCCAGGATAATGTGTTGAATAGACTATGGCCACTGAATGACATTAACAGACCAATTTTGGAAAGAAAAAATCAACAGACGATGGGAAGATTTCAGGATAATATCAAAAACAGCTGGAAATTACCTCTTGGAAGATATAATGAGGAAACTTTATGCAGTGACGAGCATTCAGTGACATCACTACTGCTTGAAATCGGTCCAGATTGGATCGAGGCAGATCAGAGTGGATTGATTGAGATTGGTGATGATAGAGGGAGTCGATTGAGTCATCACCCTCCGGTCCAAGAAAACCGGTACAATCCAGCTCTTCAAGATCATCACAACAAGCCGAAAGGGAATTCTGCTTCACAGTATCAAGAATGTGAAGAGACAGATGACTGGAATAAACCAGATAGAACCGGTTCTGACCAGTTTCATCCAGCTATTGATGTTGAATCTGCATTCCTTGAAGACGCCCTTAGTGTACACACAGAGGCTGAACGGGTAAGATTTCTGTTTTGTCCTTAGATCAGGTCATTTCATCTTAGAGATGACAGGAACATTCTCACTTTGAAATGAGCACAGGACTAACATTGGAAAATTGTATTGGAAACTTTTAAGGGACACCTGGACCAAGAGTTTTTAAAATCTAAGACCGAAAACTAAATGAAGCAACTAAGATTATTGTGACGATGAACTAAGGTGAATTAGATTTCAAGCTTTGTGTACATTTGGACTTACTGACATTGTTTATTCACCATGATGTTCAGTTGTGACACCACTTGCTACATTTGTGTAATAAATCACTTGCCATTTTGGGGAACTGAGCCCTCTGTTGGTGAAGATGAGGCAGCCGGTAAGATTAGAATAATGTGTCTGAATAGTAATTTAAATGCCTTCAATGGTTCCACGAGTCAGGCCTGTGGGAGTCCACAAGCTGTGTACTTCTTCCTTCCATGATCAAATAACTTAAGTTGTAAAAAAGCAATCAACAAACAGCTTCTCTGATTTCCTGGCTCTATTCTCAGACAGTGTATCTCTTTTCAGCATTGCTCCATGCCTTCACAATGTACATTGAGGATGGGGAAAGGTGAATCCATTGTTTGTTTGGTATGGGTAGAGTGTCCTGGTAGTAGAATGAGGTGTGAAGAAAACAAGTTTTCTGTAGTCAATCAGAAAAGATCGTTGCTGGAGTCGATTCTTGTTAACTGAGATCCTTTTAATGGAACAAAAACAATCTCCATGAAAAGATGTTTGTAAACTTGTTGTAATGGAATTTGAGTCTAGCAAGAATAGGTTGAGTAGACTACTTTGTAGCTTGAAGCATCAACGAGAGAGCATCATGTTCCTTTCTTGAAATATTTTTCTTAGAAAAAGTCTACCGAATGCTTTTATCTCCCCATGTCTCAGTAGAACAGTCCAACATTTACTGCCCAATCTGGTTTTGATTAAAAAAAAAATAATAATAATTCCCACAGTGACAGTGACCATTCAGTTTTCCAACTCGACAGAAAATCAGCCCTCACCCCTATCAGCCTAAATGAATGATATAGAAACTTGTGCACACCATAAGCTACTCTGAAAAGTCCATCCAATACTTGCCACTGACATCTGTTAAACATATTTTAGCAACCCTAAAAACATTAACTTGTAGACTGCAAGTTGATCTCATGGTGTCACCCAAAGGTCACATAAGCAGAAACACTTTGAGTTGTAGTAATTTTCATCAGTTCACCCCTGAGAACAAAATGGTTCAATCCAATAAGTAACAGCCAATCATATCAAAGAACATGTGGCCATTCATGCATCTGATGAGAGCGACTGATGCTGTTGTGACAAATCCTAGTGTGGGTCCTACCATGGTCCTACACATAACTAGATGGACAAATACAGCCCAGTAAATACAACTACGTGCCATGTCCACAGAGAGCTGTGTACACTTAATAGTTTGTAATCCCATCCCATGGGATCTGTACTGTACACCAACCTTCACCACCTGTCGTGAAATATCATCTAAGTATGGTTACCAGGCCAATGGGTAAGCACCCGGCAGCTGGGATTTATTCAAAGTTAACCGGAGAGATTTGATAAAGTTCAAGTGGACAGTTGACTCGGTTTTTATTACCTGATGTGAGATTGAAATTTTCAAAAACCCACTTCTGGTTTTGTAAATCTCAATGGTAGTGCTCGATTTGAATTTTCATTTTCTGAGTTTTACAAAAATAGATAATGAGCTTTATGTTTGAATACTTTGGATGCATTTCTCTGCACTCAGGATATTGTTTGTAATTTGGATTTGAGGCAAGGTAAGTTGTTTTAATTTTTTGTACATATTATGCTGTAACTATGAATGTTTTATCGTAGTGAAATATTTGATCGCTGTGTTGTGTACATATTTAAAGTAGATAGGAATCGGTTTAGTTGTAATTTATACAAATACAGCCAACCGCGAGTTGAAATTTGTTTGGATTATAATATAACTTGTTTTAGCTTGCAAAGGATACATGTATATCTTGGGTGTGAACAAGATAATTTTATGATTTATCAACTGTGCACTTGTAGTTTTTGAATAGTTTAAGACGAATGTCAGTTCTCCATTCCATTTTCTGTAGGTCTATGATTATCACAGGTTCATGTAGATAATAAATGTTCAAATGTTCTCTACAATCTAACTGGTATGAAACATGAATCATTATACACAATTTGAATCTGTCATGTCTGTAGAATCTGATCAGTGAAACTGTTATGTTTTGAACCAATACTTTTGTTGTGTTTTTCAGGAAGCAATACCCAATGTGTTCCTCCTCCTTAACTAATCCCCAAGACCTTGAAATAGTGACTGAGGAATGTTGCCTGAAGGGCAGTTGACATTTATGCAGCTGTCCCACTCTAGGTGTTTCCTGTCACCATGGTAACACAGGCTTACCAACTCACATATTTGCAGCTTCTCTGTAATTTATAGACAAACTGTAAATCAAAACTCTTCATATTGTTTGCCCTCTTGGTAGGAACATAGGAAGGGTAGGAAGGGAAATGTTGTAAACTGTTTGATTTGTTGTGCCCTTTGGCCACCATCTTTAGGTGTGATTCAAACTTTTGTTTTTGCTCAATCCACCCAGAAAACTATGTCACCTTCTGTTTAGAAAAGAGACCTTGTACATTCCGATGAATTTACTATGTTTTGATGCAAAATATGTTCTTTTACAAATTGAATACCCAATTAAAGATAAAAACTTAATGTACTTCGTTTTACTTGAAGAAGAAACAAAGACTGAAACCAAAGGAGACCAATGCAGCCATAAATCAGTACATGTATAAGATCAAATGCCAGTTGTGTATTTTTCTAAGAAGTTTTTATTTCATAAGCACTTACCTCTTGAAATTTGACCTTGAGACAGACAGGATCCCATCAGGATATTCTGTTTATTTCCAACTGCCAAAAGATGAATAACTATTTGGGAGGATCAGTGGATTCAATTAAATAAGGAGATTAGTTTGAAACTCTTGTGTTGGTTCAGATTAAAGCTGAAGGAATAAGAAGGCGGGGAATCGATATCTTAACAATGGTTTCTTAGTGACCCACTTACCTTGAAAACTCCTACCTCCTCCAAATATGTTGGCTAAGGTGGCTTTTGGTTTGTTTCCCCCGTCCCCCACCCCTCCTCCTCCCCTCCTTACCCCATCTTTTTAATAAATTCTCCCAACATTATCCTATCTTCAAACGCAGCTGCTGTGTTCATAAAAAATGCTCAAGTTGAAACTGCCAGATCAATCCTAAGTCTTGTTGAAAGATTTTTTGCACTGGATATAAAAAGCTAATGTTTTTTTTTTATGTCTAAAAATTGTGATTTTTTTTTTCATACTTCGTTTTGGGTTTATTTGTTGTCATTCTTAAACTGAATTATTCTCTTGTTGTATGCACTCTTATCTTTTCCAGTTTTAATTTTTTTTTTTTTTTTAAATGCAACTTAATTCGTTTAGGTTACTTGTTTCATTCCATTCAATTATCTGAAATCAAGAAGTCAGTCTCTCTTTTACAAACAAGCTTCAGAGCGTTTCTTTTTCTAGTTTCTTACTCAACGTACACAAGGTGCCAAGACGTAGTATTGACTGATAGTAACAATGTACACAGAATGAGCTTTACTTTGTGATTTACAATGTTGGCATACATGTTATGTTGTGTTTGGGTGTGTGTGTTTAAAGCTAATCCGCACACATAACGTACACTTACTGCATTCAGTATGTCTCAAGATTTGAAACGGATAAAGGACATGATGGAGGAGGGGCATGTATAAGGTTTCCAGTACATTAGTATTTTGCCATGGAAGAAAGAAAATGGTTGGGACTTCATTTGTTTGTTCATGAGTTGTGGCTATCGGTCTCTATCCAGCAAAGTGTTTGAGAGAGATGACTGCTTCTAGATTAATAGGGGAGGAGGGGTAGGTACCTGTATGAAGTTTTCCAGTACATTAGTATTTGGCCATGGAGGAAAGAAAATTTTTCTCTAAATTGTTTGTTTATTGATGACTTGATGAGTTGTGCCTATCTGTCCTTGACAAGCATAGTGTAAGAGAGAGAGACTGTATAGAGACAGCTTAGACCAGAGGATTTCATGGTCATGTTATGTTGGGACAACCTGTGCGATTAGGGGTACAGGTCTTCCAGGCATGTTTTTACACGATCTTGGCAATGTAAAAAAAAACAGCTCAGTCTGAATCAACTTCTAATCATATTCAAGCTCATGCCCAGTTTTCACTGACCATAAACCACATTTTATCAAACCACGCAAACCACTTTGTGCCAGTTGCTAAGTGCTTTAGTTCTGAACGGGTCATATTTCACTGTCAGCTAAGCTGAGGGCACAGAATCTGTGTTGACATTCTCCTTTATATAGATTAAGTCCAACATATGGAAATTAGTTCAAGTACTTTGATTGTTTGCAGTTCTTCCATCGATTGAAGTATATTATAAAAATTTGAATTTTGAATCGTAGAACAAATTATCATCTGTCTGCAGGCTTCCACAGTTTCCAATGAATTGAATTGCAGAGATGGGCTTAAAAGATATTTGACAAGTTACAACAATGTAGTTGTAGTTGACATTAGATGTTGGAAAACATTAGATGTTGGAAAACTACAAACTTCCAAAATAGTTTCATAATTTCCATTTGTTTTTTTTTTAAGTTAAACTTCATTTTGAAGCAGACCAGACCTGCTAGCAAGCGAAAAAAACCTGAGAACTTTAAATTGTTAGAATATTTTTCGCACAGTAATTTTCAACCGGACATTGGAAAACTTTAGTTTAAAAAACACAAAATTTGTGTTTTACTTGATCAATGATGACCTATTGCTTTTCTCTTATTTACAGGTGTTGAGTCCCGAAAAATGGCCAATAGACGATCAAGCCATCGATGACATCATCATTAGCCAATCAGACAGCTCGCAGGACCAAAACAGCACCATGGACAATGATAGGCTAGGGTATATGGTTGACGAATCACAGTCACATAACCCTGGACAAATACACACACACAACCCTGGACAGACACACAGACACAACCCCGGACACAGCCCAATGCAGACACCAACATACCACCCTGAGCAGTACATCGCTTCGGGTAAGTATTTGTTAGTAAATTGATCCTGCAGTGATCTTGCGGGAATATCAGGTTTTACTTTTAAAAAATGAGTTTATTAAAAGAATATTCAGATGTAATACATGGAGTCCAAAACTTGACTCCACAAAATGGCCGACAGTGAAAGTTCGCAGAGCAAAAGGAAAACCACGCACTTTTGAGGCATATGTGAATCATTGTATTCTACTTTAAAAAAAAACATCTTTCCAACCCGATACATTTCATAACAGTTTCAAACACTTTTTTATAGACGAACTCGCCCGATCCAAGGCAACGTGTTTCGTTTAAGAATGCTCCAGATTGCACAGTAGAGCTTTTTAAAACAACAAAGATAAAGCTCAAATTGAAAGTATTCAGAAGACCTTGTTTCAATTCAAGCCTAGAATACCCTCAGTTAAGAATATCTTGGGGAGAACCTGCTCTATGCAGGTCACTGCCAGATTGAAAAAAATCACAGAGAGAAAAGGGCAGTGAAATTTGCAACTGTCAGATCTGTGTCAAACACCAAGATTTGTTGTCGTTGTGTGAAATTGGTGAAAAGGCAAATGTTTTCCGCTTTATCTTGATGTATTAGCAGACAGTGCAAAGAACTCATTAATTTATGTTCTAGTTCTATTAATGTCAGACAGTATGACAAATTAACTTGTTATCTTGACCTAAAACTAACTTTGGATAACATTTTGTATTTGACAACGAAACTTCCTTTGTGATATTGGGGACACCTTTTACAGCCTAGAAGTAGACCATTTTGGAAATCAATCTCTATTGAACTGTGTTTTTTCCTGTCCCTGAGCACTTTGTACTCTGTACTTCCACAAGTCACAAGCTTATTACTTGGTGGGATTTGAACCCAAAACTGTTGCCATTCTAGAGTAGATGTCTTACCACTAGACCATCAAGCTTGCCAAGTAGCTAGAGACAGTGAGTTCCAGTCCTATTAGCAGCTGGCATCGCATCAACTTAATAGAATGTTTAAAGGCACTGGACACTATTGGTAATTGTCAAAGACTAGCCTGCACAGTTGGTGTATCAACCTGTGAAAACTTGTGCTCAATCAGTCATCGAACTTGCGAGATAATAATGAAAGAAAAACACCCTTGTAACACAAAGTTGTGTGCGTGTAGATGGTTGATTTCGAGACCTCAAGTTCTAAATCTGAAGTCTCAAAATCAAATTCGTGGAAAATTACTTCTTTCTCGAAAACTATGGCACTTCAGAGGGAGCCGTTTCTCACAATGTTTTATACCATCAACCTCTCCCCATTACTAGTTACCAATTAAGGTTTTATTCTAATAATTATTTTGAGTAATTACCAATAGTGTCCACTGCCTTTAATTTGCATCAGGGATAAAGAATGTGTGTTACGATACGTATTCTGCCTGTTTGCAGAGAATGCCATTATCATTAGAGCTACCAGCATGCCCAGTGACAAGAGGCAGTTTTGAGTCCCTGTTGGTCTTACATAAACAATAGTATTGTGGGAGTGTATGCAGGAGGGGGGGTTTACATAGGTTTATTAAAAGTACTGCTGGGGTCAGCTCATACTCAAATATTGGATTGAACTTTGAAGTTAAGTATTCATAATTTTTGAGACCTAGAAAACCACTTGATGAAATCACCTATCAAGCTTGTTTATTGTTATACTAGCAGTATAAAGATGATGTCATCATGTGTACACATTAAGTCTTTAAGTTCATGGTGGTATATTCACCCCAGTAATTGCCAGTAATTTGTAATCTTAAAGTGTTGATAAACATCTGAAAAGTCTGGCGGTTGTTAATGTGGAGTTTGCTGTAGTCGCCACAATGCATGATTGACTAATTCAAAAGCATTTGTCACCCAATTCAGACATTCTCTGAGTCAATCATCAACCCTTGGCTTGCGTTATTAATAATCTGGAATTCGTCCAACATAACGCTTGCCAGCACACCCTGATTCAGGCTCTGTAGATAATACACAAAGGTTGCTTGTTGACACTAACAGACAACGCCGTGAATGCGTCAAGTGTTTAGCAAATGGACGCACTGTATTATTTACTGGACTTTGCCCCGTAGATGAGTCTAGCGTTGCCATGACGCTGCCCTGGTTTGGACTTAAGCAAACGGAGCATGGATTGAAAGTCAATTCACCTAACTCTGATCAATTCTTTCGTCTGTTTGTTTTACTCTCTTGGTATTTTTTCTTTCTTGAATAGTGCATCGTGTGGAAGAGCTGGTCATAAAGAGCCCTTTACCACCATGGGATAGTCACGTCTACTCGCTGCCATCATTCCACAATCAACTTGGCTGCCCCCTGAACCAGAAAAGATTTGATTCAGATTACGAAGGACATCCCTATTCAGTCTTTCGACAGGATTCTAACTGCCACCCAGATGACGGCCTTCAGTCAAGGTCAATGTCTTCCCATCAAAGCCAACAAGAAGACGAGCTGTACTCAAAAAGGACTAACAGTTATGACGACAAACATTTTATTGGCCGGAGTTTGGATACATTGTCAGGGAGCCAAAGAGACCATCCTGTCGACAACAGGTGGTTGGGAAGTGGTTCTGGAAGTACCTTCTCTGATGATGGTAGAGCGAGCTTGTACAGTCATGTAACTAACCCTGACAATCACTCCTGGGAAGTCAACTCCTCGTCTCAGAGTGAACTTTTCTCACACAGATCAGATTCACATCATCTTAGCAAACACAACCTTGTCTCTGATAAAAACCAACCAATGTCACATTATGCAAGGAACTCATCAGGGAAAAATCGGAACCACAACTTGCCGTTTTCTACCTCATCGTTAAGGTCAACTGGTGTTTATCCAAGTCCATCAGATGACAGTTTTGTTTATCCTCATCAAAGTAGCAGTTCTAGTCTCTCTGACTCGGCTGATGTTGCCGATGTTGATCTTCGAGAATTAGATAAACTAGATGATGCAGACCTTTATAGACTGTCTGAGGCTGATGATTTTATTCATTTGAAACCTAGGGAGGGTCTGTACACAAGATGTACTCCAGTTAAAGAGAACAAGAGGTTTCAAAAGGAGAGCGGGTCAACGATGAGGTCAATGGATGATGATGAACCTGACAAGGAAGATGGCAAAGAAAAGGATGAAAGTGAAGAGGTCAAGGATGTCCATGAGATAAGAGGTCTGTCCAAAAACTGGAACAACAACAACCTTGATGATGCCAACAGGATTCCTTCTCGACGAAAAAACCAACAAACTCTTGCATCCAATTCCAAGGATGTTAGGCGGAGAAAGCTCCATCTTGGACATGGAGTAGATTCAGTAGTAGACTCTGAGGAGAAGCTCAATGATGTGACAAAGGCCCCAACATCATGGAGGACTAACGAGGATAAGAAAAGACCAAGTGCTAAGAAGGATTTATCAGACAACCGAAGTGTGGTAAAATCACCCGTTAAGTTTCATAACAGATCAACTTCCCCGCTTCAGCTGCCAATCAATCCAAGTGATATATTCACAGATGAAAATCTTATTGATGCTGCTCTCTCAAACCAAATGCAGTCTAAAGTGTTTCTGACTCATCAGGAAGGAACAACAGATGCATTTTTACTACAATATGGATTGCAGTCAAATTTACCATTACTTGGTCTCAGAAACTCAAGAGAAGGGCCATCAGCAAAAGCTCAGCTTTTTTACCCTCTTCCCAAAAGGGACACCAAAGTTAGTGATCCCACCTCTGACACCAAATTATCTCCACTGCGACATTCCCACCCAGGAAGTCCAGGTACCACTCTGAAATATGAAGATCTTGCCCTGAGTATCTCCCCGAAGCACTTCAGGAAAAATGTGGAAAATGAAGTGGATTTGTCATCTGACCAGTCCAGAGTGAACAGCAGAAAGGTCCGTATTGGTTCAGCAACTACTACCCATGCAACACATAGATCAGCATCTACAGAATATGCTACAAGGGTTGCCAAAAGTGTCCCAAACAATGAGAGTCAGTTTTTGCCTGCGAGAGACCAGAGTAGAAATTCGATACAGGACAAAATTGCTGACAAGATGCTTCAAAAAAACAAAAATGTAAGCATGCTTGTTTTTCTTTGTACTTTGCCTTTGTTCTGGTAAATTAAAGTTTAATATCACAAAACATTGTCTGAATCATCTAGCAAGTCCATGTAGCATATATTGTTTTTCTCATAAAGCAGTGATGATATGTTGAGTATCTTTTCTTTGCAGACACGCCACCCAACTAAGGTTCCGCAGATAGTAAAGTCTAAGAGGGTCCCTAAGCAAAGGAACGTCCCTATGGAAGCCGCATCTAAGAGGTAAGCTAACCTTTGACCTCGTTCCTGCATCATGTTGGCCGCAAACATTTTGTTTCATTTTGCCAAACAATTATTTCTGAGACACTCTTGATCGATAAACTTCATTTTGCTAGAAGCTCCAAAATCTGCAAAACCAATCTAATGTTATCCATACAATATGAACTATAGACCTAATTGTTTGTATTCATATTTTATTTCTCTCCACAAGCTCATAAAAATTACACACAAAAAAGTGATTTAAAAAGATATGGAGAAGGCAAGACTGAGGAAGAAAGTGTAAATTTTCCTATAACCTAAAGGTTCAGTCTGTTGATAAAAACATTTATAAAACTGGTCCTGATGTTGTCTCTTTTGGTCCAGCCATAGCAGTACCCTGTCACTATCCAGCAGTCGTAGTCCAAGAAGAACGTTCTCTATCCTCTGGGCCTTCAAGATTCTGGACATTCTCCACAGTGCCCCACCAGAGACCCATGAACATCTTGTCACTCAGGTAAGACAGGGTTGAACTCAGACATATTGACATTATTAAAGCCTAACCCTAACCCTTAGCCCCACCAGAGACCCATGAACATCTTGTCACTCAGGTAAGACAGGCTTGAACTCAGACATATTGACATTATTAAAGCCTAACCCTAACCCTTAGCCCCACCAGAGACCCATGAACATCTTGTCACTCAGGTATTCTTGGGTTGAACCATGGATGGTTGAACTAAGATGACTACTCGTTTTAAATCCTCTGTATTATTTAAATCATTTGTATGAAATAATAATTTATAAGTGAACACTGTATTTTCAGTTATACTGGTTCAGACGATGGCATCGTAATGTTCGATTGATGAAAGCGCACCAAGCAGAGACTGAAGAGCAATGGGACAGGTGGGATCATCGCAGATTAACTTAATCCTAACACTTACTTAATCCTCTAATTTTTAGAGGATTACTACCTTTATCCTACGATTTACAGAATTCTTCCCTCTAAAAATTCTAGAATGTACTTAATTCTGTGACTTAATTAATCAACCGATTCGTAGTATGAAAGGTTTTTGGTTCGATTCCCGGCTAAGATGGATATTTTTGGATATTTTTGGATATTTTTGGATATTTTTCTGTTGGACTTAGAAAGCACTGAGCAGACATTGTGATCTGCCCATAAACTTCAAATTGATCTTGTTTTAGCTGACTGTTATTATGGCATGTAACTAGCTTTTTACTTGTCTGGTCTCCTATTTATTGCTTAGAGTTCCTAGTATGAAATTCTTGTCAAATCTGGGGGTCTAGAATAAGAGGGACTCAGACCCAGCAAGCCGTTTGTCAGGAATGTTTACATTCATCCAATCTCATCTCTGTAATTATGATGTCCCAAATTCCTCTTCTTTACAGAGCTGTACATCACCACCGAACCAATCTACTCTGGAGAAGCCTCAATGCCTGGCAGCAAGCCCCTCCATCTCACAAGAGGGCAGCAGACCAGCTCAGGCAGAAACATCTGCTGCGTAAAGGGCTACGAAGCCTCCGATGGTCTGCGATGAAGAGCAGACTGGAGATAGAGGGCGCTGCAAAGAAACACGTTGAGAAAACGCTGGCACATCATTTTAGCATCGTGAGTATATTGGGTGCTTGTGTTAACTGTTGTTGGAATTGTGTAGGGTTTGAGAAAATGGATAAGTTTGCTCCAAAGATTTGAGAACCAAACAATCCTCTAAAATAATTTTCAAAGTTTTTGTTTCAACTTTCTACAAATTTTTGTGAAAAATTACCTTTGTGATGTTTTTAGTGACGACCAACTGAGATTCTGTTTTCGCATCAACACCATTTTTTGTTTAACCACAGTGGAAGGAGCTCCATCAGGTACGAACTGAGCATGCTCAGCTCCTGGAGAAACTAACGAGACACCATTCAGTTTCTAAGACGTTCCGGACGTGGAAAGATCGCTACAGTATGGTCCAGAAAAGGGGAATAGCCAAGCTACACTTCAAGTAAGGAAGGGTTGCAGAGATTGTCATTTTCAAGCAAAGATTATCCATGGCTACAAAAGTTTGCAAAAGAAGTTTGCAACAAAAGTTGCCCATAAATTGCAATAAAACCATTGAAAAAATTTATGACAAAACAAAAACTTGTCTTAAGTAGGATTAGAAACTTTGCACAACTCTGGTTTCAACTCATCAGAAGACAATCAGAGCATACTGATCGAAACATTGAGTTAAAACCAACGGTTCTTTTCAGAACCACCCCAACTCATTTAGAGATTATCATTACATGGTGTTATCGCAAACCTTTACTATACAACTTGTGTTGTTCCTAATATTTCTTCTCTCATCTTGCTCTATGTTTCAGAGTAAGCCTTCTGAATCAAGGCTTCCATTACTGGAAGATGTTCACCACTAACTCCAAGGTCAAAGGTTATCGCATTGAGATGAGCCGAGTACATCGTGAGGAGAGGGTCCTGAAGACGGCCTGGTGTACGATCAAAATGGTCTATGCACGGACCCAGCAAGCTAAAGAACACTACAGGTAAGTAGCTTTTACTATTGATAGGATTTAAAGCTTTAATAAAAATAGTGGCTTCTTCTATTGTGCCCATATCTGTCATAAACTGCGTTGTACGCTTTGAAATAACCATAACTGTATTTTAAAGATGTTCCAATCGATGTTTTCTTAATTCAGCCAAAAACTGCTGTCTATTGTCGTGCATACCTGGTTGCGAGGTGCGAGCCTCGCCAAAGCCGAACGACACCAGCATCATAGCCAAGCCCTAGAGTTGAGACGTTATGGGCTCATGAGGGCTCACTTCAAGCGCTGGATGGAAGAACTGACTGTGGTACGCGTGAAGCAGAGGCTGGACATCGTACGATTACGGTAAGGGTCAAGATTAATTTGTTTTGTTTCCAGTGAAAATATGACAAGTAGTAGTAGTTGAGCGAGAGGTTGTCTTCAGCCAACAACATCTCGGGAACTGATGGTCACCACCAATCAAAAGGTGGAATTCTTGTAAGGGGTGTTACAAAAGAAATCAGCGTACTGGAAATCGCAGTTTTCATTGTGTTTGATAGATCCTCACTCAACGATTATTTCTCTAGATACGTCTGGGAGTTATGGACGCTCCGTATGCAGAGGAAACAACTTTATCGTCAGATTATGGACTCCCAGGCCCGTAAGGTTGCTAAGCAACACCATTTCAACAGATGGAGGTTGGTTGCTAGGAGACAGAAGGATGCAGCGACTAAGGCTGGTCTTATCTTGAGGCACTTGTATCTCAAGATGGTCTTCAGGGCATGGAGGAATCATATCATCAGAGAACGCGATCTACGGTAAGCAGGTTGTTGGTCTGGCTCGCTGATGCAGAATTGTCTGACGTTGGAGTATTTTGAGCAAAAGTGATGTCATTCGTGCAGAGTGCTGTTTGTGAATCTACTTGCACGCAGTGCAGGCTCTTTATGATCGGTGTCACATGATCACATTTTTTTGCAAAGACTACCAGTTTTTTGTGACTTTCCGAAAACCCATTCATGAAACCTGTGGAAAGCACTCTGACATAGTTAGAGACTGTTTTTAACCCCCCCCCCCCCCAAAAAAAAAAAGTCATTAAAAATTTTTTTTTTTATAATTCTTAACTAAAGATCAAATTCATAAGAAAATAAAGATAAAACCATATGGAACACCCCAGATCGCAGAGTATGGCTTTCAAAACCAAAGATTAATTTATATTAGCAGGCTTTCTGCTGCTTTCGCGCTCTAAGCTTTCACGCTTTGCGCTCGCAAGCTTTCGCGCTTTGGGCTCATAGTTAAGTTGTTTACATCTCTGTATAATTGTGAAGCAAGTTTTATGAATGAATTCTCCATTTCAGGGACAGTATGACGGCTCTGATTCACAGCAGCCATGTTGTGTCGAAGCAGAAAGCTCTTCATACCTGGACATCAAGACTACGAGAGCGTCAGGCTAGGGAGGAAGCCCACAAGGTGTGGTCCATGGGGTGTGTCAAGAAAGCTGTCAGATGCTGGATGGAAAGGGTGCGGTTTCAACGAATGGAGAGGAAGTTAGCACAGTTTCAGCCGGTCCATCAAATGCATATTCAACGAGGTGAGAACATTTTTTGATACAGATTAGTATTAAGAGATTTTTTGAAAATTGGCAAAGAGTTACAATTTTGAATGGATAGTGGGAGGTTGTTCCAGATTTGGGTAGCAACAAAGGAGAAAGTCCCGTTTGTGCTTCTAAGACCCGCCCATTTCCTTTTATCTGATTTTTGAATAAGTCAATTAACTTGATTGCATAGACGCTGCCCAAACTATTAATCTGTTTTTTTGTGCAGATGCATGGAAGAAGTGGTCTCATGAGTTTCGCCTTGCTGTGCGTAACCGCAAGAGGGCGCTGTCAGCTCAACAAACCCTTCTCAGGAATCGGTTGCTGAGGCTTGTGTTGTCATGGCGACTCCTCGTGAGGGAATCTAAAACTATCGCTCCGTTATTAGAGAGGAAGACTTTCAAACAACTTGCTGGGTAGGATTTCAAAATTTCAAATCAGGAATGTTTGTTGTGCCAAGTAACTACCCTCTTTAAAGCTATTGAAGCGAAAACTTTTTTTGTGTTAAAGGCAACTGTTTGCTTGTTTTAATGCCTTATCAATGTTGATTTATACAATGAAACTAACCTGTAAAAAATTTATTTAAAAAGTTGGTAGCGTTTTTTTGAGATATCCGTGAAAAAGTATGGAGCGTTTATATCCACGTAGGAAGAGTAAACTGTAATTGGAATACAAGTACGAAATAGAGAACTTGTTGATGAGAAATGATTTATTTGTTTTTATTTAGTTTTTTGTTTTGTTTTGCAAATTCAGTTTCTTTGATGCCTGGAGAGGTGTTGTTATCCGACGGAAAAGATGTGAGAAATTCAAGAAGTTACGTTTGGAGAACACTGTGGATGATGCATTTATCAACTGGAGGTAAGAAAGGAATTGCTTACCTAAACAAAGTGACAGAGGGAATGAGAATCCCTCATACAATAATTGATTAATGTCCAAAGAAGACGGGAAAAAAATTTGTTACTTTTTTCTCCAAAAATACAGCACCTCAGTAAGTTATATTTTAAGGGAAGTTTTCTACTATCATAATGTTCAATCTGTGGACATTGCATTTTATGTTCTACAAAAAGTATTCAGACCCTTTAAAACATGACAATAAACTGTCTAGTGTGACTGAGAATTGAGATATTCCTTTAAACTTGAGTCTTTGATTCTTCCAGAGAGCAGACCGAAGCGAAGAAGAAAGTCCGCTTCGTTAGGAAAGCTCTTCTTATTTCCAAGCTAGAGAGAACATTCTCTGGCTGGAGGGATGTCGTTCAACGCACAGCCAACTTAAAGGGTTTCCAGCAGGGCCAGCGAGATGCCTTGGTGAGAGGGTTGTTTGAATCCTGGAGGGGGACTAGTGAGGGACGAGCTTTGGACCGGGAAATGGAGCATGGTGATAGGGTAGGTTTACAAAGAGTTAATACATGGCAAGTGTAGGGATGAGAAATGTTAGACTTTTATTGGAATTCAGATTTTTTGAAGTCTGCATTGTAAATGAAAAATTTTGTATATTTTCTCTTAATTGATTATGGCAGGCTCTCTATTCTATTTTTGTAGCACTGAGGTTAATTCTAGAAGCTATCAAAATGTTGGCCATCAACTGGTTGTTTCTGTTTGTATTTTGTTAAAATTGTTAATAATATAATTTTGTTTTCTAGGCTAGAGAAACTCTTCTGATGATGCACTACTTCAGAGTTTGGGCCGAGAATTCCCATCAACAGAGGGAAACTGAAAGAAGTCTGGTATCGAGGTGCAGAGATGCACGCTCAACTAGAGCAGTAAAGCAAGCTTATGAGAGCTGGAGGAGGCAGTTGCTAGTCCACAATATTCTCAGGTAGGGATTACTATGGTGGACCCCTTCTTTTTTTGGTATGAGTACTGGGTTCTGTTACATGCATCACACAACACACAGGGCCTCCTGCTTTATATCCCATCCGAAGGACGCAGCAATAATGGTTACATATTCTGCTCAAAGACACAATTGTCGTGACCTGGACTCTAACACACACTTTGCTGATCAGAAACACCAGGAGTGGATTTCACAATGAGTTAAGACTAGTCTTATCTCGGTTTAAGACCCTAACTCGTCCTAACTTAGGACTAGCAATACGTTATTAATATCTCCTAGGACTAGTCCTAAGTAAGGACTAGTCCTATCTCTTTGTGAAATCGACCCCAGAGCTTTTAATGAATGCAAACGTGTTATATACAAATGGTGGATCTATAATTCGGCCATATCAATACACAATCAGCTACGGTTAAACACCCACAGTCCAAACCTTCAAAACTTGATTGTTTTTCTTTCTTCATCAGGGATTTTCTTGATGAGCGGCAGGTTCATCTCCTTCATCGTGTCTTCCAGGCTTGGCATACAGATACTAGATCATCCTACCTTCAACTCACACAGAGATTCAACCAAGCTTACGAGGTCATGGGTGTAGGATTCCCGAACGACGTCGGCAGTCCCAAGTTGTCTCCTTCAGCTGTCAATCTGAACCTCTCTCAGAGTATCTCTCAGAGTAGTAGTAGTGGAGGATCTCAGGGTCTACCGGCAGTCTTCTCAACGTCTGACAGCGGCTTCTATGGAAACGAGCTTCTCATGAGACAAGGGGGTCAGAGCAGTGAACCGGAGTTTCCGCAGTTGCCGGCTAGAGGTCTCCGAGATCGGAGTAGCATCCACTCTGACAAATATCTTGGATCAAGCATCCAGGAAGCGCCGCTTCATGCCGACAGGTTCAGTGAGCTTCAAGATGTTTCTGCTGGAAGGCATGGCCTTACAGAGTCTTCTGATGAAGATGTTTATCCAGATGAACTACCAGTACAGTTGAGAAGTTCCAGATTGAAGGGGCTGTCTCAGCAAAATAAGAAACTACAACTCCCCCAGGCCTCAAGTAGACTAGAGGCTTCACCACAGAGTAACATTGGATCTCTTTCTCCAGTGACCAACAAGCGGATGTCCTTTCCGAAGCGGCGTGCAAGTTTAGACCAAACAATGCTCATGAAGACGCATGCTGAACAAACACCTACAATATTTTCCTCGGTGAAGCGGCCTCTTGGTATGTTGGGTCCGACCCGTAGATCCAGCGTTGATCAAGGTCTTCTGTCGTCTCAGACGGTTCTCAACCACCTCAGGAACATCCATAGGAAGTCCCAGACTGAGAATCCAATATTGACATCCATGGATGAAAGCCAGGAATACCAATTAACAGAGAAGCAGAAATCCTCGTCAAGACGTCACAGTCAGTTTGACTCCCCTCCTCCACTGAGCCCTGACGCTTCAGGGTATCAAACCCCTACTCGTTCTCGTCGGATACCGATCCCATTCAACATGATGCAACCTAAAGCCTTCATCCATCCCATCGCCCAAACAGCTTCCCAATCTACCTCATCGCCACTCTCACTCACACCAAGAACCATGTCACCAAGACCCTCCTTCAGCCCCTTATCCAAGTCCCAATCCCCTCCAAGTTCCCATTTCCAGGCTCTCTCAGAGAGACTCTCCCCAATGGAGGATCACCCAGAGAGCCGACGCTCTTCTATCTCTGATTGTAGCAGCTTACCGGAGAGCATTCAGGACAGTGAATTGTTAGAGAATGACTTGTGTCAGTCGGCGACAGCGTCTGATTATGCTCCGAGTGTCGTCTCAGAAGGTGCTGCTCTTTTTGCTCCTCTCATTGATCAGAGGGTGAGTGGTTTAACAAATTCTTACAATACGAAAATAAAACTCTCTCTTTTTTTGCCAGGGAACTGGGGACAAATTTTAAATGAATACTCTATATTTTTTGCCAAATCACACATTTTCTGTTGCGAACTTTTCTTTTGTCGGGACAGATAAATAATTTGTTATAAAAAATATGTCTTGCTAGTTGTTATCTTGCCTACTTCAGTGTAACTATTTTTATTTTATTTTATACCTTGGGTCCTTTTGGTAGGTACATGTAAGCAGTTTGCAACAGCTAATACTATTTTGCTAGTTTATACGTTTCTACTTTCTGAACCATTAACTTTACTTTATTCTCGGAGCAGACCTACTTGAGATCCATCATCCTCCACTGGCGGCTGTGGCCAGCAAGTATAGCCTTCAACCAATGGCTGGACTACACTCGCTACCGTCACAATCTACGAGAGCTCGCCGATCAGGCTAACGATATGTTCCATCAGACGAGACTCCGTCAAGTCTTGTTTACTTGGCAGAGAAGATGTTACGTTGAGAAGGCAGCTACGAACCATTGGGTAAGAACAAAGTCAGGGATTGGTGTCCGAAACGGTGACTTCAGCTGCAGCTACGGCTAGATGGCTTATGTCTGCCTATTCTTCAACACTGGCAGACCCGCTGATCTAGCCGTAACTGTAGCCGAAGTCGCCAGTTCGGACATGACTGTCGTCTCCAGAGATGTTTTTTTTTCACATAAAATGGCTTCTAATCGCAAGCTGTAACAACTCCCCGATATACTGCTCTGGTAGTCTCGCACACAAACAACAATTGTTGTTGTCAGTGACCAGTATGCACACTTTATATGATCTAACATTTACATGAAGTAACAAAGCTTTATGGTTGTTACACGCAATAATAACACGGGGCACTGTGTAGGTTAAGACATCTAAAATTTCTTTGAAATTTTTTTTATAATAAAAACTTTTTAATCAGGAGTCAAAGACCAAGGTAGAGCATCTTCAAGCTTGGGTGCAGTATCATCGAAAGAGCAAACAGTCTGAGAAGAACAAAGCCAAGGCCAAGGAGGTGTCTAATACCAAGAGACTAAGCCAAGCCTATAACATCTGGAAGACGAAGGTACATGTATACCTCAGTCACTTGTTTCTCTTTAGTCTTCAAATCGCTCCAAACTGCCTTTCCTGTTGCTCCTGTTGTTTTAGTTTATACAAGCGATTAAAACGCACCATTAACGATTCCCCTGTTAGAAAAATTGGTGCACAGCTTTTTATGTAAGAAATATTTACTTCATACACAAGCAATCCATAAATAAACAATGTTAGCCATTATTTGTATTGTTTAAAAGTTGATATGATTTTTATAACATTTTGGTATGGTAATTTTATTTTTCAACACTTTTTTTTAAGAGTTGATTTTATAGAAAAATAAAGTCTTCGTTCAAGTTGTTTTCTCGTGTCCGACTTGTGTTAGATTTACACAGTCTACCCCCTTTATGGCATCTTGCATGCTAGACTTGCATAGTCTACCTACCCCTATTATAACATCTTGACCCTTTGATCATACAGTACAAGAAACACAAGGCAGTTCTTTGCATCGTCCACAACTGGAAAGGCCACGTCAAGCAGACAGTGAACCTAGAAGGTCGTACTAAAGACTTGCGTCAACAGATTGGGAAACGGAGTCTGCGTATTTGCTTCTCAATGTGGCAGAAGCGCACCTGGCAGATCTTAGAAGTCACGGCACACCGTAATCGAGTGGTTGCTAAAAGGTTAGACTGGAACCCTTACAACGTAGCACATTGTAAACCCTAACATTGTAGCACCTAGTAAACCCTTAGAAGTCACGGCTCACCGTAATCGAGTGGTTGCTAAAAGGTTAGACTGGAACCCTTACAACGTAGCACATTGTAAACCCTAACATTGTAGCACCTTTTAAACCCTTAGAAGTCACGGCTCACCGTAATCGAGTGGTTGCTAAAAGGTTAGACTGGAACCCTTACAACGTAGCACATTGTAAACCCTAACATTGTAGCACCTAGTAAACCCTTAGAAGTCACGGCACACCGTAATCGAGTGGTTGCTAAAAGGTAAGACTGGAACCCTTACAACGTAGCACATTGTAAACCCTAACATTGTAGCACCTAGTAAACTCTTAGAAGTCACGGCTCACCGTAATCGAGTAGTTGCTAAAAGGTAAGACTGGAACCCTTACAACGTAGCACATTGTAAACCCTAACATTGTAGCACCTAGTAAACCCTTAGAAGTCACGGCTCACCGTAATCGAGTGGTTGCTAAAAGGTAAGACTGGAACCCTTACAACGTAGCACATTGTAAACCCTAACATTGTAGCACCTAGTAAACCCTTAGAAGTCACGGCACACCGTAATCGAGTGGTTGCTAAAAGGTAAGACTGGAACCCTTACAACGTAGCACATTGTAAACCCTAACATTGTAGCACCTAGTAAACCCTTAGAAGTCACGGCACACCGTAATCGAGTGGTTGGCAATTTGTGATGTATTTTTATACTAACTACTGCGCCTTGAACACCCAGCAGGGTGGATGTTTGCACATTACGAGTCTTTATTATTTATATTATTAACAGGTGTTTAATGTCTTGGGCATCATGGAGTACAGAGAACGCAGAGAGAGTGCAGAAGCTTCATGTATTCAGGATCCGTAGAGTCAAACACCTGGTAAGCCATTTTACTTTCATTTTATTTTTTCAAATGGAATGAGGACAAGAGCTGCACAATTTCAGAGTAGATAAAAAAAATAACTGCTAGTCAAAAGAGATTTTCACATGGTGTTACAACAAACCTGTCTTAGTTATTCTCCCACCATGCATAGTTTCAAATCTAACGAGTCAAATCATCAGTTTTTATGGTATTTGATTGACTGAATTCCTGGTTTAACTTAAGACACGATCTCTTAGAAGGATTATGTTATAGTCAGTGTTGCCTTCTCTCCTATCAAAAGGTCTTGCATCACTGGCATTCACAGCAACTTAAACTCCACGCAGCGAGGGAGTTCCATCGTCGGGCAGTGGCGTCTCGTCTTCTTGAGATCATGACCAAGTGGAGAGAGTACATCACTGCTAAGCAACATCGGGAGGCTGAAGTAGAGAAGATGCTGCAGGAGAGGCTGGAGACTTTGATACGGGAGACTTGGGAAGACTGGAAGAGACAGACGAGAACATCACAACAGATGAAACAGATCTTCCATCGAAATTTGGGAGCCAGGTAATAAGTCGGGAATTTTTAAAGAAAATCACAGAATAAGAAATCCTGTCCTTTGAACGACTTAATCTAGTGCTGAGGACACTGTCTCTCAAAACTCTGTGAAATCTATAACCACAAGGGGTTCCCAAATTATTTCAACATGCCCTCTACAGTTTGGATCCTTGTTTTGTCAGCAATGACTCTCACTCCGTTAATTCCTTGTTCAATGACATTGTGTCTCTAACCCCAGGTGTATGCGAGCATGGCGCCAGCATACCATCCAGCAACGCAACCTCCATCTTGCTGAATCTATCACTAAGAGTAAGAATGAAGCTCGTATCCAGGGGGTCGCCATGCGAGCGTGGTACCAGGCATATCAGGCCAATCAGCTCGCTCAGCAGATGCAGGATTCACTGAAGGAGAAACGTGTTAAGGAAGCGTTTAAAGATTGGAGGAAATCTGTGCAGCAGTGTCGCAGTGACAAGTTCAGAGAGAGGAGCTTGCTGAAACGAGTAAGGGAGAATAAAAATGTAGAATAATAATGAATAATAATTATAATGAATATTTATATATATTTTCTTTCAAAAGTTAAAACAAGGTTGTTTCTTGTAATAATAGATTTTGACATTTTCTTCAATGATTAATAACGACTTGGTTATTTCTTCCTCATACAATTTGCAGACTTTCCAAGACTGGAAATCTAGCTTTGTCAAACAGAGGTCGGCAAGATCGAGTCTACTAAAAATTGCCCAGCATTGGAGGAAACTAACACAAAGATCAAAACATTTGGACCAATCAGTGGCCTCCTACCTTGCCCAACAGAATAGGATGAGACAGAGGCAGGCATTGAACAGCTGGAGGTCGTCATGGCAACAGCAGAGGAAGGCAACAGCTTATTGGGGTACAGTGATACTTAGAAGGTGGGTGTTTTAAGCAGAGTGTGGGTTCAAGTCCCAGTTGTGGCACTTGTGTCCCTGGCAAGATACTTTACCATAATTTGCTTTGTCCTTCGAATGGCTGAATGCACTATGATTGTTTGTTCACGAAATGGAAACCAGCATGCTTATCGTTGAAGAGAATGGGTAAACCCTGGTGTTTCTGGTTCACATACATAGCAAGCCCCCTTTTTTACAGGTTTCCTCGGGCTTGTTAGCTTCAAAAATTAAATTTGCTTATGAGGCATCCTAGGTTTCATTAACAGAGTGTATAAAATAATGTCCTTAGCTTTTATTTCTTTTCTATAATTTTTGTGTGTAATTCCTCTGATATAGAGAATGTATTGTTTATTGATAATTTTTGCACTGATTTGGTAAAATTTGACGTATTGTTATTTTGGTCAATTTAACTGATTAATGTAAATGTCTAACTGAAATATTGTACTGAATTGAATGTGGTAAAGCACATTCTTTACACAATGGTTCAACATTGGCCAAAGGATTCTGTTAACCTCTGAGTCTGTGATATATGATGTAATTTAAAAGATATTTAAAATATATTTACAATATATTTTTTACAGTCGTACATGCTTATTTATTTCTTTTCCCAGTTGTAATTTATTTAATTTGTAATCGTTGCTTTAGTTTTCTTTCCGAAGATGTTTCTATTTTTATTGTTAACTATGTAAATACATATTATATAGGTTTAATGAATATTTGTGTGTATTATCCTTTCCTGTAATTGGCTGCTCATCCTCTGTTTGGTCAATATATGTAATATAATACTAATATATTATTGTTTGCTTCAGGTGTATTGATGCATGGCATAAATATTCTGCGACTCAGAAGGAACGAAGGGATAAACTCAAGCTTTATCAAGAGGAGAAACGTCAGAAAATGGTATGTTTGAAAAGAATTTAAGTCTTGGACCAGCTCAATAGAGCTGCTTGAGCAGGAATACTGATTAACAATTTTCTGCTAAGCAAAATGGAGTAGGATACCAGTGACAAATTGTGTATGTGAGATAGTATTTTGGTTGGTAACCTTACTCTTGTAAGCATATTATTTTCTGCTTAGCTGTTTTTAACAGCTCTATGAAAGTGTGCTTTACTTTTGAAACCAAAAGTTTCCAAATACTTTGACAAATAATTTGTTGAACTTGCTTGGTTATCTTCAATCAAATTTCTTAAAAGATCATTACCTATGGCTTAAGCTGCTCAATGAATTTAGGCCCTGGTTAGATTTGAAATTATAAAAAAAAAACGGGGATCAAAATTACTGAAAAGATCATTGGAATGGAAACCTCCGCCCCTCTTTCTGCTTAGGCTTCGTCGATGTTCAAAAGATGGCAGAAAGACTTCCTCCGCTCTAGAGAGCTTGAACGCAGACTGACTGGACTCAGCCAACAGAGGGCAGCAGAGACACTACATCATGTGGTGCAGTCGTGGCATCATGTTACCATGGAAACTAATGCTGTGAAACAACATCACAGTGTTGTACAATCCCAGGTACTTCGTCATTTACAAAGTCTCGCTCGGATTTTTTGGTTCCACAAATTTGAACGCATGAAAGAAACAAACTTGCGTACTTCAATGAGTCCCAATGTTTTATTCGAGTGAGACTTGTTCAGTTTATTAGTATGTTGCGCTTCCAGGAAAAAGGGGCGGAGGATTAATAAAAAATGAATGTAACAATTCTTGAGAAATATAGCTAATATTATAAAAACAGAGAGATTAGGAACCAATTTCATAAAGCTGTTATGCAGAAAATTCTGCTTAGCAAATTCCTTGGTTAAGCAAGAGATTACCGGGGTACCAGTCACACCAATGGTAACTGTTTGGTGTTCTGGCAAGTTTTTGTGCTTGCGGTCTATGAAATTATTCCCAGTTATAATTGCCTCTGAAGTGAAGACGATAATTTATCTCATTGTTCTAACTGTTTCAATATTCTTCACCATAGGCGTGGATACAGTGGCAGAAATCTCTCAATAACAACAGACGAGCAACGGAGATGGCTGATGCTAAAAAGAACCAGATGAAAAGGGTTACCTTCAGGAAACTGACGAACTGGAGCAAAGGTAAACTTTATTGCCATCCTTCTGTGACGGGAAATGTTTGTTTGTTTTGATCTTTTTTGAACTTGAGGCATTCCTGTTCGAACATCATGTTCTCCTCATTGGCATAACTAAATATTTTCATTTTATGTTTTTATTTTGTTTTTTAGGGGGGGGGCGTGATCAGCCTCCTTAATTATGACTACATAACCTTGGTCTTAGTCAAATCTTTTGCATATTTCTTCTTCCTTTCACAGCCAGGAAGTCCCAAAAGTCTTCCCATCTTTCAGTCCAGTCCCAGCTTTGTCTACATTCTGTCAAAGCTGCTTTCATTCTGTGGCGATCAGAGACTCTTAAGAAAGTCAAGGCAGTTACTCATGCTGACCTCGTCTTGCAGACCAAGTAAGTTGATGTAATAAAATGTTAGCTATGATTAGAAAGACACAACAAAATTACTTCATTGTTATCCCAAATTCCTGCTGCTTCAAACCACTATAATGCTCTTTTTTTTACTTCTATTTCAGGGTCATGAAGGAGTGGGCTGTTGTTGTTAGACGGAGGCTCGCTCTGCGAAGACTCAAAGAAACCGTGGAGAAAAAATCAGCAGCACTGAAACTGCAGATGGCGACACGCGTCTGGAAGGAACACTTCCAACGTACAAAGCAACTGAAACAGCTCCTAGAGGGTGCCCTCTTGTGTCGAGACCAGGGCATCTTGAACGAGGCGTTTATCCACTGGAGGAAAGAGGCTGCCACAAGGCGTGCTGTAAAGCACCGGAATGGTGCATTGTTGAAACAGGGGTGGGCCATGTGGCGGATGAGGGTGAGAGAGAAAGTTCTTGAGAGACAGTTTGAGGAGGATATGGGAGAAGTGGCAGAGGAACACTATAATTCATGGCTAAGGTAAGGACATTGATCTGTGGTTACGCTTAAAAAACGTAGATTTGTCTTGATTTCAGTTATCAGCGTTATTCAAAGCCAGGGGTGTCCCAGGGAAATCTGTTCCATGGAGATTTTGTCCCTCTTATGGGAAATTAACATGGGCTGGAGGAAGACGATTCAAAAGAGGGCGCTATCAGAAGAAGTTTGTAAATGGTTCGCCATGTTGGTGGACAGAATCTACTGGGGGACAGAATCCCCGAAGTGTCTCAAGAGATCCCCGAAATCTCCGGCCACATCTCAAATTTGACCTCTGATTCTTGTTATCTTTCTCCATATAGTAAGACTGTTCTGGGATTGTGGCTCACTGAGGCAAGGGTGGGCAGGCTCCGGAAGAAACATGACAACCGCCTTGCCAAGAAATATGCCCAGATCTGGAAGAATGGGTCTAAGATGGAGGAGATTGCAACACAACTTGTGAGTATCTTAAGAACCTCTTGCCCTTCTCAGAAATCTTTTCTTCTTTTGTCAGTGTAATTCTTTTTTATTGAAGCTAATTTCTCAAGATATGCGTTAATTTATTCATACCTTTCTTGGATGGAATTATTTTTTTCTAAATCAATTTTGAATACTGATCTTTGAAAACTACCAATTAAGTTATTTTGTTTCTGATGAACCTTCTGTCATTACATTTCCTTTTTTGTTACACAGAATATCTACTGGTCAATGCAGAGAACCTGGGTCATATGGAGACGACATATGATCCAGACTCTCATGGCTAAAACACTACAGAAACACACTGAGAAGCAAATGAAGGAACAGGTAGGGACCAGTCTATTAAATTTGCTCAACCCCCCACCAACACTTTGTCTCTTGTCTTTGTCTTTTGAACTAATGTTCCCTTAACTGGAAGATTATATCCAAACTTAATGTCTTTTCATTTTGTACTTCCATCAAATTGTTTTCTTCTTTTTCATACTGACTCAATATTGTATAAAAGAAAATATTTAATCAATACATGTTTATTGTTTTATCATTAGTAAATATAACTTTTGTTTGTAGGGCTGAGTATACAGTGCTCAAACACATTGGTGTGAGGGTAATACCAAAACTAAAATTCTTTATTCCCAAGAATGCAATTTCAACATCTGTTAAATCGTTAGTAAATAGTTAACCAGTTCTAGAGATTCTAACTGTGCCATCTTTAGAGTTAACTTTTGTTTCTTACTTTTGTCAAGATGGTCTGGGGGCGTCCATGAGTGCCAGTGTTATCCTTCTCTTTTTTTTACACGTGTTTATGTACCTTTTATTGCAAATATGATATATTTTTATCTAATAGAACTGAAATAAATAAAAATAATAAATTAACCAACTAGTTTGGAGATTCTAACTTGTTATCTTTGTCTCATCAATTTGGTTTTTAGACCTTCAAAGCTTGGCAGAAGCAGGGTAGACACAACAATAACAATGGTCTACGTAAGGATCTTCTGAATCGAAGACTACACATGGCCTTTAGGGTCTGGCGGGAGAAAACGCAGTGTGGGAATAAGTCTCGCAGTTCAAGTATTAGTAACCACTCATCATCGGCTGGATACACCAGCTCGTCTGGAGCGAGCGAATTGGCTGGAATATGGTTTAATGCTCAGAGGACTGGGGCAGTCTATGGGGATGGGAGTCCAGCCTCACAGTGACATGTTTGGTCTGGTGATTTGCATTCTGTGTCTCCATCGAATGGAAATCATTGATATGGATTCAGCTGTGTTTCATGGGGGGGGGAGTTTACTACATGGGATTTAGATAATGTGCAGAGGACTGCGACTTTCTTTAAGGATGGGGGTCCAGCCTCACAGTGATGTTTCAATATGATTATTGGTATAGTGACTTGCCTCTCTATTGAGGGCAATTTGGGCCAATTTGTCTGAGATTCTTTTTTTTTTTTTTTCTTCTTTTTTTTTTTTTTGGGGGGGGGGGGGCGTAAGTAATTACAAGAGGTAAAGACTGTTTTAAAGTAGGGAACATTTTTATTTAATTTTGTTCCTATGGAGGGGGGCGCCATGGTATAGCTTATACAGATGGTCCTTATTTTTGTTCACTATCATACCTGAAGAAGTATCTATTCACAAACATTTCTGGAACTGCTACATTCATCTCATGTTGGTTATCTCACCAAAATTCTTTATAGGATTTTAATTTTTTTTTTTTTTGGGGGGGGGGGGTACAAATGCACAAGTGGAAAATAGTGTTTTAAAGTATATGAACTTTCTTTTTGTGGGGGGGGGGGGGGGCATGGTATCTAAAAAGATGGTCCTCATTATCATACCTAAAGGATTTATTCACAAAGTTGTCGAGAACTGCTTTATTTGCCTGGTCTTCTGTCACGTAGCATCGTTTGTGAAAAAAAATTCTACCTGACCTTTATTTTTTTTAATTGTATAATTTTATTTATTAAAAATGTATAAACTATTTTACAGAGCTCAGGACAAACTAATAATCCTGGCTATAAATAGCATAATATTTCATGATGTACAGTACAACATCTTTGAAATTATCAAAACTCAAAAACAGTAATGAAAAATGTGCTTAAATTTTAAATAAATTTATTGATATGATACAGAATTTGAAATTCTGGTAGTGAAATTAAATGAATCGGTTAAATCTCAACCTTTGGCTTTTTATTCTTTCCCGTTATTTTTTATATTGAATTTATTGATAGAACTCAAATTGTCTTACCAACCAAATGTCTTTTTTATTTTGGGCGGCAGGATTGGCTCCATCAGTAAATTTGTAAACATAACCTTGCAGGTACAGAACTACTGCCACAAAGACTTGAGTTTTTTTATGCAAGTTGCCAGACACACAAGGCCTGAAGGTCACTTCGAGATGTGGGCTACTATGAATTTCTGAAGAGCCTGTTGACACCTACTCCTGCTCCCGGACGTAGGCTTGGGTTTCCAGCAGAAAGCACTACCTCCCAAACTTTACGAAGCAGTCGGGGTTAAGTGTCTTGCTTCCACAACCAGAACTCAACCCCACACTCTTCTGACCAAACACCAGAGCTTGAATCTGGCAGTGCTCTTAACCACTAGGCCATGAAACGGCACCTGAGTTAAAAAGACTTGTGTTTTCCAGTTTACTAAAAGCAAGAAATCTAGCCATTGTTGACTGACGAGAGTGAAAAACACACAGTAGAAGATTTTAAGCGAAGCAAGAGTTCTTTGTAAGCTATGACACATTTTATTGTTTTTCGCATTAAAACTTATGTACACTAAATTAAAATCTTTCACATGCAATAAATTAAAACAAAAACATGGTTAGCACTAAAAAACAAGAATACACTTAAAAATACTGTACAACCCAATGTGCGAGCAGATCAACGGAAAATTCAGGCCTATAATCACATCTTTGGGAAGTGAATGCCATTTTCATTTTGTAAAGAGCACTTCTATTAGACAATCTGAGAGTCTAAGGGAAACATTTGAAGGGGCACCAAGGCCAAAAGAAACAGAGTTCATGGTGTACAGAGCCTCAGTGTTACTCGTAGCCTGTTAATTGTCATTTATAGGATACTTCTCAGATTCTGAAGGGATGTGAGAATATTTAATAATGAATAGATTCAAAGATTCTTAGCAAAAAATTGGCTTAGCATGGAAAACAGTTACTTAAAGGGTGGCTGCAGTGTTTTTTTATTTTATTTAAACGATTAAACATGACTTTTTAAACCAGAAATATTTTTTTTCTATTTTTATTTAATGCGCAAGTATTTCAAAAGTGGTTTTCAAGAGATTAGGGGAACCCACCCCGCCCCTAAAAGGGAGCCTTCATGTGACGTCATGTCGGGAACCCGAGCTGTCGGGCCTCCTGGCTGTGTGCATATAGAGACGTGTGCATTGTGTGGCCTGGTACCTAGGCGCGTGTAGTTAGGGACCAGACTCTTTTTGCCGACGATATGTTTGAATTGCCGGCGTGACGTCGATGGTAGGGGGGCGGTAACAATCCACAAAAGGGGGGGCATGACTTATTCGCTAATTACGCAAGTGAGATATGTCGGGAAAAAACAAAACACATTTTATTAAGGTTCAATACATATATCAGAAATAAAATGACAGCAAAATTAACTGTTTTATTTTAATTCACTGCAGCATCCCTTTAACGAAACAGGTTTCCAGCCAAAATACTTTGCTATTCATATTGTTGGTCATTGGTACACTGTCAATATAAGCTTGGCAATATTTTCTGCTAAACAATTCCAAGAAATGGGACCCACGAGGTGGGAACTTGGTCTGAAATATAATGTGCACTGGACGCCATTTCAGTAAGCAACTTTTTTGAAAGTTTGCATTGATTGGCAACTGTTTGCATCATGCCTCCAAAATACTGGAATTAAGTCAAACAAAATTTTGAACCTAACTTTGATTTAACCATAGCAGTCTGTAGTCACCATGTGCTACCTTTTCCCCTTGCTCTGTGTTGATTCTCCATCATTCTTACTAGATGACTTGGCTTGGCCCACTGCTTGCTTGCTGCAGGAACAAAAGAACAAACAACAACTGATTCCTGTGTTGCTTTTATCGCCAAATAATAAACCGGCAAGCAAAAGTACACTGGGTTAACTTTAAATGATTTGGGTTTGAACAAAGAAATACTACTGGAGTGGAATTTTAACCAATGACCTTCCGATTATTTAAGTCAGACAGAAAAGACTTCATGGAACTAAAGTAACTACTATCGAGGTCGAGGGTTGCAACTTAAAGCATCACAACATGTACAAACGACAAGGTGTAAGGGTTGAAAACAGAGAGCTCACAATAAAATGAAAACTAAGACTAAGAGGATTAAGCTCTAAGTTTACCTTTGACCTTCGTCTGGATAACTGCTTGATGCTGATCCCATTATTCTCATTCGAGCTGCTGCATACTCCGCTTCTCTCTCTGCCAATGATTTCGTCTTGGCCTTGAAATAAAAACAACATCGTTCAATAATTATGGAAAAGTGACTTCTCAATAATGACTAAGAATTCCCCCTTTTGACAAAGAAGCTTAAAAGGGTTGCAGTTACACCATAAATTGTGGCCGATTCTGAATGGAACTGATGATGTGTTAACTCAATAGTCAGTTGTCCTTTCACCCAAAAAATAATGTGAACATTCAACATCCAAATGTGAATGGATATTCTCTTCTATGAGATTGCCTGGAACTGGTTGTCTGTAAATTGCCTCATAAGACAAGGTCCTTAGGCTTGTGATTGAAGACGGGAAAAGACACACACCACAGAATCATGCTTCGTGCTCTTCCCTGCATCACCAGCGTCTGCATCCGACCCCATAGGTCTCTTGAGGATCTTCAGCTGTGGTTGGTAAGACGTCCTGGACGAGTCTTCTTGGAGAACAATTCGACCCTGTGACTGACTTCCTGCTGCTGGGCCGTCTTCTTCTGCTGTCATCTTTTGACGAGACTTTAAGTCCTTCTCGAGACGCTGCTCCAATGCCTGAAAGGTAACCGGTGGTAAAACATTGGAAAGAATAGACTCTTGAACTATAAAGATGTTTATCTTCAACCAGGCTGTTTTCCCCTCCAGGAGTCTCCCACTCATACATAGACTCTAAAAAAGAGTTTTTTGGTTTGAAGTTGTCTTAAAAAACATCATTTCAATTGGCATCAAAATCTTTCTGCTAGACTGAAAAACTCAACCAGCCAGAAGGCACAACTCTTAAAGTTATTTTACTTACTTTTAAGGTATTTAATCGACTCTGAAATGCTCTGACCATAGTGTTTTCTTCACCAGTGTGCAATTGACCCCCCCCCCACCAGCCCCGCCCCTAAGCAAACCGTACAGACAGAAACAGGGTCAGTGATATTGTCAAGCCTCCATGGAGTAGACAAGAGAGGTCAACAACCCAATGTTAGCCAAGTTGTTCTGGAGAAACACAAAACGTCACAAGTTAGTTAACGTTTAGTCTTGAAAGTTGAATGATGTGTTTAAATACTGACTGGATCGAGGTGAAAAATCGGCAGCCCCAGTTCAATGAAATGACAATAAAATATAATGTTTTAACTCTTTTTTTTCAGGTTTGTGTAAATTCAAGAAAATTACTGATTTACCGATCATAAAAAAAGTATTTCTTACCCCACTATCTTCCATTTCTTCCCAGCTTTCCCACACATAATCGTCTGAATTTTCACCATTTTTCTCCATCACACTCACAGTTTTTGCTTTCGTTGTTGAGGAACAGCAAAAATGAAAGAATCTTGCGATTGAGTTGCATGGACGAAAACAGTGAAACGATTTAGAGAGGAACCAGACTACAATGTCTGCATATTCGGGCTACTGTTTACTGTTTGAAGAAATTAAGCTGAAAACTAAATGGGTATAAAATTCATTTGACGCTTTAAATTTGATTTTGTTGTTGTAAGATGGATTTCGTATTTCTCTCTCACTTTCAAAAAACCCTTGTTGGTTTGTTTTTGATGTTTTTATGTTAATTTTAGGAAGCTACTTGTAACAGAAATATCCAAAACAGCAAACAGCCGTTTAGTTTGTTTTGGGAATGGAAGTCTGGCTCTCAGCAGTAGCGTAGTACACTTTTTTTTTAATTCAGAGAAAACGACAACAACATGCAACATGGCCGACAGACAACAAGAACGGCCGAACGATGAAGCGGTTTTAGACGCTATTTTCAATCCTCTGTTACCGTCAGGTGGTGAAGTTCCCCAAGGAGTTGTTGATGAAACACCTGGTAAATCATGTTTTATTATTTCTTTGGGAATTTGTTACATTTTCGGACTTTTCACTTAAATAAAAGAAAAGTTTTTTACATTCCAATCCAAGGCAATTCACTTCAATACTGGACATGTGCAAATGGATGGGCAAAGAAACCACTTTCTATTGTTTCTGGTTTAATAAATGAAGCCCAACCATGGGCTAAATTGTTACAAAGTTTACAATTGAGGATGTGTTGTAAATATACCCACTATAATCAACAATTTATTTGACAAAATCCTTAATTTCTTTTTAACTTGTTTTATTTTTAACTTGTTTTATTTTTTTTACATTATCATTTAAAATTAGGCCTATAATTTATTAACCTAGGCCTACAATAATTGTATTTTTCTTATTCTGATCCAATGTCATGAGATTGCTTTTCTTTGCAAAATAACAACCACGGACTCTGGAGGACAATAATAGAGGAGGGAAATGCACAAAACAAACAATTTATTAATAAAAATCTAAGTGAAAAAGTAAATTTTTCTCCAGATTTGCTTGTTTTTAATAGTCTTTTGTAATTTTGTGTAAGTTTTTTTGGCTGGTTGTTACGTTAGAAATCATAGCCAAATCGGCAGTTCACTGTATTGTGACAGAGAGCACTACTCTAGTCCGTACAACCGAAGTGGTCAAAAAAATATTGTTAAAAAGGAGAACAGCTAGCGCCCGGATAACTTTCCGTATGGCGCCACCACTTCAATCTCATTGAGGTAAATTATACACTATTTCATATCGAATGAAAAAGTAGT
The DNA here is from genome assembly GCF_902459465.1 of Asterias rubens. NCBI lineage: Eukaryota > Metazoa > Echinodermata > Asteroidea > Forcipulatida > Asteriidae > Asterias > Asterias rubens. The sequence continues at coordinate 7,589,242 of NC_047079.1, forward strand.
GGCGTCATACACAAACTGTTCCCAGATTAGAACTCCATTAATTTTGGTTTTTTGGTATTTCCTCCCTCCATGCTTCACCACAGCTTTTTTTCCAAAATGTGCTGGTCATGTGCCTACAGAGTAGGCTACATACATGATGCTGGTACATGGCACTCAGCATACCCGTGTCATCAAAACTGTGAATATTCAGCGTCCGAACTCCATTAGTTGCGATAACATAATCCTCCTCTCAACCGTCAGGAGGAGGGTTATGTTATCGCAACTATATATTCAATACACATTGCATATTATCAAGATCTTAAATAGCACCCTCACTGAGGTCAGTAAAAAACGTCTCATTGGCTAATGGTTGTAGTTTCAGAATCATTGTTTATTCATTTTGAATATTTGTAATTTTTCTGTTTTTCCTCATTCTTATTGTTAAGTAACAAATTTGTCATTTCTAGTTTTAATCTGTAGCTAGCTAAAAATTACTTTAAGTTAGATTTAGCCATTTTAGCTCCTGCTTCAATATGTTATAATCTTTTATAAGTTTATATTTCCGTTAAAGTACTTATCATGGACCTCTCTTTTGCCTTGAGTTTTGTAAACATAATTCTATGGCCGCCATTTTATTTCATCTTCCTTTTTCTTGATCAGAAAATGATGAAAGTGAAGAAGTCCGAGAGTCTAGAGATTTAGAGCTTCAAGGAGTACACAAGGCAGAAGCTGGTGATATGAATTCAGCCATAGACTTCTTCAATAAAGCTGTACTAGTCTCACCAGAGAGGGCGTCATGCTACAACAACAGAGCGCAAGCCCTACGTTTAAGGGGGGATATAATCGGTTTGTAAACAAAATACTGAATTCTGTCCTGCTTGATATTTTAAAACTAAAAATGGAGGAGAAAGTAATTCATATCACCTACTTTGCACACAAAAAACATTCCAGCTAAACCTCTGAAAAATGTAATCAAATGAGGTAACCAATGATAAAAAACATTGCATATTAGTTGTAAGTTTTGATGAAATCGTACAGAACATGCTGCTTAGATGTATTGTATATACAGAAACTATTTACCAATTGTATATTCACCTAAGATTTCCTGATAAGTCAATTTAGTCAAGATAAGTTATACATTTCCTATTACCCCTCCCCCTCCAATAGGAGCTCTTGAAGATTTGAACCATGCCATTGAGCTGAGCAATGGACGAAGCAAGGCTGCCTGCCAGGCTTACACACAACGAGGCCTCATCAGAAGACTGGAAGGAAATAATGAGGATGCCTTAGAAGATTTCAAGAAAGCTGCCTGCCTGGGTAGCACCTTTGCAAGGTCACAGGTCGTCCAGATGAACCCCTATGCTGCAATGTGCAACCAGATGCTATCAGATGTCATAGGACGACTGCAAGCTGGAGAACCAGACTATGAAAGTTGAAAGGTCAATGTTTCTCAATGCCAGACACCTTAGCCAAAGAGTAACAATACATTATTGCAAAGGGTTGCCCAAAGGCTTTTAGAACCTTTATAGACCTCTATCATGGTACGACCATCTTGACTTCTTTTACCATTCAAACCAGTGCAGCCAAGCTGAGACTGGAATGCACTATAGACTGGTTCCTTTTTGTACAATTAATATCAGCATCCTTTACTGTTATGATATACTGGGAATGTGACCAAGATGGCGGTAGCATGGTGAAGGTCCATTAACCATGTCTTTTTTCATGTATACAAATCAGTCATCGTCAAAGCCTTGTTTGGTTACACTTGTTGAAATATTAAAACAAGATTTGTTTTCAATGTTTGCTTTCTGTAAGAATTTTGTTGTGTATGCTTAGCTGCATTTTGTGCCTAAGCAGCTCTATGAAAATGGGTCCAGATTAATATCTGAAATGTTGTGTCTATAGATTGTTGAATCAGAAGAGGAATGTGTTGACTGACTATGATGTAAATATATGTACACAAAATTAACTTAAAACAAACTTTACTCTGACTTTATTTTACTTTATTGTTTGTAGTGCTTTTTAGTGTCAAATCTGCATAACACAAAATAGGAATCTGGACAGCAAACTAGAATTAACTCAAAACAAACTTATTCTGAACTTAGTTTACTTTATTGTTTTTAGTACTTTTTACTTTCAAATCTGTATAATAAAAATATGAATCTTTACAGTGAACAGGCATTTTTAAAATATTACAATAATATTGATTCTAAAGGTTGGGTTATACTTTGTAAGAATACTCAATGTTTGTGTACATTTTATCGGATAACTGACTCGTTATAAAGATGGTAATGGTCACTAACTCACTCACTCACTCGCCCACAGACGGGCTAAATGGTTGCCAACTTTAAAATGTCATTTTAGTTGGTCACCTCCATGTGTTATTAGAACCGTTTGCAAAGTTCTGTTTTGTGAATTTGGATTGATTGTGTTCATGATCATAGTAGGTCTGCATGCCTGTATGGAATAATGATTTCTAACACAATGCACAAAATGGTGTCGCCCCTTTAGTATGTACAGCCACTGGCCTGATGTGGCCATGGCGACAGTCCCCCTTTACAAAATTGGCAATAAAAGCTTAAATACATTTATTTCTCTATATTTAGATCATGTTCTTTTTCTCTGTGTGCAACAATCTGTCCATTGGTGCATTTCCTTTAATGTAATATCAACTCTGGCACCAATATTGTTTTTGTATGATTTTGGTTAAATTAAACAAGGAAATCGCAATTTATTTGGCATTTAGGGGAATCATGAACAATGTGTATCCCATTAAAAACAAACTCTCAAAGTACACACTAAACCATTATACTATACACTTGAGCAAATATATAGAGCGCTGCTTATAAAGAGTACATTCTGAAGTCTGAATTCTCATTTCTGCTTAATGTTTCTTTGTTTTGCTGTCCTCTTATCCAAATTACCTTTTTATAACAGGAATCCATTATATAAAAAAATTAATAAGACCAGTCTAAGAGATGACTACATTAGAAGAATGTCTCTCTAGTACTTTTTATAAAGTAAGTTTTGCCTTCTTTCTGGTTGATCTTGTAACTCTTTTGGGAAATCTGCTCTCCTCTGTCTCCGAAAAAGATCAGCCCTCCTATGTCTTCGAAAGAGATCCGCCCTCCTCCGTCTTCGAAAGAGATCCGCCCTCTTCCTTCTGCGAAAGAGATCCGCCCTCCTCCGCCTGCGAAAGCGTTTCGCCCTTTGTCGTCTTCACACGATGATAAAGTTTCAGGAGCTCAATGGCTTCATCTGATGCAATCATGTCTGACAGACGTCTCTCGCATGCATCTTGAATAAATTCAGCTTTGTCTTTTGTCTGACAAAGTAGGACTTGGAGTTCATTTAGGTCTGCATCAGCCATGATCTGGTGATTGAATTAAAGATAGGAAATATAGAATGAGCAATCCTAAAAATTTAAATTGATTACTTCCAATTGAGCTCACTCATTGGTCAAAGATCATTTTCTCACCCCCTGCTCCAATTCTTTGGAAAAGTCTTCCTTTGCATTTTCGCCAGACTTTTCCTTTTTTAATCTGCTATCTTTCACTTATTGTATATTTTACTGTTCTCTTTAGAGGCTTTTGCATTAGGTATATTACAAATGTCTTTATTATATTATCAAGTTCATACCCGTACCAAGCCTCCAAAGAAATGTTCCCATCTGATTGTGAAAAAATTAAAGACTATGGAGGGCATATAGAAAGCATTTATTTCATGGCGTCTCTGCAAACCTAATACTTGATTGTCTCTTCACATTGCAAATGTCCAACTCCTAGTTATTGATCCATGCAGTAAGTATGCATACCTCTAAATCAACCTTAGGTAGAAATGCCAAAATTGCAGGATTTTCAGCGATTCTTCTTGCGACTTGAGCCAGTCTCTGGGAGGTTTCTTCCTGGTTCATTTTACCATCAACTTCAACAAAGCCCATGCTGAACTCTTCTTCCAAGGAACTAGATGCTGAAAAATTTGAAAATAAAATTGATAACTTAAACCTGAACCAAAAGAATGAAGAGAGTTGTACCTTGACATTTTCTGTTACACACTAACATCAAAGTGAACTACATCTAGAGGCCTTGGCAGGTCTTTGCCTTTCTTGTTTTTTTCATGACAAATCATCAAGCAAAGCCAAATGGCCACTCGAAGTAAAGAAAAATTAAAACAATTTAAAAAGAGAGAGGGTATTATATGCAGGTGCAGTAGTACGGGAAAAGCTACTTTGAAAGATTATGTAAAACTAGACCCAGTTACTGGGGCGCCGTACTCCCTTTTAGAATAACATTATCATCATCGGTCAATAATGACAAATTTTGAAACAAAAGGAGTTCAGCTCCCCAGTAAGTGGGTCTAATGTAAAACCCAGCTATTGCTTTGACTACTCAATCGACAAGACTTTATAGTTTAAATTACCTCTTGTCCACTGTTTGCCTTCAGTCACAACCATTAGGACAGTGTTATCCGGTAAAGTCTTAAAATAATCTTCTTCATCAATTCTTGTGCAGTCCTCTTCCAATACAATCTTGAAGTCCCTGGGTGAGGGAAACTGGGCTTGAATCTTAGTTCGTAATTCTTTGAGAGTAGCTGCAGCTAACCCGATTCTAGTCCGTTCCTTAACTCCACAGATCTTAAGAGGTTTGCGTTTTGGTAAATTCTCCGCTTTACTTTCCAATTTCATTTTCTTAGTGGTAATTGGTTCTTTTGATGAAGAGCTTTCCTCTCTCGCACTGCTGGAAGACGGTTTCTCGAGACTCCTTTTTAATCCCCAGTCTGCGAGACAACAATATTGAGAATTAAAGCTGTAGTTTAATTATTAGTAATACTCTTTTAGCAAACTGCTTTAAAATAAGTGTGAAGTGTCTTGATCAAAGCATTGAGAGCACTGAACTCCAGTGTTGTTATGAGCGGGGTGTTCCACTTCAAGATTGTGATACTTGTGTCCCCGACCTGCCCAAGGCAAAGAAAAACCCAGGGTGAGCCATGTCACCCTCCAGTCTGCAAAGTCTACTGTTGAGAGGGTGGGATGGAGCACCTGAAGATGTAAACTGGAGCGGTGAACTCCTTAATTTGTTAGTTTACCCTTGCTGGTGTCAATCTCCAGTGGAGATTGACATCTGGGGTCTGTCTGTGTCTACTTTCATACTACTATAAGTTTATTATTTATTATCAAACATAAGTAGTAGATGTCAAATTTTGAGTACATCACCCTAGTTACCATGGTTACTGAGCTACACATTACAGTAATCAGTATACACTCCCAGACCCAGTGAGTGAGAGCCGTTTCTTTTTTTATTCAAGACTTCCTTTAAAATATATTTAATAATTCAACAGAAAGTAGTTATGAATAGTAGTAGTATACCAGCACTACCTTAAAGCATTTTTAAAGCTTGACTTGTTTAGTTCAAATTAAACTGGTTGGAAGTTGAACATGTTGACTTGAAGTTGAAATGTGTGATGCATACCTCCTATTCCTTCAACTGCTATGCGAGTGCCATCTTCTCGAGGGGCGCTCCAATAAATATTTTCATATTTGTAAACTACTTGCACTGCTTCATCTTCTTCTTCTTCTTCTTCTTCTTCTTCCTGTTCTTCCATATTTAGAGCCTTGCACTTGCAGTTTTCACAATCCTGTTGTTGTTCAGTGACTGTTTTTTTGTATGGCCCACCTACCTAGTATTATTTTGTTCCAGACATTCGTCGTACATTCGATGGGTGACCTTCTAGGTACCAGACTACAGTACCAGTTGAACTGTTTCTATTGACTGTTTCACGTACCGTGTTTTAGAAAACAATGTATTTCCATAAAACTAATCATTTGAAATAAAAAATAATACAGCTTTACAGTTATATATATAGAAGTACAATCTTGTTTGCCATTCTTTTATCTGGTTAATAAAACATACTATTCCGCTGAAAATGTTATTAATTTGTTGTTTAAGTTTATATTTATTTTTGAACAGTCGTTGTGCAAGCCAAAGTAGTCTGGTTACGTTATACCTTTCACATTATTTTTTGATTTGCCGTGAGTCGTGTGTGTCGAGAGTGCAAGATCGGGAATGGTGGTGATGGGGCGATAGGTTTGAAAGGAAATGCTGCTTTCGGGGGGAAATGTCTAACATAAACCCTGCACCGACGCCAGAGAGAGCAATTTACGGTTTTGTTCTTTACCTCTGCTCAATTTTCATATTTGGTAAATATTCCTTGTCCTTTGTTTGTTGGTTCGTACATGGAGGTAGAATTCTACCTCCATGGTTCGTAGAAATTTCTATGGGGGCTGTGTATGTCATCACGTCCGTCACGTCCGTCGAACAAACGTGGGGGGGGGGGCGGTGGCGGGGCGTGGTGTGGCCATGAATTCCAGCATGGGGGGAGGGGCGGGGGAAAAGTTTCCGTATGGCGCCACCACTTTTTCATTCGATATAAAATAATATAGGAACTTATTTACCTAATTGATATATCCCTTTTTTTTAAAATGAGTGAAAAAGTGGTGGCGCCATACGGAAAGTTATCCGGGGCGGGGATCGGAATGTTATACACATAATGAATGTTTATGAGTGCAATGGTGTGAATATGTTCATGAGTTGAAAGATGGAATGTTATATTCAACGAGGCGGAGCCGAGTTGAATGGAACATTCCAGCTTTCAACGAATGAACATATTCGCACCATTGCACGAATGAAAAACATTCATTATTTGTTTTATATAACATCCAAGTAGATCTTTGTCATTTTGATTGAAAGATACAACTTTCAAAACAAACAAAGCGTAGGCCTACAATTTTTAATTGTAGAACCCAGATGCTAGTATTAGTAATTTTACTAATATTATTCCTTGCAGTAACACTGCTGCGTTACAAAGACACGCGCACGCAGTGATGTTTTTACTCAGCTTTTTCGTTCCATCCGAAAAGTACCATTGCACGCTGGCAGCGTGCAATGGTACTTTTCGGATGGAACGAAAAAGCACGGTGAGTGACTCAGCGTGCAATGGTACTTTTATTTGTTATCACGTGACGGACAATCCTCCAATCAAATGGCAAGGATATGCTTGGGTGTTATATAAACATGTATATTGTATATATTAACCAGCTAGAGAGGAGAAAGAGCCTTCTGAATCTGACAAATTGTTTCTTTTTTTCTGGGAACTCACCCGGGCCCACAAAACACAGGGGCCGATTTCACACAAAAAGCATTTCATCGCATCACAATTATTTCAGTATCACCATATAGTAGATCATTCTATGTGAAATCGGCCAGGGGCCCAATGGCTCTGCTTAGAGTTAGACTAGAAGCAGGGAATTCCGTGCTTTATGCCAAGCGTATTTCACGGGTAGGCGGGGAATTTTGGCTTGTGCGCTAGCGTATTCCATGTTACTAGGCGTTCTATATTTCTACGCTTACATTTTTACACAGCTAGCGTAGAAAGTTTTCGCTAGCATGTGTCGTAAGAAGCAGAGCCATGAAATTGGGCCCAGGTTCCATAATACAACCAGCTGGTGAGCTGGTTAAATTGTTCCTTAGTCTCATGTTCGTCTATGATAGCGAAACGAACCTCAAGTTTTAGTAGGCCTAGTAAGAGTACTTCACTTACCATATTTCCCTTTTCCTCTATGTTTTTATTGTTAAATGTTAATTTTTTTAAGGGGCCTAATACAATTTGTTTTTGCTGTTTTGACTAGGCCTACTTTTTATAATTGCCTGTATAGTAATAATAATATTATGTATTAGAACAAAATTATAAAGCAAGGATTGTTGTAATTGTTTATATAAGGCCTAGTGCTCATAATTGCTAATACTTGTTTACCTGTATGAGTGTAACCTGCTTATAATATCTTGGAACATTTATTTCCTCAGTGCTTTAAACAGTGATAGAATATTACACATTTTTACCGGTCAACTTTCTTTCTTTCCCAGTTTTGTACGTTATTTGGGTGTTTGTTCCTGAGTCATGGCTTCACAGCATTGGACTCACTTACTGGCCTCAAAAGTAAGTACAAGTCCTACCTACGTCTTGTCATAGTTGCAAGTTCCTTTTGTACTCTAAAATCAGTATTTTTTACAATTATGATCAAAGTTATATTCTGTCAATTTGAACACAGAAGTTGATAGATGTTTTCCTTTCATTTTTTGTCCCCCATTTTCTTCAGGTATTGGGCAGTTGCTATTCCAGTGTACCTGAGCGTCTGTTTTGTCTTCGCTCAAGTTTTCTTTTTTTCTTTTAATCTTTGGAACGCACCTCCACTTGATACCATTAAAACATTTAAAGGTAAGATTCAAATTATTTTTTATAAAGTTTAACTGGAAATCCATTAAATAGAATGGTTATATGCCAATACGTGTTAAGGTGACTTTTTATGGCATATAATTGTTGTTTGCTCAGTTGACAGGCCTGTGTCTTTAAAATCAAAATAAGTCTATTCTGAACTTGAACAAAATCCTAGTCAAAATAACTTTGCATAACTGACATTTCTTTTTGATTAACTTTCAGATCCCCATATGAGGCCTGCTTGTCCCATGGACTCGATGCCTGCTGGCGATGAAATTCCAATTAATGAAATAAACAGACATATCTATCTGGATAGGTGACATCATCAAGCATTTGTCACAATTTTTTAAATCTTAATGATGATATTTCTGCAAGTTTATATTTTTGATAATCTTGCATGTAGTATTGGTTGGATAATAGGCCATGTTGAGCCGGACTAGTTAAGTGTTGTGTAATGGTCCAAGCACTTTAGTGCATTGGACTTGAAGTCATCAGGGTGTGGGTTCGAATCCCGGTCATGACACTTGTGCCCTTGAGCCCAAGACACTTGTGCCCTTGAGCCCAAGACACTTGTGCCCTTGAGCCCATGACACTTGTGCCCTTGAGCCCAAGACACCTGTGCCCTTGAGCCCATGACACTTGTGCCCTTGAGCCCAAGACACCTGTGCCCTTGAGCCCAAGACACTTGTGCCCTTGAGCCCATGACACTTGTGCCCTTGAGCCCAAGACACCTGTGCCCTTGAGCCCAAGACACTTGTGCCCTTGAGCCCAAGACACTTGTGCCCTTGAGCCCAAGACACTTGTGCCCTTGAGCCCAAGACACTTGTGCCCTTGAGCCCAAGACACTTGTGCCCTTGAGCCCCAGACACTTGTGCCCTTGAGCCCAAGACACTTGTGCCCTTGAGCCCAAGACACTTGTGCCCTTGAGCCCAAGACACTTGTGCCCTTGAGCCCAAGACACTTGTGCCCTGGAGCCCAAGACACTTGTGCCCTTGAGCCCAAGACACTTGTGCCCTTGAGCCCAAGACACTTGTGCCCTCGAGCCCAAGACACTTGTGCCCTGGAGCCCAAGACACTTGTGCCCTTGAGCCCAAGACACTTGTGCCCTTGAGACCAAGACACTTGTGCCCTTGAGACCAAGACACTTGTGCCCTTGAGCCCAAGACACTTGTGCCCTTGAGACCAAGACACTTGTGCCCTTGAGCCCAAGACACTTGTGCCCTTGAGCCCAAGACACTTGTGCCCTTGAGCCCAAGACACTTGTGCCCTTGAGACCAAGACACTTGTGCCCTGGAGCCCAAGACACTTGTGCCCTTGAGCCCAAGACACTTGTGCACTTGAGCCCAAGACACTTTTGCTTCTCTTCACCCCTTAGTCAATGTGTAGCTGTGAGGGCAGAGATGGTTCTTGTGGTTGATTTAGCTTTGTGCTACAGATTGGGTAGCACAGGCTGTATACTCCCCATCCTCATGGAGTTAAGATGGATTAAGGAATGAAATTAACGGCACAGTGACGGGGGTAATATTGTTGATGCGCCCTGAGCATGCCGATTGATGGATTTAACTTAAGCCACTATTATAATTGTATGGAATATTAAATGTTTTTTATTTAAAATTTACCCAGTAAGTTTCCCTTGTGGTTTATAATAATATTTGAAGATTAAATGTATGTACAGCAACAACAATGAAATAAAGAGACTGAAACAAATAATGATGTTACAAGTGGGTTCTTTATTTAGATATTCATCTGGTAGGTCTAACTCTGTTATAGCTAGGTATAGCTCGGTATAGCTAGGTATAGCTCGGTATAGCTAGGTATAGCTAGGTATAGCTAGGTATAACTCGGTATAGCTAGGTATAACTGTTATAGCTAGGTATAGCTTGGTATAGCTAGGTATAGCTTGGTATAGCTAGGTATAATTCGGTACACACGATACTCGGATTGTGAATAGGTAAATCACAGAAACGAAGAGTACAACTTCAACTCTAGCAACATTTCAACATCACTGATGAGAACATCCCACAACTCAACAACAGTGGTGTATCTTGAGGGTGCATTACGCAGGGTGCCCCGCCAACTCTTCCAAGTGAAAACTAATATTTAACTAATTTAGCCCTTGTATAAGAAATTCTAAAAGGTCTGGAAAAAATGTTTACACTTTTACTGGTGGAGATGGGAATAAGACAGAGGGTGTATTTAATAAGACAACCTCTAAGCAACACTCTGAAATATGGCTCACAGTTAAAGGGGCTGAGTCGTTGTTATCATATCAGTCCTGAAGCAGTATATGGAACTATGAACTTTAACCCAGTTACTACACATGCACTTACGCTGGACATCCCATCACAAAGGACACGATCATCACCATACTGTGATTTTAAAATCCAGTGTGGCGCACACGCGCACTAACAGGGTCAAAGGTAAAAATTCCATGGACAGCCACAGGCCTACTAACAATGATGTTGGTCTCCCTCCCTTTAAGGCAAAGATAAAGTGGTTGATTTACAGAAATTATATTGTTCACTTTTTACAAATATTGTGTTTTGATTATAATTTATTTAAATATACCAATCACAATGATGAAATAATTCTCTACAAACAAGTTGACATAAGTAGATTATTAGTTTCCATTATTATTCACTCTAAAATAACAAACAATTGGAAAGAATTACAGCGGTACATAATATACAGGTTTGGTTTGCTGAACACAGTGCTGGTAGAAACACCTTATGGATTAATGTGATTTGTTAGATGGTTTTATAGAAGCTATACAAGAGCTGTGAAAGCTGGATGAGAGCAGACTTATGCTGTGTCCGACTTATCAGCTACGGCTTTGACTAAGGAAGTCCCATGCTTCAATGCATCGTGATACAACGATTAAGCCGTATACAAAGCCATAGCTGCCAATTCAGACACAGTCTTAAAGGGTCAAATCCACCAGTCTTAGAAATTGAACCATGCTCAGAGTTAACATTATTCCTCCACCAAGCAAAGCCTTGTATCTTTCACACTTTGCCCTTTAACCTTTAACCTTTAACATGACCTATTTATTTACTCCTGAAGACAATGGGATGGCCATATATCTCACTTGTCCCACACAGGGTTACAGCGCTGGCCAAACAAATCAGGAAATATGAACTTATTTCCAAATGTTGTTACCGTGTAAACAATACTTAACAATAACACCCCTGACAAGGATTCTACCTTTTGATTGGTTTAGAGTGCATCACATGATATGTCTTAAACGCCAGCAAACATTGATCTAAACCAGTAGCAAACAATGTACTTTACCCATAACAACCAAAGTGCTATAACCATAGCAACAGTAGTTTCTTGGTACCTAAGCATCTAGGAACAATACTTTGGGGATGTTATCAGACAATATTGACCGTATTGCTTTTGCTGTGGTTAAATCTATGACTCGGTTTTAACCATACATGTATAACTAAAAGCAGTTACTATTTGTATAAAACACAACAGTGTATGAGTGCAAAGATGCAAACAAACTTTAGAAGTAACCATGGCATTGTTTGTGTGTATTTACAGTTTAAGAAAGCTGTTCTCATAATGACCGTAATGCATGTGCCACAAGAGCGTATTAAATAGTAAACATTGCAATTAAAAAAATGCTCAATAAAACATTCAGATAGACTTGAAACCCACCACCGTAAAATTACACCTATTAAATGCCCTAAAGAGAAAGAAAGTGTGGTATTCAGATATTAAATGCCCATAAATCTCATTCGCCTGACACAGGGGTACAGTGCTGGCCAGAAAAATCAGAAATATGGACACAAATAAACCTGCATAACCCTTAGCTTTAAACTCTGTCTCAACGCACACACACCGGCAAGACTACCTCCATCTTGGGCATCTCTTTATGCCGGAAATAAACTTTTCCTCCGAGGCCAGGAGGGGCTGATTTCACAGAGCTAAGATAAATCTTAAGTGAGAATCAATCTTGATTGCTAAGCAAAATGGGATGGCACAAAACAGATCACTATGGTGATATTGACAACACATCTTAAGATGAATCTTGGTGCTGAGTGATTTAATAATCTCTGGGCTTAGTTCTTACTTAAGCGTTCAAATTCATCCTAAAAGATAAGTTGTCAATACCACCATAGTGATTTGTTTTGCGACATCACACTTTGCTCAGCAAAGATTGATTCACAGTTAAGATCAATCTTAGCTCTTTGTGAAATCAATTCCAGTCCTGATACTTCACAGAGTCAACAGAGGCAATTGCCACCCTGCCCTTGGTCGTTGCCTTCCTGCCCCTTGAAATGTTCCATTAGAAATGAACATTTCCCTCTTAGAGGTGCCCTGTGGGGCATGTGAGACATTTCAAAGGGCACCAAGACAGGACTCGGGGCATGGGTGCTATTCACAACGCGCAGCGCACATCCACACACGTCTCCTGTCCGCCTTTTTGTGTGTCAAAACATGCACACAAGGAATGGACTGCCCAAAAAAGGCAGAAATCGTAGATGCGTATTGTTCGGAGGTACATAAAAACGTGTACCTTTTGTGCACGTTTTTGACACACAAAATGGCAGACAGGAGACACGCAGGTATGCGCGCTGTGAATGTGAATAGGGTCTTAATACCTTTAAGCTGATAAGCAGAAAACATTGCTTAGCAAATACGTAACAGAATACCAGTCTTGTTAAAACATAAATGTTATGGTTTGGCTGGTAATCACTTCTGCTTAGCATAATTTATCTGTGCTCAGCAGATTATTGCTCTTCTCACTTGTGAAAGCCTCCTGTTTGGTTAATGCATTAACTGATATGACTAAATGACAATGGTATGACAGGTGCTACTAACAACTACACCATGCAAGACATGTTATGTGATGTTATAAAGCGAGACATGCGGCAAGAACAAAAGCACAGTTTGAGTTGCAACGCTAAGAAAACTCTATTACTGTACCTTATGACACAAGAAGAGTCGATGGATCCATTGGAAAGTTTTGAGAAGTAGTAACCGTCTCAGGCACAGAAGTCAAAAGACAAGTTCCAAATAACACATGCACGTTCTTCTCTGTATTGCCAAACTTACTTAGTCATCTTGCTTGCCTAGGGGCTTTATGAGAACAGTTGCTGGTGTCTTTTTATGTATGGAATTATGAATTTAATGTAGTGAGGCTTGTGGTGACACCTTGTACATGAGTAGGATTTGAAACTTTGCATGGCGGAAATACAATCAAGTAAGGTTTGCAGTAACACCATGTACATGAGTAGGATTTGAAACTTTGCATGGCGGAGATACAATCTAGTAAGGTTTGCAGTAACACTATGTACATGAGTAGGATTTTAAACTTAGCATGGTGGAGATACAATCTAGTAAGGTTTGCAGTAACACCATGTACATGAGTAGGATTTGAAACTTAGCATGGTGGAGATACAATCTAGTAAGGTTTGCAGTAACACCATGTACATGAGTAGGATTTGAAACTTAGCATGGTGGAGATACAATCTAGTAAGGTTTGCAGTAACACCATGTACATGAGTAGGATTTGAAACTTTGCATGGTGGAGATACAATCTAGTAAGGTTTGCAGTAACACTATGTACATGAGTAGGATTTGAAACTTTGCATGGCGGAGATACAATCTAGTAAGGTTTGCAGTAACACTATGTACATGAGTAGGATTTGAAACTTAGCATGGTGGAGATACAATCTAGTAAGGTTTGCAGTAACACCATGTACATGAGTAGGATTTGAAACTTAGCATGGTGGAGATACAATCTAGTAAGGTTTGCAGTAACACCATGTACATGAGTAGGATTTGAAACTTTGCATGGTGGAGATACAATCTAGTAAGGTTTGCAGTAACACTATGTACATGAGTAGGATTTGAAACTTAGCATGGTGGAGATACAATCTAGTAAGGTTTGCAGTAACACTATGTACATGAGTAGGATTTGATTCTTTGCATGGTGGAGATACAATCTAGTAAGGTTTGCAGTAACAACATGTACATGAGTAGGATTTGATACTTTGCATGGTGGAGATACAATCTAGTAAGGTTTGCAGTAACACTATGTTTATCAAATTTCTCATACAAGTTTTGTTGTGGTTCTAAAAAGAGCTGTTGGTGTCACAACTTAATAAATGTATTGATATGCTCTGATTATTTGAGAAGACATAAAAGAGCATTCTAATCAAAATGTTGAGTTTTACATCAAACGTTCTTTTCCGAACCACAACTTATGAGAGATTTCATGAACATTGTGTTAATACAGTCCCCCAAACTCATTTCTGCTTTGTGTTTCTATGTATTGCTGTCATTGTATAACAAGTTCAAGAAAGAGATATTTGGCCAGTCCAAGTGACCTTGTTATAACGAGAGTCGACTGTAGCGTCAAATCCTACTTATAAGCGAAACCCTTTGTATATATATGGAGTCGGAGAACGAGTGGCCTGGGGTCAATTTCACAAAGAGCTAGGAGTTATACAAATTGCATGGATAGTCCTAAGTTAGGACGAGTAACTGGTCCTAACTCGAGATAAGACTAGTCCTAACTCTTTATGCATTCCACCCCTGGTCGGATACTTGTTTAATGTGTTTAATGAGACTGGATAGTCTGGGACATAGACTAATGTTCCTACCTATCCTGTGGTCAGGCAGATATCCGAATTGGCGGCTACAGCTGTTGCTAAGGGTGTTGTTAAGCACGGACCATACTTCAACGCATGACGTTGGGGTAACCTAGCCATAGCCGTAGCCATAGCCGCTGATTCGGATAAGGCCTAAGGGTCACTGATAACCAGTTGGCTTTCAAACAAAGACATGCTCATTGTTACAGTACAGTCACATGCAAAATTTTAATAACATAAACATAACAACACTTAGGGCTGAACTAAACAGGGCCCAATTGCATAAATCCTGTAAACACAAAAACTTTCTAAGCACAGAAAATGTTTGCTTAACAGAAACAGGTTACCAGCCAAAATGAATTTAAGTTTATATTGCAGTAACTGGTGCCCGCTCATTTTTTTTGCTTAGCAAAGAAATTTGTCAAGCTGTATTTTCTGCTTAACAGCTTTATGAATCTGGGCCCAGGCAGTTGGAACTAAAATATACAACAAAATATCGATGATGGATAACACTAATGGGGTGTGTGATTCGATTCGGTGCATTCATTGAAAAAATGGAAATGGTTCTAAATCAGAGACTTTAGGTTTTTTTAACGTTCAATTTAACGTTTTTGAAGTTATGGTTATTTCAAATGATTTTACTGGAGTTCTTTTTTATTGTGTATCAATCTTACAAATGTTTATTTTGAAACTGACCGATAAGACCTCAATATACAGATAAAGGTTAAGGGCTACTTAATCTAAAGTATCAATAAAATACTTTGGATTTGTTTCACATTTTTATCTTTTCTAAATTTGCCCTCTTCATGATTTGTCCTTTCTGTTTTTCGTTTCCTTTTTGTTTTGTTGGGGGAAACATTTTTTAACCAACTAAAAAAAAATTCTTATGCAAAGGGTCAATTTCATTGAAAGAATGGTCATGATTGTTACAAATGGAGCAGCTACAAAAATATGAATTTAATGATATTATTACATGGACCAAAATAAAATGCAAGCGATGTCTTAACAAATGATATATAATACATTTTTGCTCTTTTGTTTTGGGGGCGAGGTTTTTTGAGAGGCGTTGAGTTTTTACCTCATTTTGATAATGAGTTCACCGAGTTGGATACCACTGGAAAATTCTTCTAAAGACTAAGTTTTCTTATATCCTTTTTTTTAAGGGAAGGGGGGGGGGGGAGGCATTGGGTACAGGCTACATTTACTGTCTATGTTAGCTTATTACGTATCATGCAAACATGCTTGGGTAAATCATAAAAGCTTCACCTTTGCAACACACTCTGACCTTGTCGCGAAGACCCAAAGATAAATTACGGTTTGCAGACCGACCAAAAAAGAACATTGTTTCTGGTCAGGAGCGACCACAATGGTATGGATTTGTTTCCCCTATAGCATGGATACCAAAGCACTTGGAATTTGAGGACAATCCTTAACATTGACTGGTACTCAGTCAAAAGGAATTACTGGTAACTTATCCACGATTATTGCTCAAACATGTCCTGATAGGGGACTTGCTTAAGTCTACTGTACAGCGCAGTAGTAGGATAATGATTCTTGGCATAGACTTGCTCAAGTCTACTCAGCAGTGCCTTTGGTCATGGTGATGACAGCACATGTTGCGAATGTATGCCAGGGTTCTTAGCATAGACTTGCATAAGTCTCTGTACAGTGTGTTTGATGGTGGCAATTACCTTAGATGTTTAGCAAAAGACTTGCGGAAGTCTTTTGTCCTGTGTATGACTGATTAGTGATGGTGGCAAGCTAGCCAATCAAGATGGTTGTTTATTATGAATTGATGGATAGATGTTTGGAATAATTGCCTTCATGAGAGAAACAGTTGGAATGAAACACTTGATCAGACTTGTGAACATAAGTAGATTATGCGGCGCAACTCCTACCTAGCTATGACCTTATGACCTTTATGACCTTAATTTAAATTAGTGTGTGTGGATGTCAAGCAATTATAAGGTGTACAACAAAGTTGGATTGAACGGTGGTGGGTTTCAAGATTTAAACATCTACCATTGAACAATTCTTGGCATCATTTCTTAAAAGAAAACAAGAAAATTATGCAAGAATTATTTCCCAACCAGAGAAAGAGTTTAACACTGACTTCTTCGGTAGGATTAGAGACAAAAACTGTCCACAAAAAGAACAATAAGGGGAACAAGATTAAGCTACATAATGAAAGTACAAACTGTTGGGACTGGAAACGCTGACTGGTGCGATATTTCTATTCTTCATTCTCTCTCCCTCTCTTCTGGAAGGCTTGTCGACGTTAAGACCTGGTCTCGTAAAGTCCGCTACGACTGATGTACCGCACCCACTTGATTACATCGTGGTCACTGTAGTTGAGCTTAGACTCAAATACTTTCAGGTAGCGGACCTTCAGACCAGAGGCTGCAAACGGAACCTGGAAGGCAGAAATGGGATCAGGAGATGGAAGTCATTTTACGTATTTTTCACAAAAAACTTAAAAGCCTTTAAAACATTGGCTGATTTTGTTGTCAAAGTGAATAGGCCTGAGCAATAAACTTTCAGACAGTACAGAAATTGAAATCTAAATGTCTGTTCAGTTTGTCAAGAAGTTTGACGGGGATAGGAGATTCTAAAAAGATCCACAGCGCTAGATTTGTTGGAATATCTTCAACCGTTCCATAAACTTCCTAAAGTGCCTTCATAAACTGCCTTCATAAACAGTGCTCAAACTCCTGAAACTTCCTGACACTTGATATTTAAGAAAAAAGCTCACCTCAAAGTTAAGAGAGATGGGAGGCCGCGCCCATTTCTTCTTCTCACCAGATGGTAGGAGTTCAATTTCGGCAGTGATTTGAACTTCCTTCATGCCACTCATACGCTTGATCCTTGAGGGGAAATAGTTATTGATTAGTTTCAAGAACATTCACACTACCAATCCACTTATGTTCAGTCCACCAATGAGTAAAAGGAAACACAATTAAAGGCACTGGACACCTTTGGTATTTGTCAAAGACCAGTATTCTCACTTGGTGTATCCTAATATATGCATACATATTTGAACTCAACTGGTCATCAAACTTGCGAGAGAATAAAGAAATTAAAAAAACTTGGTTGCTTCATTCAAAACTCACTTCCAAACGATGGCATTTTCACTTGACTTGTACTTGGCTTTCCCCTTCATGCAAAGAACCTGCACTCCGCTGGTGTTCATTGGTGTAGGGATACGCACCTAGGGGTCAAAGGTTATATGAAAGGTCATGATAAACATTCACTGCAATGAAATTGTGTTATGAACTGTTACTTTGTATTCCATATATTGCTCTTTAAGTGAATTCCTCACTTCAACTTCCATTAAATGCTTGCTCTGACTTCCATAAATTCTTTACTGCAGTTTTCATAAAATCTTTACTATAACTTTCATAAAAAAATTATGCAACCTCAAAAAAATCCTTCTCTGCACCTTCCACAAATTCCTAACTTAAACTTCCATAAGTTCCTGACTTCCAAGTTCCATAAAGTACTTACTTCAATTTTCTGGCCAAGGATTGAGGGCTTGAAGTTCGACTTGAGGACTACCTTGACTTCCATCTTGGTTCGTCCAACCTCACGTACTAATGGAATGCATCGGAACGGCAAGCTGATATCCTTAGTGGTGCGATATTTCATCAACTCAAACTCACCGTCAGGAGGAATGAAGCTTATGCTTCGCTCCGATTCAAACTTACTGAGTTTGACGCACTGGTGGAAGGTGCAGTCATCAATGGCTATAGAGCTTTTACTGGGGATAGAGAGAGAGTAATTTAAATCATGGTAAATTTAATAATGGACTTTTACATAGCATCAGTGTCCTTCAACTGTTGTGTATAGTCGACTCCGGTTATAACGAGCTCGCATACTACAAGGTTCTGGTTAATACGAATGAAACTCAAGATTCTACTTGTTGACTGCTGTGAATGAAGTTCTGCATCGAAACCGACAGTCCTCGAATAAACTTTGAAGTCACATCAGGGACACAACATCCTCCAACATGTTCAAGACAATTCTTAAGTCACATCAGGGACACAACATCCTCCAACATGTTCAAGACAATTCTTAAAGCCAACTTGTTTCAGGAGGAGTATACATCAATAACTTATTAATTTCTTCTGTGCCTCACCCCTTTGACCAAACCTTTTGATTAAGGCGCTTTATAAATTGATTATGTTTTTTTAATTCAAACTTACGTCTTTGATGTGTCACTGTCTCCTTTGCCTTGCTTGTCTAGAGTCAATTTATCATTCATGCCAAATTTACATTCTGGCATTCCACTAAGATAGCTCTTCATGATCACCTTGCCAGCAACGTGGGCACTCAAGACTTGTCCTGTTTTGAAGATTCAAAGACAAGACATGTAATGCAATGTGAAGATATTATAAATAATTGTAGTAACCTGTTTGTAAGTTAGATTTGATTAATGTGTGGTACAATGCCTTGCTCGGTAAGAAGTGATCGCTTGAATTTGTTCTTTTTTATTTGTATCACTTAACCACTTTAGATGGATGACATGTATAAATATGAATCAATCATAAGTCCAAAAATGTCAGTCGGATGACCGACATAAATATCCACCTGGACAATAAGTTGTGTAGCAGGCAGGCAACTACCATGCTACATGTCCTTTCACTCATACAGAGGAACACAAGGTACTGGAAATCATGCGCGGATCTCCCTTTCTCAATTCCTCATGTGAACAATGTAGTATCTTGCCTGCCAGGTAATGTCTTGGAATGTACAAAGTCACTCATTTTGCAAACATGGTCTGTATGACTATCAATCCCATCCTAACCTTGTGGTGACATGAGTAAGTTAACATTCTCCAGAACATCTAAGAAGAGCTCGTTACGTCTGTACTTGATGCCTTCACGGCGCCAGCCTATTTGACCTGTGACCTGGTTGGTTATCTGAGCCTGTTCCTCTCTGGTCTGTAGTTATCCAAACAAAGATTTGGTAAATATTTGGTCCGTTCATTCATACAAAGCATAAAAATAAACCACAAAGCACGATATAAAGGTCCTGAATAAGATTGTTCACTGTTTCCAAGGTTTACATAAAAATATTCTTTTGTAAATCGTAGTTGTGTCAAGGTGTACTGTGTTGGTTAAACAGAAATCCATGATCTGTAATTGGATAACTCGCTGTTGTATTTTCTAAAACAAAACTTATATTATGCCCCAGTTTAAAAAAGTGAAATCAGGCTTCATGAAGCCTTGATGTACACACACAAACATGTACCAGCTGAGATATGACGTTTTGCATGGAATATTTTGGAGATCCAACAATTTTTGTAAAATCAAGACGAAATGATTTGCACTAACATAAAAGAAATATTGACTTGGTTGTGACCTTTGACCCGACCTACCTGTGACTTGATGCCTGTCTGTGTGATGAACGTCTTCAGGATACCAGTGTCTGTGTTCTGTGGATAACCATAGTCTAGGATCTCTGGAAATAAAACAATTTCGGACTTTGAGCTCCACATAATCATTCTGTATAGGGATGAGATTTTTGAGAAAATCATGAAATCTGGACAGTTCCTGAGAAATCACAGGCCTGTTCTTTAGTTTAACCGGCTGTAACAAAAGTTACTTTCTCTGAACATCAGGTCAGCGTGTTAACTTGAGGAAAGTAACAATGTCTTCTGGACCTTACTTTGAACCAATTGGACACCAAGTTTACAATCTTTTATCCAAATTGGACGACCTTTCCCAAGCTGTTTGAGATTATTCCCAATGATTGATTCTACTTACCATCAAGGAGTTCATAGATCAAGACAAAGTTATTCTTGACGTTGTCTTCGTTGATCTTTCCAAAGTAAGAACTCATCACATCACACAACTTCATCAGGAACTCAAACACCATAGAGGCATTGACATTCTGTCGTGTGACGGCCGCCAGCCAGATGTTGCCCCGCTTGATGTGGAAGAAGCTGGTGCGGGCCAGGTTGGTTACAGGGGAACGGACCTGCTGCCGAGCATGGATAACATTGACTCGAAAGGCGTCCACAGCATGACGCCTGTTCATGAATTATGGACAAGGAATAAACACATTCTTAGTTAGAAGTAGACTATCACAAAAAATGTACTTCCCCATTTTCCCCAATTGCCGTTCCTCCTTCTAAAGCAAAGTTCTAGGGCTGTATACCTTTATGGTCTTGTCACACACACAGGTTCAATAGTTTTCTACTCACCCAATATCATCTCGGAATACTCTAGATATAAGAACCTCCCCTTTGTGGTTGTATATAAAAAGACCACCAATCATCTTGCATGATCGTTCTTTACCTGAAGACAAGAAACATGAAAGAAGTGACATGACTGACAGGCATAAAACTACATTGAGGCCATTGCCATAAGTTATATTATAATCAAATTAAATAATTTTACATTTTTTAAATCCTTATTATTTTTTTATGATTTTAATCAATTTCAATTTTAGTTAAAACCACTTAAGTCTTAATACTTTTCTGCTTGTATAAGTTGTAGCAATTTAATTAAAATGCTTGTCATACATCAAACATACCAATCAAATTAAATTAATAACTAATCTGGTTTTCAGTTTGATTAAACTTTCTTAATCTAATTCTAATTCTTTCTTAACTTACAATTTTTTACAAAATACATGTAATTTATTAAAGGATAAAAATAAATAAATAAAATGAATCATGACATAAAACAAAATTAAAAAGTGGCGACAGGATACGGAATCGTTAAATTATTTCTTCTAATTTTCACGCCTAAAAAGAGACTAAGGCCGTGTCCGAAACGGCGACTTCGGCTACAGCTACGGCTAGATCGCGCGCGTCTGCCTATTCTTCAACACTGGTAGACGCGCTGATCTAGACGTAGCTGTAGCCGAAGTCGTCGTTGGACACGGCCTAATTGGTCATTTTAGCACCTCCTCCCCGCCCCTCTTTGTGTATGTAGTTTATTCATGTCCGTTAACTGGACAACTGCATAGGATAGCGTACGCGATGAAGGGACGGCCCAGAAAAAAATTAAGTATTCAGGGGCACATTCTAGCCAGAAAACCCACCGTATTCACTCTTAATTTTCAGTCTAAATGAAATCCTACTTAATCGAATATAACTCACACATGTTTCTTGACCATTTAAGGCAATATTACAGAAAAATTCGAAATTATTCAATAAAATATGAACCCACCTTTCTCTGTGTATGGACATTATTCTCAGAGCGCCCGGAAATGATAATGTGGGCGGGCTGTACTGTTTTATTGTCGCCAACAGAGGGCGTACTTCATAAGCGACCAATTCGGGTTTAATAAAGTGTTCTAGGTTATGAAAAAGACACACCATCAAACAGTAACAAAAACTACACAGCTAAAAAGCAAAAGGTTTTGTCGATATTTGTCTAAAGTTTCCAACATTATAAACGATTTTCATATGTTTTAATGATTAAAAAAAACCGAAACTTTCAGTCAGAATGCATTGCATAACAAAATGGTTTGCTGTTAAAAAAATAATAATTTGGTAATAATTACATATTTTAAAATTAATTTCTGGAATAATCAAAATCAGAGACCCAATACACTTAATTGCAAAAGTAGCGTCGCACAACCCTAACTTTCATACCATCCCCCACCCTTGCAATACCTTTGGAGAACAATATCCCCGCAAGCAACTTCAGGACAGGTACATGTACGTATAGGCATAGAGTATAGGCTTTCTGATCTTCCCTTTTATGTTTCCTTTAAAACTAATACCGAGTCTTGGGGGGGGGGGTGGGGTGAGGGGGGCGCGGTACAGTAGTCTAG